>NC_090923.1:1026933971-1027243875 GCF_040938575.1 Ambystoma mexicanum | reverse complement strand
TTTGTGAACTTTGGCCCTGTGAACCAAGGGAAGGCCCTCTCGAAGGCTTCCATTTCCAGATGGCTCTCTGGCCGCATCATGCACTTTCATCGGTTGGCAAACCGACTGTTGCCCGGCCGTCTGAGAGCCCATTCAACCAGAGCGATCACTGCTACTATGGCGTTCCTGTCTGGTGTGCCCCTGCTGGAAATCTGCAGGGCTGCTACGTGGAGGTCGACGCACACCTTCACGAGATTCTACTGCATTGACCGGGATTCCAGGGAGGAGTCCAGAGTTGGCCAGGCAGTGCTGCCCAAAATGTTTGCTTGAAGGTGAGCCTGGTGAGGATGTAAGAAGTGCTTAATGTTGAGTTGTTGAGATGATTAATGTTGAAAAGTTGTATATCCATAATTTCCGCCAGCTTAAAGAAATAGGCGTTGTAGAGCCTGCTTAGCCCAATATAAGGAGCATAATCCCTGAAGTCATCTCCAAATCATGGTGGGGCCACTTATTACAGGCCTGGGCCACAAGACCAAGCCCTAGTAACTGGGCAATTACACATCTATTAGCCTGAATGGGTGAACGTGCTGGCCACACATGTGGACTCTTCACGCCTGCACCCTGACTAACCTTCGTGCATAGCTCCAAAAGAATGTCAGAGAGCAGCCATGGCCAGGAATTGGTGAATTGTTGGGCTTAATCAGGCCGATAGGGTGGCAGATGCTTGGGGGGTGGAGGGGAGGGATCATCTGGCCTGGCTGCAATGCCCAAGTCGGGGGCAAAACCCAAAGCGGATGACATCAAATCCCTATTAGTTATGCATGACAAAGAAAGACACACCCAGGAAATTCAATCAGAAGTCCATTCATCGCCTCCCATGGCTGCCCATCTAGATCCTGCAATTACAAAGCAAGACCTGCTGGACATGCTTGCTACCCTAAGGCAAGACCTCATGGCGCTGATAAAATCCATGAAGGAGACCCTGGTCAAATCAATTGCAGATGTGAATTCACACTTGCTAGGACTGGAATCTCGAATAAGTGGCGTGGAAAAGGCTGTGTAGGAGCAGACACATACCCATGCTGAGCTAACAGATAGGGTGTTGGAAATCGAAGAGCAGCTGGAGATGATTTGGGACAAACAGGAGGATCTGGAAAACAGATGAAGAAACGTCTGTATACGTGGAATCTCCTGGCCAAATACAAGATCAGGAATTGGCAGAATATGTCCGGGACCTGTTTCGGTCTTTATTAGACCTCTGATTCAGCTGGAATTGGACAGAAAAAGCAGGTCTACTCTTCGGCCCAGCAACGCTGCAACCTATTACCAGATGTTCTCTTGAGAGTACACAATTTCCAACCAAAAGAAAGAATTATGCTTGCAGCAAGAAGGAAGGAGCCCGTGGAGTTTTGAGGGGTGAAATTTTCCTTATATCAAGACCTCGCATCTAGGACACTGGTGAATCGGAGGAAGCTACATGTCACGGCCTGGCTTCAATCCCAGAACATCAAATACCACTGGGGGTTCACCTGGAAGCTGCTCTTTGAACAACAGAATCGGTGCTACGCTATCCGCTCTGAAGACAAAGCAGCTGAGCTAATGGAAGCTACCCAAGACCCTCAAGCGGATGGGATCGGAACTAGGCCCTTGAAGGCCCCGGAACTCGAGACAAATTCAGAAGGCCCAGAAGAAAGCAAACTTCAAGGAAAACACCCCTAGAAGATGAAGCAGCGCCCTCTGGTGATGCTTCGGGCTGATGGGCACGGCCGACTAGGAGCTGCGCAATTGATTCTGTTCTGTTCCATAGTTATTGTCTGCGTTATCAGTTGTGGTTAATGTTGCATGCTTGTCCTCTTTACAGGATTGCGACCTTGTATTCACCATGATGACATCATTGGAGGGTAGAAAAAAGTTGTAGATTGGGTGCCACAAGAGAATTGCACCCATAGTCTGTTTTTGATATATGTGGGTTAAATCGCATATAATGATTTTTATTATGTTATTTTCCTTGGTTGGGGTTTTTGTTATTTTCCTTGTCATGTGGTTATGCATCGCTACCAAGATTAAGTGATATTGCTCATATGTGTCTCCCATGGCGCTCTCTTACTCTTACCCTTGGGACGCTATAGCCTGAAGGGATACATGATGGCGTCCCCTCACCTCTCTTGCCTGACCCTGAATGTGCAGGGTCTTAATTCATTAATAAAGCACAAAGTTCTGCTGTATAGATTGTCTATCCTAGAAGTAGCCATAGTATTTTTACAAGAGACCCACTCCCTAAAGGTGGACAAAGCGTGTCTTAGCAATACGTTATTTCCCAGAGCATATTTTGCAACTAGTGGCCTGAAAAAGTGGTGTGTCGCCATCATAGTGTATAAGGGCTTTCCTGTGAAGATAATGAAGGTGCTGTGGGATGGAGGAGGGAGATGTTTGCTGCTTAAAGCCTGCATGGGTAAATGCAAGATTATACTACCTACAATGTATGGTCCTAATGAAAAAGAGGCAGAGTTCATGGCAACGTTTTCCGCAATCTTAGCTGAATCTGCAGAGGGGGAAATCATCCTGGGGAGAGATTTGAACTGTGTTCTTGACCCGACTAAGAATAAGAGAATAACCCCTACCGGCAATCATGAGCAGAACTTTTACGCCCTGACGAAATTATTAAGAGGGCACTCACTGTTTGAGGGAGGGCGGTTCTTTCACTCG
The DNA here is from genome assembly GCF_040938575.1 of Ambystoma mexicanum. Classification (NCBI taxonomy): domain Eukaryota; kingdom Metazoa; phylum Chordata; class Amphibia; order Caudata; family Ambystomatidae; genus Ambystoma; species Ambystoma mexicanum. Next base: position 1,027,241,190 of record NC_090923.1, on the reverse strand, counting down.
GGGGAAAGAGATTATCTCTTTTTCAGCAGTACATAAAGGATTTTCTCGGATGGATATGTTTTTGGTCTTGGATACCCTCATCCCAGCAGTACAGGCAGTGACCATTTTGCCGAAAGCTCTTTCAGATCATGCCCACCTTGAACTTATATTGGAGCTCCCCTTGATCACTCCTCCTCCTAGGCCCTCTTGGAGGCTTAATGACCCCGTGTTAACTGATGAGGTCCTAAAAGCTCAGGTTTCAGAAGCTATCATAAAGATTAATGATACAGGAGAGCTTGAGTTTTGGACAGCATGGGATGGAGGGAAAGCAGTAATCCGAGGGGTATTTATTGAACAGTCGGTAGCCTGGGGGAGATCTCAGAAGCGTCATCAGGCTACAGGAGCATGTTGAGAAAGGCAACAGGCGCATGCTCTGGGTTCTCTGGATAGCTAAACAGGCTCTAGAGGAGCCCTTAACTGGAAAGGCAGCCCAATCAATACTGTCAATGAAACAATATTTCTACTCTAAGGGTAAGAAGGCCAACAAGCTTTTAGCAGCTAAATTGAAGAATGTAAGGGAAACTTCAGATTATGAAAGATTTTTTCCAGAGAGTGTCGGCCCCACACAAAGGGAATCGAGCTGTCATTCAGGAATGTATTGATCAGTCACATCTCTCCTGAATTGCTGAAGGGATGAGGGACCTTGAAGGCATCTGTAACAGTGCAGCAGGAAGCCCAAGCAATTCAGACTCTCCCCACTTGAAAACACCCTGGCCCAGATGGCTTCACTAATACATATGCGGACACCCTGGTCCGGCATCTCACTAGACTATTTAACTCTCTACTGAATGCAGGTAAGGTTTCCGATTTCATGGCAAAATCGGCCACCACTTTAATTCTAAAACCGGGAAAAAATCCTAAGGAATGTACTTCATACCATCTCATAGCTCTCTTAAACACCAACTCTAAACTATACAGTACAATCTTATCAAACAGACTGAGCGAGGTCCTCCCAAGTATCATTAGCAATGACCAAAGAGGTTTTATAAGAAATAGTGGTACCCATGATAATATGTGATGGGTTGTAGACCTAATCGCCTTACCCGGCCCCCCTCCCCCCGAATCCCAAGTGGATTGACTATCCTTTGTCTGGACGCACGCCGGGCTTTCAACAGTATGTCCTGGGATTATTTAGCAGCCCTTCTCACTGCTATGGATTTGGCCCTGTTCTCTAAACTGATTATGGGGAACTTTCAAATTCCGTCCATCAGAATTAAAATGAATGCACTTAAGTCTGCACTTCTCCCCTTGGTAGGTGCACTAGACAAGGTTGCCCCCTTTTTCCCCTTGGTATTTGTATTAGCAATGGAGCTTCTAGCACAAAGGATACACTTGCATCCCTGCATTGCTGGGTTAACACATGAGTGGGTTACGCTCAAGGTGGCATTATATGCCGACAATGTGATCTGCTTCCTCCAGGATCCCTTGTCATCACTACAACCACTTTTAGACCTACTAGAACGATTTGCCTTGATAGCAGATTTCAGCATTAACCATGAAAAGTCTGTAGGACTGACAATAACTGAGCCCCCTGGGGTTCTTCATACTTTGAAAACCGCCTTCCCTTTTAGATGAGCAGATTGAGAGATCACATACCTAGGGGTCCGTATCACAAATACAAAAACCTCCCTGCTGCCACTGTGTAAAGAGGCCAAGCACATGTTACAAAGATGGGAGATGCGTGAAATCTCATGGCTAGGCCGAATCAGTGCGGTCCAGATGAACTTGCTGCCGAGGCTCCTCTACATCTTCCAGGCTTTGCCAATCATGATCCCAGAGTGGGACCTCCTAGAATTACAGAAAGTAGTGGGACACTTTATCTGGCGGGGTAAACCTCCTAGAATCCCCCAGTCTAAGGGTCTGGGAGGACTTGGAGTCCCATCCATCCAGTGCTATTTTCAGGTGACACAGATCACCCCAATGCTAGATTGGGCATCAAAAGCCAGATTGCCGAAATGGAAGGTTTTGGAACAATTGGCTATACCTTTCCCTCTTACCCACTTCCCATTTCTTCCCAAAGCTGTAAGAAGCTACCATCAGGGCTTCCTGGAAACCACCTGTTCCACCCTGCGCCACTGGGCAAAAGCTTTCTCCGAACTTGGATTCAGATCAGGCTTAGGCGTTCTCGCTCTGGTTTTAAATAACCCGAACTTTTCCCTGGGCCTAGGAGGCAGGAGGTTCGCTCAGTGGGAACCACAGGGGGAATGGGGGAGGGGAGCTATCCTTGGGAGATCTATATAGAGATGGAGTACCATTAACTTTTGTGGAATGTAAAGGGCAATTCCATCTCCGAGGCAGAGTGTTTTAGATGCGTTCATCTTAGACATTGGGTATCCAACCATCAAGAAAAACAAGCCCCAAGTCGACCCATCACAGGGATAGAACTTCGAGTGTTAGAGGGCCAAGAAACACAAAATGTTTCCACCTGTTATCGCCTATTGGAGTGTGCATCCTTAGAGGACAAATTACCATATATGGTGCACTGATAGAGGGAACTGGGGGTGGAAATCTCAGAGGATTCCTGGCAAAACATCTGGTGCTGAATTCCCAAGAGCTCCCGTTGCACCTTAGAGATGGAGCCATCAAATTATGCTTGGTAGCTGGAATACCCGTGGATTCCAAACATCTCTTCTACAATACAAAATCTGAGCTACTTACGTTTGTTAGTGTCTGCCTACAAGAAACATGGCTATCCATTCTGCCTGTGGTAGATGGCTATTGAGTATTTTTGAATCCAGCAAATAAAGGCTTGAAAGGTAGCCCATCCTCGGGCTAATGACACTAATAAAGAACTGGAAAGGTGTACAGGTTCTCTGACACAAGGATTTTAATCAACATATGCAGATCACAACATTGGAATTCACGAATGACGTCAAGACGAAACCTCCCTGCATGGTTCTTTTAAATCTATATTGGAATCCCGTCAGACGGATAAAGGAATGCTTCATCGACGGAGTCATGTCGGCAATTGATATTATCACAGAATATGATGAACCAATGATAATGTTATTTGGAGACCTCAACCTAAATTGTATTGGCGTAACAATATACAACCTGAACACTCTAGTTGAAGTAAAAAATATTAAAGCAAGCTCTAATATTAAAAGGGGAAAACATAAATGGATGAGTGTAACTTCCACCTTTTAAACAGCCAAGTCAGTGGCGACATCCCAGCTGCTTCAACTTGGAAGCGAGCTGTTCAAACTTCAAAACTTCAATACTCGATTGCGTCTTTATATCTTCCAATCTGCTGCCACTTTTGAAATCGCCAGCTGTGACCGGCATGACTCAAAGTGATCATGATCTGGTTAAAGTAGCCCTTTGCTTACCAACAATTGGGACATGTGGGATCATAAGGTAAAAACAGGACTAGGTAGATATAGACTAAATTTTTTGCCTCAATATATCCTACAAATGAATACTGACTATAAACGTGCACTTGCTAAAAAGACAATTGATGCCAACTATGTGCCGTTGTTCAGTGACTTTGTGATGAATATTTCTTGCAGTCGGAAAACAGTCTAAGCCAAAACACACACATGACGCTGAAGGAGTTCAAATGAAACTACACCAGGACCGGAGGTATACAAGACTGGCTGATGGAAAGAACGCAAATTGCACCACAAAAAAGAAAGTGTAAACCCCAGTATAAGAACTGGCTACTTAATCATAAAAGCATAATGCTCCAGCGAGATGCTAAATGTATGTTAAAGATCCTAACAGCAAATGATCAAGAAGCCTATGGCTGTTGTTGAATGAATTAGATTGGAAACAGCTTGCACTTCAAAGTAACCAAGGTGCTCTTTTATTGTACACTATTTAGTCTGCCAGAAAGCAAGGTGTGATCGGAGGGATATGGACGGCATGAAAGGGAAGAGGCGAGAGGAGGGACCACATGAGAGAGAGCACCCGATCGAAGGAAGACCACCTGAGAGGGGGTACCAACCGACCAAGCTGCGAGGCCGGGAGATCACAGTCCAGATAAATAACAGTCTTAGGACCCCGGAAGACAGCATTAAGAGAGACGTGGATGAAAGGACTACGGCTGACACCGCTTACATGAGTATAGGATACACGGGAAGAGTTTGTTCCAGCGAACGGAAAAACCGGAACGGAGGCGATTGGTCCATCTTTCCCGGACAACCACTGGCTTCCCGGGACGGGGTTCCGCTCCGAGTGCCGCATGGACCATGGCAAGCCGAACGCCTTCACAGGCAGACGCCGGCTTCACACGTGGTTCCTTTCACAAAACGGTCAAGGCTGTGCCCAGTAACGCGGAAGGCAGAGACCCGCTTCCGAGTTCACCGCCAGCACTCACCTTTAGAAAGCGTCACAGAGACCACGAGGTCACCAGACCTCTTCGAGACGGGGGTTCCTCGCGGGGACCCAGACTTGGCGGGCCGGGCAGGCAACCCTCCTTCAAACCAAGGGAAAGGGGGCGGGGTTTATGGAGATATTTATAGAGAACCAAGCCAAGTCTGTGCTGATTGGCTACCTGGACCCCAACCCCTATATAAGGTAAAAACGAATGATGGACGGTGTGTCTCTTTGCCATTCTCTTCTAGGACTTTGAGAGAGAGAGAGCTGTGCCTGAGACGCTGTGGGCTTACGAGGACTAGCTACAAGGTCGAGAAGCCACATCCATATTCCAAGAAAACGAAGAAGCATTCTTGAACTTTTTGTCCTGGTCCCTAAATTTTCGAAACAAGAAATCGACGAACTGGTTCGAAAAACAAGCAACTCGCGGGCACCCGATCCGGATGGCTTATCCAATGCAATGCTCAAAGCTCCAGATGAATGGGCCAAGTTCTGCATGACTCCATTTAAGGAGATAGTAACTACAAAACAAATCCCAGAATCTTGGACAACATCAGTGATAATATCCATCTTCAAAAAAGGCAATAGGGCAGACCCGAAAAACTACCGACCAATCGCCTTACCAGATGTTCTTGGTAAACTGTTTGCCACTCTGATTCTACACAAACTATAAGAATGGGTGAAGAAATAGGTCTATTCTGATCAGAGGTAAACGGGCGTTGTCAAAGGGGCAGGCTGTTCCCTAAATCTATGCATTTTAAACATCCTCAATCTAAGAGTATTTACAGAAAAGTCAAAAATCTGTCACCGCTGTGGATCTGTCACAGGCATTCAACAGCATTGACGGAGAGGAGATGTGGCAGAAAATGACTCTGGGGCTGCCCCCTGACATCCTAGAACCAGTAAAAGCTCTCTACACAGCTACCACAATAAGTCTAAGGCTGAATCAAGCTGGACTATTAATTAAGCAAATTCCAACATTATGAGGACTAAAACAGGAATGTCTCTTGACAGCCAAATTATTCAATCTTTTCATCTCAGATATATACCCCATCTCATCTGATGGATCGTTCCAACCTAAATTTGAAAAATCTTCGGTGGGGTGGATGTTATATGCAGATGATATCTCCATTCGAGTGGATTGTGTCTTCCAACGTATTCCTCATCTTAGATGTATTCCATCCAGCTTTGCTGCTCTTCGGAAATGTTTTCGGCAGAGGGCGCTGTGCGTCGATGTCGTCGAGTCGATGGTCCCTCGAAGGCCTCCGTCGAGGGTGACGTCATCGGGTGTATAAGTAGCACCTGCGGCGCCTGTTGGCCTCAGTTCTGTTTTTCTGCAGTATACGTTGCTTCGGACATTCAGCGTGCCTCGAGTTCTGTGAGAAGATATATTATAACGAAATCTGTCCTCGTCATTGACGCCGACCACAACTCCGAAATCGGGATTCAAAAAGTGTAAATCGTGCGGGTCAAAAATGTCGATCACGGACCCACATCGAGAGTGTTTGTGGTGCCTCGGAGAAGGCCACGACATGGAGGCCTGTATGAAGTGTCAGGCGATGACGGGGAAGGCCTTGCGAGAGAGGAGAGGAAAGCTACAGGTAGGTCTAAAAACCGATCGAAAAACCTCTAGCGTCGAGTCGAGATCCCGTGAGGAGAAAGGCATCGATCGAGGTCCCGTAGCAATTCCATCGCTCGTCTTCGTCAAAAAGATCGAAGAAACTACGCCACAGGTCTCCCTCCACCTCGTCGTCAGATGAGTCTCCAAAAAAGATGAAATGCCCCACGAAACATTTGTCTACCGAAGAATGGGAAGCATTCAGGGTCAAAATGATGGAGGTGTTTGAAAAAGCAAAGCCCCGGTCTGCGCCTTCTTCGGAAGCCGGCCGGGAGCGTCATCGTTCCGACACTCGCGCACCCTCGAGCCCGGGTGATCGAAAAAGGAAGGATAGGGAACCTTCAAGGACGCCGAGTGAAAAACGCTTGAGTCATCATACCTCGAAGGGAAAATCTTCGAAGGTCGCCTCGACGCCCTTGATGCAGACCCTGTCGACGACCACGGTGTCGTCGACGCCGTTGTCGACGCCGAAACCCTTGGCGCCAAAGGCTCCAGGAAGCCAGAAAAAGAGAAGGATAAGGTTACAAAACCTGTATTGTCCTCAGAGCCAGGTACTAGACCTCTTCCTCCTCCTCTCCCAGAGAAGGTTTTCAAGCCTCTCCCCAGAAAGGAGTTTTTCAAATCCCTGACCTCAATTTTTGAGGAACAGGAGAGATCTGATGAGGAGAATGTACCTTTTGGGCTGGAATATGGCACCCCAAATGTCCCAGAATGTTTGATTTCAGAAGAAAGCAGAATGAGGGACTTGGTGGAATCATTACACAATGCAAGTGGCATTGACACATCTCCTGAAAACGACTTTGGCAGACCAGATCCAGGAGAGCATGCCAGTCCATCATACTGTCCATTAATGACAAAGGTAGTAGATTACTTAGGATGGGCTAAACCATCAGCCCAATTCATCCAGGATGATTTAACAGATATATTGGACCATGGTCCCACCGAAGAACCAGTACTACCCTTTCATGTAGCCCTGCAAAATAGGGTGGCCAAGAATTGGGAAACTCCGGATTCTATTCCTCCGGTAAATAAATCCCTCACCTCAAAATACCGCCCGGCCAGTAGCGACCCCGGCTATCTGTCCAAACACCCAACTCCCGAGAGTCTGCTCATACAGGCAGCCACTTGCATACCCGTCTATCCCTCCAGACAGGGACGATAAGCGTGTGGATGGTTGGGCACGGAAGGTATTTTCAGCCGGGAGCATGGCATTAAAATCTGCCAACTCCACATGTGCATTGGCAAAATTTTCGTACACTCTTTGGGAGTGCATTGCAATGGCGGCGGAGCACATACCAGAAGGGGAAGAAAGGAAAGGTTTCCTAGCCATCGTTGGAGATGGAAAGGAAGCCATGCAGGAATCCCTTCAATCTGGATTGGACACTGCAGATAGTGTAAGCAGGTCCATGGGCACTAGCACGGTAATGCGCAGATTTGCGTGGTTACGGAAGTCGGATTTCGCACCGGACATGCAGAACCGCCTTCTGAACATGCCTTTTGACGGATCTCACCTTTTTGGCAACAAGGCTGACGAGAGCCTTGAGTGGTTGCAGACCTCAAAAGCAGCTGCCAAATCTTTAGGAGCTGCTATTAGGCAACCTCAGCCTTTTCGTGCGCAAGGACAGTCATGTAGGGGACGATCCTATCGTTACTACACCTCATATGGAAAGGCGAGAGGAATGGCCAGTCAAAGGGGCCAGAAAAAGGCCACTTGTGGTGGACGAGGAAAACGTGCTAAACCAGCTCCAGCTGCAGCCTCTCTGCCATCAGCGGCTGCAACATCCGCCACAAAACCGCTTTGAGGACTTGCATCACAAAACACCTGTAGGGGGCAGGCTGTCGCAGCATCTGCAAGAATGGCGAGCCATTACTTAAGATGTTTGGGCTCTAGAAATAATAGCCCAAGGTTACTGCCTTCCTTTTCTAACGCAACCTCAAAGCAATCCACCAGGGAGACACACGTTGAAGTCTTCAAACCCGCTCCTACAGCAGGAAGTTTTAACCCTGCTGGATAAAGGTGCTATAGAACCAGTACCTGCAGCGGAGAGGAACAAGGGATGGTACTCCCCGTATTTTTTGGTCCCCAAAAAGGGCGGAGGACTGAGACCCATCTTGGACTTAAGAAACTTGAGCAAGTTCCTCAGAAAGGACAAGTTCAAGATGGTTACCCTTTCTCAGATCCTTCAGGCCCTTCAACTTCAGGACTGGTTGGTGTCATTGGACCTCCAGGATGCTTATTTTCATGTGCCGATTCATCTCAAACACAGAAAATACCTGAGGTTCGTAGTTGCCGACTCACATTATCAGTTTCGAGTCCTGCCTTTCGGGTTGACCTCTGCCCTGAGGGTCTTTACCAAGTTAATGGTAGTGGTGGCAGCGCACCTCAGGAGAGGGGGGGGGGATTCATGTCTACCTCTACCTGGACGATTGGTTGATCAGAGCGCGTTCTGCCGAGCAAGCACTGGATCATCTGAAAGTCACCTGCCACTTCCTCCACAAACTGGGCTTCTCCCCCAATTTCAAGAAGTCACGGATGACACCTTCCCAACAGCTTCAGTACATAGGAGCTGTATTAGACATGTCCTTGGGAAAGAGCTCACCTCCGAAGTCGTGGGCTCGAGACATTCTTCAGATGGTTTCCAAATTCCAAAATGCCCAAAATCTCCAGGCTTACTACTTTTTAAGGTTGCTTGGCCTGATGGCACCCTGCATCTTTCTGGTGCCATAGGCACGCTTGAGGATGAGATCCCTTCAATGGGCCCTAAAGACTCAGTGGTCCCAGTTCTCGGGTCAAATGACGGATCTTCTTCAGATTCCGAACAAGGTCAGGCAAGACCTTCTATGGTGGACCTGTACAGAGAACATCCTAAAAGCAGAACCTTTTTGGCAACCATGGCTGGAGATCACAGTAGTGACGGACGCCTCACTCCTGGGGTGGGGAGCTCATGCCAACGATTTGACAATCAACGGTCGTTGGTCTCCATCGGAGTCCAAACTACATATCAACCTTTTAGAGCGGAGGACAATCAGACTAGCGCTGAAGGCCTTCCTGCCATCTGTCTGGGGAAGGAATGTCCTGATAATGACGGACAACACACTGGCCATGCACTACCTAAACAAAAGAGGAGGTGTGGGGTCACTACCCCTGTGCAGAGAGGCAATGCAGCTGTGGTATTGGGTGATTCAGGAAGGAATCTCTTTAACAGCAATTCATCTAGCCAGGGAAGAAAATATGACGGCAGATGCTCTGAGCAGGCAGAGCACGGTATCCCACGAATGGGAAGTGGCTCAGGAAGTCATTCAAGAGATCTTCACCCTTTGGGGAACCCCTCAAGTAGACCTGTTTGCAACCGAAAATGCGAAAGGTATTGCTCAAGGGAATTTCCCCCGAGAGGACCCCTGGGAGACGCGTTCGTGGTGGAGTGGAATTTCCCACTATTGCACGCCTTCCCTCCGATTCCTGTCATTCCTCAGGTCATCAGGAGGCTGAAAAGGTTTCGGAGCCGCATGATCCTAATTGCCCCGATTTGGGCCAGGAGAACGTGGTACCCGGACCTTCTAGACATGTCCATCTGTCCTCCAGTACGTCTTCCTCAGAGAGAGAACCTTCTCTCTCAAATGGAGGGTCAGGTTCTCCATCCAGAGGTCAAAACGCTCAACCTTCATGCTTGGTATCTGAAGGGCTGAGACACAGGGATTGGAACCTTCCAGATGACGTTATGGAGGTGTTGCTTTCGGCAAGATGGCCAGCAACAAAGTCTCTATACCGTTGCCGTTGGAAAAAGATTTGCAACTGGTGCAGAGAAAAGATTGTTGATCATTTTCTATGTTCTGTTCCGGAAGTATTATCTTGCCTTCTGACCCTAGCACATAGAGGTCTGAATATCGGAACAATAAAAGGTTACCTTGCGGGGGGCGTGGCCTGGAGCGCCAGCGATGAGGCAGCTCCTCTGATGGCCTCTGCTCGGATCCGCGGCTCAGCGTTAATTTTACCCGTTTCCAGCTAAGTTCGTTGGTCGTGATGTGTAGCTTTCACCTGCTGTGGGTCTGGGCAGTGGATTGCAGCGTTTTGAGGGAATAACACCTTCGCTAACGGCGAAAACGCGACGGGGAGCGCGAAGGCCTGCTCCCGTAACACAACCTAAAATGGCCGCGGCATCCTCGCGACCCGCTCCAGGCTGGCGGCTGGCTGCCATCTTCTGCCCATGAGACGCGTATGAGGCTCATCCCGCCCGACACCCTGCACCGAAGCGTCTCCCCCCCTGTGCCTGGTCCTTGACGGTGCGAGGCCTGCCGCTGGGGCCCCTGTAATCATGCCTCGCTGGAATTGCTCTCTCTGCAGACCCTTCACCCTCGTCTTCCTGGGGCGCCCCTGCCCACTTTCTACCTGCTGCCTCTCCCGGCTACCACCGAAGGCCCCCCCGTGATCCCGGCTCGAGTGAGAGCCACACACGTCGCCTGGCTGAGATTGGCGGCCCCTCAGCTCCACCTCAGCACCCTCTTCGATTCCTGGGGCGCCCCTGCCCATCTTCGGCCTGCTGCTCTCAGGGGTGGGGCCCTGCCTCCCCCGGCTAACATCGAAGGCCTACTTGTTGCAGCGTGGCCCCGGCTCTGGGGTCAGCCACGCACAGGTGAGGTGGGCTGCCCCTTAGCCCTGCCCCAGCAACCCCCCTCCTCCCCCCCCGGCCAGCCTTCACTCCTCAGGCCCTCCATCTCCAGCCACAGGGTGGCCCCGATTTGAGGAACACACACCGCCCTGGGACGACTTTGTGTCTTCTGGCCCCTCTGCTACCTGCTTTCTGCCCCCCCCCCCCGGGGTTACCCTGGGGCCTACCACAACAACCCCTCCGGGCACCTAATATCCCCGCCGGGAGGGCCCTTGAGCTCCACCTACTCCGACCCCACATGGAGTGTGTCCACCCCTGCGACTTCCTGGGGCGCCCCTGCCCACGTCTGCTCACCACCGGGCGGAGGTGCCGACCGCCACCTTCCTAGGCGGACGCCCAGCTCGCTGGACTGCCCAACTTTGAGGAATTGTTCTATTTCGCGAGATGCTGGAATCTTAACCTGTCTGCTCCACCGCCTAGGATCCTCAGGCTTTTCCCGCCCTGCACATCTATTCGGCCGCCCCCTCAACCCCTTGCAAAACGTGAACTCGGGAGTCACCCTCGGGGGACGTACCCTCCCCGCGGAACGATGGACAAAGCACTAAAGCCTCCTAAATCAGCCGACATCTCTGCTATGCTGCAGGCCTAGGGGAAGGGTGGGAAGGCGGATCCCCTCAAGCTCACCCCCCAGAAAACGACTGAGGGCGGCGGAACGCTCGCAACTAAGGAGGATCTTCAGGCTTTCATGAGCGATATTAAATCTGAATTCAGAACCTGCATGTCGGAACTCACCGCCAAATTTGAACAGACCGAACAAAGAGTCGCCGGCATCGAACTGAGGATTGGCGAGGTCGAGGACCTGACCACGGACCACTCCGCTTCACTGACGGAAATTCAACGCACCGTCCACTCGCTAGTGGCAAGAACCGAAATCCTCGAACATAAACAAGAGGACTTCGAGAGCCGCTCCCGCCGCAACAACCTACGTCTTCGCGGGGTGCCTGCTTCGATCTCTGATCGGGAGCTCCCACAATACGTTAGCACCTTCTTCCAGTCCCTCCTGCCAGACCTGAACGAGACTCAACTGCTGCTGGATCGGACCCACAGACTGCGCCCTCGCCGAGGGGTCGATACGGACCCCCCCGGACGTGATCACTAGGGTCCACTTCTACACCACTAAGGAGGCCATAGCAGCGATTGGGCACACAAAGGACGAGCTCTCATTTCAGGGAATCCCGATACAGATCTTCCAGGACCTCTCCCCGCTGACTCTTCAAAAGCGCAGAATGCTCCGGCCTCTGTCACTCTTTCTTCGGGATCAGCAGATCCGTTATCGATGACTCTTTCCTACGGCCCTACAGTTTTCGTACAAGGGCACTCAGCGCACCATCAGCCACCTCGATGATGCAACGTCAATCCTCCCCAGAGACCTTAGACCTCTCCGCTCCGGGCCGATCAAGCCCAGCCTCAGAAGCAACCTCCCCAAAACCGAAACGGACCCCATGGTCCAGAGTGCAGAGAAATCGCAAACCCAAATGATACGCTGTAACGCCTGCACTGGAACCATGATGCTGGAACGACACTAGGCTTCACATCTTGCCGCGGATCCGACGCGGTCCATAACCCCCTCCAAGGCGGATGACACCACTTTACCCTTGGAGAGACTTTCAAACATGTTGGTGCTGTCGAATGACAGCCCTGGTGCCTAGGGGATATGTCGATAGTTCTAAATCGACCCCCCTGGCCGCACTTTGGTCCTCCCGTTGGAGATTGCTTTTGAATGTTTTCTTCCGTTGGAGACCAGTTAGACCAGTTTAAAAAACCCTCGACCACAGGAGACTCCAACTCGATCATGCTCTCAGGTCTATGGCTGACCTAACCCCCCCACGACCTCCTTCCCCCCCCAGCAGGAGGATCGCCCGGACCAACCCCCTCACTTGAAACTCAAGTTCACCTCCTTGAACGTTAGGGGCCTGAACTCCCCCCCGAAGAGGAAATCGATCCTACAGAGGCTACAAGACAACGGGTCGTCGATCGCTTTTTTGCAAGAGACGCACCTGATCCCGGCGGACTTTTCACGCCTGCTAAGCAAACTCTTCCCGCTACAATTCCTTGCCTCTAACGGCACTAAGAAGGGGGGCACCGCTATTTTATTCGCAAAAGACCTGAAGCCCCAGATCCTTGACTCGCTACAGTGCTGGGAGGGTCGCTTTATGGCAGTCAAATGCTCCATCCATGGCCAGCTCTACACCCTCATTTCGGTGTACGCCCCGAACGAATATCAGGAGAGCTTCTACCAGGATCTGGAGGTCTCTCTCCTCCCATTCATTGAGTGGCATGTCGTCATGGGAGGAGACTTTAACGGGGCTCCGGACCCTCTCAAGGACAGATCTCACCCCCCGTCTTCTAGAGATTTGAAGTTGGCCTCTGGCTTGCTCCACCTGTTTCGCACACTAAACATTGTGGACTCTTGGAGGGTTCTGTCCCCAGACGAACAGGACTTTACCTTCTATTCATATGTGCATCGTACCTTCTCCAGAATTGATCTAATCCTGACCTCCCCACAGATCCTGTCCTTCACTGATCATGTGATAATTGGCCACCGGATCCTTTCGGACCATGCTCCAGTTACTCTGGCCCTGCAGTCTCATGACCCAGACCCCCCTCCGCGCCGCCGGTGGTGCCTCTATGACCCTATCCTGGGAGACATGGCAGTGAGGGACTCAATCGCCAACTCCATTAGGAACTTTTTCGTTGAAAACCGGGACGAGGACACTTCCCCGGCTAACACCTGGGACGCCATGAAGGCGGTCCTCAGAGGCGAGCTGATTGCCCAGGGAGCCGCATACCACAAAAGGAAGAGGGAGTCGCGCGACGCTTTGGAAGCAGCAGTCCGAGAGGCTGAGGCTACACATAAAAGGAAGGGCTGGGCCCCTAAATCCTACAGGATCCTGCAAATGGCCAGGAAACGGCTGGAAGCCCACTACGCTGAGGCTACAGCGAATCTGCTAACCAAGTCTAAGCAATGGTACTACGCTCACAACAAGGCCAACAAGCTTCTGGTTAGCAAACTGGCAAAGGCGAAGAGCAGAAATACTATCTTAGGCCTCTGTGATCCGCAGGGGGTGATCCACTACGCTGACCATGAGAAAATACGCTTGGCAACAGCCCACCACCTGGAAATAATGACGGCAGCCCCGAGAGATCCAATTAAGCAGCACTCCTACATCGAAGAGGCGACCCTACCACACCTAACCCAGACGGCCAAGGAAGACCTGGAGGCCCCGATTACAATCGAGGAGGTGGAGGCGGCCATTAAGAGCTTAAAACCCAGAGCACCGGGCCCGGATGGATTTTCCACTCGCTTCTACAAAATCTTCCGGGCCCAACTAGCGGCCCCCCTGGCCCGCCTCTTCAACTCATTCGTGGCCACTGGCACCGTCACCCCAACGATGCAAGAATCTATTACAGTCCTTATCCACAAGCCTGGGAAAGACCCTCACGATATTGGCTCATATAGACCCGTTGCGTTGCTAAATTTGGATGCCAACATATACTCTAAAGTCTTGGCCAACCGTCTGGCACCTATCCTCCCTAATATCATAGACCCGGATCAAACAGGCTTTATAAAACCACAGGTCGACGAAAGACAACATCCGCAGGGCCCTGGATCTCATTGAAATCGCCACTCGGGATTCCCAACAGCTAGCCCTATTGGCATTGGACGCAACTAAAGCGTTCGACAAGGTGGACTGGTCTCATCTGCGCCTCACTCTGGGGGCCTTTGGCTTCGGTCCGACCTTTCAGAAGATGATCCTGGCGAGCTACCAGTCCCCCAGGACGAGGCTGAGAGTCAACGGCCGCTTGTCGGACCCAATCTCCCTCACGTGCGGAACGAGGCAGGGATGTCCTCTATCCCTTCTGCTTTTCGCTTTGGCCATGGAGCCGCTGGCTCAACGAGTCCGGAAGAACCCCGAATCAGTGGCCTGTGCACCGGCTCTGCGCAACATAAAGTGGCCCTCTACGCGGATGATGTTTTGCTTACCATCACAAACATTGAGAGATCCATGAGCGAGGCCTTAACTGAAATCCACAACTTTGGGATGGTCTCGGGATTCGCAATTAACTATCAAAAGTCGGCGGCGCTGGGAGTGGGCATGACGCCAGCTGAACGGGAGGCCCTGGTGAAGAGAGGTCCGTTTCAATGGAGCATCAAATCGATCCCCTACTTGGGGGTTCATATCCCCGCACGTCCAATGGAAGTTTACCGAGCTAACTTCCCGCCACTCTTCGAGGAACTAGAAAAGGATCTGACCCGCTGGCAACCCCAAGAGATCACCCTCCTAGGCCGGATCACGGCGTGCAAAATGAACTTACTCCCGCGCTTCCTCTATGCCTGTGCCGCCCTCCCGATCACCATTCCGCTTCCCCCCTTGCAGCGGCTCCAAAGGAAGATGGTGGACTTTATCTGGAAAGGGAAGAAACCGCGCATCCCGCGGAGAACAATGATGGCCAGCACGAGATTGGGAGGCCTAGGGGTCCCCGACCTCCGGTAAATACCATATGGTGGCACAGCTGGCCCACCTCCAGGCATGGGGACTTGCTACGGGTCGACTGAAATGGGTGGAGATCGAACAATCCTGCCTCTCTCTTCCCCTTCGCTTCCTCCCGTTCTTACCCACAGCTTTACGCCGCAGCTGGCCGGGCACTCTCACAGCTACAAAACAAACAATTAAGGCCTGGGAGTGGGCTCGCAGACACCGGGGCGTCCCAGGAGACTTGAGTGCACTCTCCCAAATCTTCCTCAACCCAGCTTTCTCCCCCCGCCCGTCCCCAAAACTTCAGAAACTGGGTCGCAGGGGGCCTCGCCACCTTAGGACAACTTTTTGAAGGAGACTCCCCCCCCTAACCTTTGAACGCTGCAAGATGACTTTTCAGTTAGCGGAAACGGATAGGTACTCCTACGCTCAGCTCCGACACTGGTGCTCTCACCCACAGACCCAAGCGGCGGCCACAAGACCCCTTACCTCACTGGAACTGACGGTGAGCGACCTACCGGCCTGGGGGAAAATATCGACCCTGTATAGGCTGCTACAGGAGGACCCCCTCCGGTCCAGGCCTTCCTACATGTCCCACTGGGAAACGGACCTCGGACATGCCATTGAGGACCATACATGGGTAGACAATTTGGACAAGAATGCGGACGTCTTCCCGCTGTATAACCAACAGGGAGTGTGCCCATAAACTACTCCTGCGCTGGTATAACCCCCCTCTGTGCCTTCATCACTTCCAACCAGCACTAAATCCTCTCTGTTGGCGACTTTGCGGCCTCCCAGGATCCTACTTCCACATGTGGTGGACCTGCCCCCGGGTGCAGGAGTTTTGGTCTCTCTCTGTCTAGCCACCATTAAGGACGTCACCCAGGCGATCATTCCGCTCACGCCCGAACAGGTCCTTTTAGGGATTCCATTGTCAGGCTCATACCCGTGGTCGGGGAGAAGAGCGGCCCTGATATCTTAGTTCCTATTAGCGGCTAAGATCACGGTGGCCCGCACCTGGAAGTCCGCGGACGGACCCTTGATGGCCCTTTGCTGGGTCAAACTTTGGGATATTTTAATAGCTGAGAAAGTCACGGCAGCCAGGGCTGGACTGCTTCATCGTTTTTGGGATATCTGGGAACCAGTGCTAGACTATGACCGGAATTATCCAGCCGTGACCTACAAACCGGCCCTGATCGCAAGGGCCCTTCACGCTATGGAGGACCCACCAGTGCCGCCGAGCCAGTCTGACTAAGGCCGAGAACTATGCTTGCCGGGGAACGTACGAGGTGGGAGATGGGGACTCTGGGTTACATGACCTGAGATACTATATGTAATGTCCTTGTATAATCTCTCCTGTGTGTCGATTGATAAATAAACAAATTTAAAAAAAAAAACAGGTTACCTTGCGGCACTTTCCATTTTCAAGCGCTCATCGGAAGAATGCTCCTACTTCAAAATTCGTTTGATAATACAATTCTTAAAGGGACTCAGTAATGCGTTTCCTCCTCACCCATTTCAAGTACCGATCTGGGATCTAAATTTAGTCCTAAAATTCTTAATGTGTGCTCCTTTTGAGCCTATGCACACGTGTCCATTAAGATTACTAACGTGGAAAACAGCCTTCTTGGTTGCTCTAACATCAGCAAGAAGAGTGAGCAAATTGCAGGCACCGTCTTCTGGGCCACACTATACTGTGTTCCATAAGGACAGAGTTGTGTTGAGGGTAAAACCATCATTTCTACCGAAAGTAATATCTGATTTTCATTTAAGTCAGAAAATAGTCTTGCCCGCATTCTATCCTCCACCCCATCCTTTGAAGGAGGAGGAAAGATTACACAGGTTGGATCCGAAAAGAGCTTTAAGCTTTTAAAACTCTAGACTTTCCAGACTTAGAGTGGACAACCAGCTCTTTATAGGTTACACAGGAAGGAAACTGGGTCAATCGGTGACAAAACAGACAATTTCATGCTGGATTGTGCTTTGCATTTCAGAATGCTACAGACTAGCTCAGAAAGACCCTCCGGAAGGGTTAATGGTTCATTCCACCAGAGGCATCGCCTCCTCCACGGTCCTTCAAAGAGGTGTTCCAATAAGATCCATTTGCGAAGCAGCAACTTGGTCTTCGCTACACACCGTCTCAAAATTCTATAACCTGGATACTTCCCAGTCTAGGGACCTAACTTTTGGAAAAGCAGTACTATACTCAGCCATCTAAGAGTATCGAAAAATCTACCCCCTCCTCCAGAGGAATCGTCCACACTGCTTTGGGAGTCTATCTAAAATGAGGAATACGTTCGGAGGACACAATCCACTCGAACAAGTTACTTACCAACTGGTAACGTTCTTTTGATTGGATGTTCCTCCAATCGCTATGGAACTCACTCCCACCCCACATCCGCCTAACCGTGGATTTAACATCCTTCCGCAAACTGCTGAAAACCTGGCTCTTCCCCTAAAAACCAACCTGTACCAAATAACCCAAACAGACTAACAGCAACTCAATGATACCAATCCAACAAACTACCTGATGCAAGAAATTGACAGCCAATAATCCCTAATATAAACTTGAAGGACATCCAGAATTAAACAAATAAAGTAGATCAAAGCAGTGAAATGGTTAATAAGAGTAAATCTCACGGAATCAGTAACGAGATTTATACTCCTGAAATTGACAGAATTGCATGACGAATGAACAAAGTGAATGGCATGGATGAAATAGTTAGAATAGATGAAGCAGGTGAAGCAGATGCGCTGAGTGGGTGAATGCATGAATGGAAGAACAGATAATTATATAGTTTGAATGAATGTGGAAATCGAATGAAAATGTAGATCGGATGAGTGTATAGAATGGATAAACCTATTTAGCGGATGAGTGTGTAGAGCGGACGAGCGTGTAGCGCGGATGAGTGCGTAGACACAGTGAAGCGAGTAGAACGCAGGAATACATAAGCCTGATGAATGTGCAGAACGGATGAGCGTAAACCGGATGAGTGTGTAGAACAAATAAATATGTGGAGCGGATGAGTATGTAGAGCGCACAAGTGTGGATAGCGGATGAATACAGAAGCGCGGAGAGTGTGTAGATAGCCGGAGCAGATGAATTTATAGAACGGTTGGGTCTATAGAGCACATGAGTGTATAAAGCGAAATGAGTGTATAGAGCGAAATAAGTATATAGAGCAGAATGAGTGTATAGGACTGAAGAGTGTAGATGACGGATGTGTGTATAGGAAGGATGGGTGTATGCAGCGGATGGGTGTATGCAGCACATGGGTATATGCAGCACATGGGTGCGTGGAGCGACTGGATGTATGGACCAGATGAGAATATGGAGAAGATGAGTGTGCAGAGCAGATGAAGGTATAGAACAGATGTGTATGAGATAAATATATAGAACAGGATATTTCTGCTAGATGCGTGAAAAACATGGGTACTTAAAGCGGATGAGTGCTGAGAGGGGTTGAGTGCATAGAGCGGACGAGTGCGTGAAGCGGACGAGTGCGCAGAGGGGACGAGTGCGCAGAGGGGGTGGGTGTGTACAGAGGGGGGGAGTGCATAATGCGGATGAGTGCGTAAATCTCAGAGAAGCGAGCAGAATTAGGAATGCAGGAATACGCAAACCAGACGAATACACAGAACGAATGAGCGTAAACTGGATGAGTGTGTAGAACAGATGAATATGTGGAGCCCACGAGTGTTGATAGTGAATGATTGCGGAAGTGCAGAGAGTGTGTAGATCGCCGGAGCAGATGAATGTACAAACCTGGCGAATGTATAGAGCACATGAGTGTATAGAGCACATGGGCGTATGGAGTGAATGAGCATATGGAGTGAATGAGCATAGGGAGCGGACGAATGTAGGGAGCGGATGAGTGTATGGATCGGATGGGTATGCACAAGAGTACATGCGTGGGGCAGACAAGAGGGCATACGCGGGGCAGACAAGAGGGCATGCGTGGGGCGGACAAGAGGGCATGCGCGGGACAGACTAGAGCAGCTGGGCAGACAGGAGTATTGGACGGACTGGAACGCGTAGAATTGCACGACATATATAGTATGGCTTAGAATGCAGAGAGCGTTTAAAGAGCATATAACCCATCATATGACACCACCACGCTTACTCTCTTCTTTACATCACCACTCAACTAGAACACAGAGATACCATGACACCATTCGGTATAACTGTTCTCATACCAACATCCACCGCTCACTGCACATCATTCTAAGTAAACACTGCCGGTTTCACCCCCCCCCCCCCCCCCCAGCCAGGCGTTCTCCTCGGGCCTAACGCAGCCACAGCCGTTCTGGATAAAACCCACCAGAACAAACACATTCTCCTGATCTCTCAACCACCACACCTACCGCTAATTTTATTTTTAAATGTTTTTATTGGCATTTTGCATAAACGAAGAACATGTAGGCACGAATCGTGCATCGGAACATCCAAAGTGTCTCAGAATTGCCTAATGAACAATGCATAACAATAACAATAATACAAACAATAACTTTGACTGTCCCGTTTCCCGCCACAATACGGATGTTTCGCTCGCCCCATTTCGGGCCTCACTCCTGACACCATCTTGTTGTCCCATGGAGTCACAGTGCCGGGGTGGTTGTAGGTATGATATTTGCATCCGTTTCATGGCAACAGTTCATAGCAAGGAGTCTGCTCAGGGGGGCTTGAAGTTCGTTGAAAAGATCATGTCTCTCATGAGGGCCTTCCAAGTTTCCAGTGTTGCACTCGCATCCTCCCCTCCCCGGATGCTACCCTCCTCCCAGGCTCTGGTTTCGGCGATGGTCCATCTCTCCATTTCCCTGATCCAAGGTTCGTATCTGGGGCCTCCCGGAAATTTCCAGGCCATTGCTAT
Source organism: Ambystoma mexicanum (assembly GCF_040938575.1). Lineage (NCBI taxonomy): Eukaryota > Metazoa > Chordata > Amphibia > Caudata > Ambystomatidae > Ambystoma > Ambystoma mexicanum. The sequence goes on along the minus strand of NC_090923.1, from coordinate 1,027,221,200 downwards.
CGTTCTCTTCGTTAGGATGCACGCCATGTCCATTAGTTTCACTATGTGCTTGATTTTGCTCAGTCTGGGGTATGTGCCTAGGAGGCACTCCATGGGCGTCCACTCGTACCTCTCCACTCGGCATTCCTGCAGGTCCGTTCGACAGCAGACCAGAGTTTCCAGGATTTGGGGCAAGTCCAGAACATGTGGATTAGGTTTGCGTGTTCACTGGTGCACCACGGGCATGTTGATGGGGTTTTGTTGTTGAATGTGGATACCCTGTGTGGGGTCATGTAAGTCCTGTAGAGGACATTCAGCTGGATAAGCCTAAACCTGGTGTTTCGAGACACCTCCTTTGGATACATCAGCACCCTGCCCCACTCATTCTCTGTGATAACAGTCTCCAGGTCTGCCTCCCACCTTTCTTTCAGGTGCTCGCTCCTTGGATTGTGTCTATCATTTAGTTGGGTATATAGTCTCGACGTAGGTTTCCAGCCATCACTGAGGTTATACATCTCCTGTACGAGAGGGTGTGTTTCCGGTTCCTCAGGCCATGTGCTCCAGTTTTTCTTAGCAACATGCTTCACCCTTTGGTACCATAAAAATTGACCAGCGGCGAGCCCATCCTTCATCTGCAGTGAGCCAAAGTCCCTGAATGCTCCATCCTCGAACATGTCCCCCCGTGTATGAAGGCCGCAGTTCTCCCATTTCCTCATTGCCGGCAAGTCGGTGGGTGTCTTGCAGACATCGGCAAGCATGGGGACTTCGGGTGCGTATGGGTGACTCAGACGAAGCGATGAACTGACCTTGTTCCAGACTTGTCTCCCCAGCCTCACCAGCATGGGCGAATCGGAAGGCTCAACTTGTGAGCTCCATATTATTTCTTTGGAGTGCATCGGTGTCGTCAGTTGACGAAGGGGGGGCTGTCTCAGCTGTTGGTTTGTCGGACAACCACTTGACAACGTGGGTTAATTGTGCTGCCAGGTAATATTTCTGGAATTCAGACAATTGGATTCCGCCCTCCTTGTATGGGAGTGTGAGAATATTTAGTGAGAGTCTGTGCCTGGCCGGGCCCCATAGAAAATCTCTGATTAGGGTTTCCAGTTTCCTGAAGAAGAGGGGAGGTATATAGTATGTTATGTTGGTAAAATAATACAGGAATCTCGGTAGTATTATCATTTTAGTGATGGCCGCTCTGCCCATCATACAAAGTGGGAGTCTAGACCAAAATTGGATGGATTTGCGCACCCCTCGCATTGCTGCCTCTGTATTGCTCTCGTGTGTGGAGGCAGGAGTGTGCTTAATGGTGAGTCCAAGGTAGCGGAATGCCTCCGTCTGCCACGGGATCCCAATCTTGGGTAGTTCTTCTATTTCTTTCCCTCTAAGCCGAGCCAGAGGGAAGGAGCATGATTTGTGTCTGCTGAACTCAATCCCGGAGTATTTCGCAAAATTGTCGAGGATGTCTAATGCTGTCGGCACATTCATTCGAGGGTTGCGCAGGTACAGGAGGACATCGTCCGCCTATAGCGAGATAATGTTGTCCGTCTCGCCCGTTCTGATCCCTGCATCAAAAAGCTGCTTCCTGAAATAGATCGCTACTGGTTCCAGGCCGAGGGCGTACAGCATTGGCGACAGTGGGCATCCCTGTCTAGTTCCTCTTCAAATAGCCCAGGATCTTGACACCATGCCTCCTGTCTTCACCCTTGCCACAGGGGTGTTGTAGAGCACCTTGACCCACCGGATGAAGTGCTCGCCAAGTCCAAACTCCCTCAGAGTCTCGATCAACCACTCCCAGAATATCGAATCAAATGCCTTTATGGCATCCAGCGAAAGCACCGTTAGATCTTCCTTGCACTCCGCAGTTTGAGCTATTACGTGTTGAAGCCTTCTCAAGTTGGCCGTGGTGTTACGTCCCGGGACAAAGCCGTTTTGGTCCTCGTGTATTAGGGACCCTATCACTCTGGACAGCCTTTTTGCTAGTATTGATGTAAGGATTTTGCTGTCGTAGTTCAGCATTACCAGGGAGCAGTATGAGTCGCATTCTTCGGCAGGCTTGCCAGGTTTGAGCATTGGTATTATGAGAGTCTCTCTCATGCTACCGGGTAGTATACCGGTCTCATATGCCTCTTCATATACTCTGTGTAGTATCGGGGTTAGGATCGTCTCATAGGCTTTATAGAATTCTGGTGTGAGGCCGTCGGTTCCTGGAGTGTTGCATGTAGAGAGGGACCTAATTGCCTCCGAAATGTCCTCCCTCATGATGGCTTCTCCAAGCATGTTTTGTTGCTCCAGGCTCAGTCTAGGGAGTCCGACTTCTGCCAGGGTGTCCCGAATGTCTTCTGTTGGGACTTGTCCATCGTGGGCGTAGAGCTTAGCATAGAAGTTTGAGAAAACATCATTTATTGCCTGTTGCGTCCTCTGAGTTGCTCCGTGTTCGTCCTTGATTCCTTTGGGGGCCTGCCTTGGGTGCTCTTTCCTGCACAGCGATGCCAATATCCTGCCCGGTTTATCAGCCTCCTTATGTGCCTTGGCTGTTCGTGTGGAGAAGTCAAACTTGGATAATCTCTCCCAGGCGAGTTGACAGTCATCCCTGATCTCTGCCAACCTGGATTCCCTCTCACTGGTTGGGGGCGCATTGTTTTCCAATTGTCTGATCTCTTCTTCCTTGGTCTCAAGTTCCCTTCTCAGTTGCTTCCTGATTCCCCCGGCTTCCGCTATCACCTCGCCTCTCGTTACTACTTTCATTGCCTCCCAAAGTGTGCTCCACCTATCGACTGATCCCTTGTTTATCCTTATGTATTCTTCCAGCTTTTCTCCTAAATTGTCCTTGAAGGAAGGGCCCGTCAGAGTATCGGTAGGCATACGCCACATCGGGATGGGGGGGGGGTCGAGGGCCTCTCAGACTTAGTTGCATGAGCAGAGGAGAGTGATCGGAGATCGATCTGCCCAAGTAGCTTACAGATTGCACCTGTGGAGCGAGTTCACCATTGATGAAGAAATTATCTATCCTGGTGTGGAGGCCATGTGGAGACGAGTAGAACGAGTAGGATTTGTTGGCGGGGTGTAGGTGTCTCCAGATGTCGACCAGCTCCAGGTCCTCTACTGCGGTGCGAAGTGCCCTCGAGGCGGGGCTGTTGGGAGTTTGCGGCGTCCTGGACCTGTCTGCCTCCTCATTCATCACACAATTGAAGTCTCCCCCCCATAGAAAGGTGTCCTCTCTGTGGTGCGTAATTCTGGCGCATAGTTGTTTCAGGTAGGAGGGTATGCCATGTTGGGGGAAGTATAAATTTACGATGCATATCCGAGTGTTCTCTATCATGCCCCACATCACTACGTATCTTCCCTCCTTATTCCCTTCTGTTCCCATTTGGTGAAATGGTGTGTCCAGGCTCACCCATGTATATACACCCGTGTATATTTGGAGTAGGATGCGCCGCTACCCTGGACCCCCCAGTAGTCTGCCAGTTTGTGTGTGGTGTCCACTAGGAGATGTGTCTCCTGGAGGAGTGTGATCAACACTTTCTTGCGCCTCAGGTAAGAGTGGATACGGTTCCTCCTTACATATGATCCCATCCCCCTAACATTCCATGTGATTAATTTAAGTTGTGCTGCCATCGCCTGGGTATAGTTGTTGTGGTGGGTGACCCCTCGTCTCTCCGCAGCGTGATTGTGTGCTGCTGGACATCGTGTCTTGCTCTGCTTTTGCGAGTAGGCCAGCTTCATCGCCTGGTGTCAGGTGCTCGTTGATTTTTTGGGCGTTTACAGAAAGAGGGACAGTCTCAACATTAACATGAAAAAAGTAACTGTAACTGGTGCACCCAGCTTCTGCCAGCAAATTGCAGTGCTCGGGTGCTCTCGCGCTGTCTGGCTGTCATACCTCAAGGAACCTGGCGGCTGTGGACTAAATGGAAGCTGCGTCCTCCATTACTGGTTCCTTCACGTACAACGAAGCGCAGAGTACGAGTCTAGTCTTTTTAACGCATTCCGACGCCCGTTTATAAGCCGCTCACTTCCGGGGTCGGATGCGTTGCAACGAACAGTTTTCCTGATCGCCTGCGCTTTCGTACTCCTTGTACTCGCTCTTCAGAGTTTTGCCCTCTTTCTCTTCGCCTCCGTTCCTTGTACCCTTTTACCCTTCTCCTTCTACCTTCCGCTCCCTTCTTCCTCCGGTCCCGTCCTCCCGTCTGGTGTTCCTTTCCTTCAGCCTTACCTTCTTTCATTTCCTCCTTCCAGTCTTACCTACGAGTTTACTTCCCGTGTATCGACCACTTTCTGTGTAACGGACTGCCTTGCCTTATCCCAGTGACTTTGTTGTTCTTCCTGTGCACCGACTTCTGCTTGCCTACGGACTGCCTGCCTTTTCCTGTACATTGTTGTGGCGATCCAAACTTACTACTACTGGACCTACTCAGGTTAATCCGGATATTCCGAGTTCACTCATCTCTTCAGTTGAAGCATTCCTTTCTGGGGTTTTTTATGCCGCCGGCTTTTTCCCCACAGTATTACGGCTGAGGAGGGTAGCCACAGTTCACCCATTGGGTGTCACTGTGGCGTCCTTTCACGGTCGTCCTTCCCTGCAAAAAAAAAGGGAAAGAATCGAACACAAGACAATCCGAAGCTTGCTTCACATCGAAAGATCAGAGGTGAGGAGGAAGGGGAGGACAGGGGATCAGACTCTTCACAAGCAGAGGAAGATATCTCTGACAGATTGCAACGCCCGCAAATCCCTATGGCTACTCCACAACAGGTGCAGGAGTTAGTGGCAGCTGTCCAGAACCTGAACTTAGAAGTTCAAAATCTTAAGGGCGCTAATGCCGCCTTACAGCAGAGGGTGGCGGAACGTGACCCACCTACCTCGGATCTTCCTCCCTTGCCCTTAGTCTCGGGGAAGTTTGAAGGGACGCCCAAGAATTTGAAGGAGTTCTTGGATGCTTGTAACTTACATTTTTCATTCCGTTCCCATGCATTTGCTTCTGGACACGCTAAGGTCGGATTCATGATTACTCACATGTCAGGCAATGCTCTGGCCTGGGCTACCCCACTGGTCAACAGAGCAGATCCCGTGTTACAAGACTATGAAGCATTCAAGACATTGATGAAGCAGACCTTCCTACGTACTGAGAGTACGTATTTGGCCTCGGAGGACCTGTTGGACATTAGACAAGGGAACTCCGACTTAATGTCCTACATCACGTTGTTCAAACAAATAGCCGCTGAGGCGGGCTGGCAAGAACAGGCACAATACGCCATATTCCGGAGAGGTCTGCGAGAAGAACTCAGACGAACTAGCACGCATAGAAAGACCTCTCACCTTTACAGATCTCATCACAGCTACATTGCGAATAGATTTCCGATTAACCGAACGACGAGCAGAGCGTCGAAAGACAAAGATGGGGATCCCTATACCTCCTGTTTCCCTCCCTCTGACATCACCTTCCTCAACACGCTCCACGCGAGAAGAACCTATGCAGATAGGCACGACCCGTGCCCCTCTCACGGTTGAAGAACGCAGAAGAAGACGGGAAGGAAGTCTGTGTATGTACTGTGGATCTTCGACGCATTTACTTCGAGACTGCCCAGATGTACCCCCGAGACGCTCGGGAAACGGGCACCCTCGGTAAGTTTGGGGACTCACTACCGAGGGATGAGTCCTAGTCCCTTTGTGACCCTTTCAATCACTACATTGGAAGGAAGTAATGATGACCGACTCATGGTGATGGCAGTTACCCTACTTATCGGCAAGACCTCCATTCAGACCCAGGCTCTTCTGGATTGTGGGGCCGCTGGCAATTTCATAGACACTCAGTGGGCAGAAAGCCACAGACTCATCCGAGTAGCCAAGACAGAAGATCAGAAAGTAGAAGGTGTTGATGGAGAACCTTTAAGCTCAGGCCTGATTACTCATTCCACAGAGATCCTCACTGTGTGCATCATGGAACATTCTGAACGTCTATCCTTTGACATTATCCGAGCAGCACACTTCCCTCTCATTCTGGGCATAGGTTGGCTCCGTCGACACAACCCTTCTATAGATTGGACCAGAAACCTTTTAAGTTTTCACTCAGCCTTCTGTAAAAAGAACTGTCTGCCCAAACCTACCTTTACTACTATCCAAACCACCAACGGTACAGAATCGAAGACAATACATTGTTTACCTTCCTTTCTCAATGAATACACTGATGTAGTTACAGAGAAGATACCTCTTGAGCTTCCTCCTCACAGACCTGAAGATTGCAAAATTGATCTGCATCCGGGGGCTTTGGTCCCTTTTTGTCGTATGTTTTCTTTGACACTCCAAGAAAGAAGATATCTGCGAGAATACCTTGATAAGAATCTGGCCAATGACTTGATCAGGCCTTCTAGATCTCCTGCAGGTGCCTCTTTATTTTTTATTCCCAAGAAAGACACACTAGAACTGCTCCGTGTATCGATTACAGGGGACTAAACAAGGTAACTACAAAGGACAGGTATCCCATGCCTCTCATCTCAGAAATCATACACGCCGTTCAGTCGGCCACGATATTTACTAAACTAGATTTACGGAACGCTTATCATTTGCTTCGTATTCACTCTGGAGATGAGTGGAAGACTGCGTTTAGGACCCCCTTTGGACTTTATGAATATCAAGTAATGCCATTTGGCCTTGTCAATGCCCCTTCCATTTTCCAACACTTCATGGACAGACTCTTTTCTGATCTCTTGGGTCATTCGGTACTCATCTACTTAGATGACATCCTTGTTTTCTCTCGCACCCAAGAAGAACATTTTGCCCACGTCCTGGAGGTATTCCACAGGTTGCAAAAAAACCATCTTTCGGTTAAACTTGAAAAATGTGTCTTTTCGGCTAAATCCATTTCCTACTTAGGTTACATCCTTTCCTCAGAGGGCATTGCAATGGACCCTCAAAAAGTCAATTCCATCCTTGACTGGCCATCCCCTAAGACGGTTAAGGACATTCAGAGATTTCTTGGCCTTTCTAACTTCTATCGAAAATTCATCCCAAATTTCTCTCTACAGGTACTTCCTATGACCACTCTTCTGAAGAAATCCTCCTCTCCATTTCAATGGTCTCCTCAGGCGGAGAAGAGTTTTCAACAACTAAAACAGACCTTTTGTTCAGCTCCTGTCCTAAGACAACCCGATCAGCACAGTCCTTTCATCGTGGAAACTGACGCCTCTTCAGCCGCTGTAGGAGCGGTCTTGCTACAAGAACACCATGGTAAGGAACACCCGGTGTCCTATTTCTCCAAAACCCTGAACATCAGTCAACGGAATTACTCGGTTATAGAGCGAGAGTTACTCGCAATGAAATTAGCCTGTGCTGAATGGCATCACCTCCTCCAAGGTGGGGAACATCCTTTTATCCTTCGGACTGATCACAAAAATCTGCAAGTGTTACGTCAATTTGAGTGCTATAACACTAGGCAGGCAAGATGGGCACATTTCTTTGCCCAGTTTGACTTCGAGATCACCTATATCCCAGGCGAACAAAACCTGGTAGCTGATGCCCTGGCCCGGCGCAGTGATTATCTGTCTGAATCGGAATCCACAAAGGAGTTGATGTTTCCTAGAACACAAAGAATTGGAGTTGTTTCTACCTTTTTACAACGTGTCAGGGACAATTCAAGAGGAAGATTCGAGGATGAAATGCATGACAACCGGTCGGAGTATGTCATTAAAGACAGACTTTATCTGGTAAAAGATAAATTGTACGTACCCACGCCAGCATTAAGGAAGACGGCGTTATCCTGGTGTCATGACTCAAAGTTTGCCGGACATCGTGGTATTCGTTGTACACAGGATTTTCTAATACGACACTTCTTCTGGCCCAACATGAGAGAAGATACCAAACAATATGTACAATCTTGTACCACCTGCCTTCGGAACAAATCCACCACGCAACGACCTCTGGGATTATTGGAACCCTGTGCCATTCCTACGGGTCCTTGGTCCACTATATCTACTGATTTCATTGTTGATTTACCAGAGTCACAAGGTTGTACCTGTATCATGGTGGTGATTGATTCTTTCACAAAGTTGGCACATTTCTCACCCTTGCCCAAAGTACCTTCTGCCTCCAGTATGGCGGAAATATTCCTGAAGGACATATTCAGGTTACACGGTCTACCCACTAAGATCATTTCGGACAGAGGCAGCCAGTATACATCCCATTTCTGGTCCGCTCTCTGTAAAGGCTTGGGTATAGAGAGGGCCCTCACCTCGGGATTCCATCCACAATCCAACGGACAGACGGAACGCCTTAACGGGACATTAGAACAGTATCTCCGGTATTTCGTTAACCAACAGCAAGACAATTGGGTCCAGATACTTCCTATGGCAGAATTTTCTTATAATCACGCCAAACACTCTGCCCTCGGAATCAGCCCTTTTTTCTGCACTTATGGTTACCATCCCCGCACCTTACTTCCATTAGTTGACATAGAAGGTTCTGTTCCTTCGGCCGAGGTCTCATTGGCAACTATCCGAGAGGCACATAACCAAGCTAGGCTGGGATTGAGGGAGGCCCAAGAAAGAAACAGGACCCAAGCAGATAAACGCCGCAGACCAGTACCAGAATGGGGTGTTGGTTCTAAAGTACTCCTGTCAACCAAATTCCTACCACGTTGGGTACATCCTTCAAAACTATCCCCGAGATATATTGGGCCCTACAAAATCTCTCGGGTCATAAACCCTGTGGCCTTTCGTCTTCAGCTACCATCAAGCTTACGCCGAGTTCATCCGGTATTTCACACTTCTCAACTAAAATCTTTTGTTGAAGATAAATGGACCCGTAAGACAAGCCGCAACTCTGTACCCAACGACCCTTCTAAAGATATCTATGAGGTGGCCCAGATATGTGACTCCCGGTATCATAGAGGACGCTTAGAATACTTGATTCGTTGGAAAGGATACCCTATTTCAGAAAACACCTGGGAACCTAGATCACATTTGAATACCCCCTTGCTGTTGTACAAGTTCCATCGTAATAATCCGAGCAAGCCAGGAGGCGTGGACCTTAGGAGGGGGCATACTGTCGTACCTCAAGGAACCTGGCGGCTGTCGATTAAATGGAAGCTGCGTCCTCCATTACTGGTTCCTTCACGTACAACGAAGCGCAGAGTACGAGTCTAGTCTTTTTAACGCATTCCGATGCCCGTTTATAAGCCGCTCACTTCCGGGGTCGGATGCGTTGCAACGAACAGTTTTCCTGATTGCCTGCGCTTTCGTACTCCTTGTACTCGCTCTTCAGAGTTTTGCCCTCTCTTTCTCTTCGCCTCCGTTCCTTGTACCCTTTTACCCTTCTCCTTCTACCTTCCGCTCCCTTCTTCCTCCGGTCCCGTCCTCCCGTCTGGTGTTCCTTTACTTCAGCCTTACCTTCTTTCATTTCCTCCTTCCAGTCTTACCTACGAGTTTACTTCCCGTGTATCGACCACTTTCTCTGTAACGGACTGCCTTGCCTTATCCCAGTGACTTTGTTGTTCTTCCTGTGCACCGACTCCTGCTTGCCTACGGACTGCCTGCCTTTTCCTGTACATTGTTGTGGCGATCCAAACTTACTACTACTGGACCTACTCAGGTTAATCCGGATATTCCGAGTTCACTCATCTCTTCAGTTGAAGCATTCCTTTCTGGGGTTTTTTATGCCACTGGCTTTTTCCCCATAGTATTACGGCTGAGGAGGGTAGCCACAGTTCACCCATTGGGTGTCACTGTGGCGTCCTTTCACGGTCGTCCTTCCCTGCAAAAAAAAAAGGGAAAGAATCGAACACAAGACAATCCGAAGCTTGCTTCACATCGAAAGATCAGAGGTGAGGAGGAAGGGGAGGACAGGGGATCAGACTCTTCACAAGCAGAGGAAGATATCTCTGACACTGGCCCCATCTGGGTTTCCGACGCGAGCAGGGTCTTGCTGGCAACAGGCCTGCACTGGTCTTTCGGGGGTTGTCGTTGCGTGCTCATGTGTGGGAGGCCTGGCGAGCCCCATAATCTTATTGCTATCTCGTGTTATACTGGTGTTTCAGCATGTTTATTGTGCCGTTCTAGGGTGAAGTCCAGGATGCGTGCCAGGCAAGAGGCGCTCCGTCACTAAGTTATCGTCCTTTGCGGATTTCAGCGTGATTCTCGTGAGTGGGCTCCTTAGGGATTTCGGCCAAGTTATTATGTTCCATCCACATGATGGCTGCGTCCGGTGTTTCAAGAAATATCGCTCTCCCTTTGTGAATCACTTTTAGCCTGGATGGGTACAGCAGAATGAATGTACTTCAAGTTTAGCTGTCTCAGTCTGGCCTTGATCGGAACAAAAGAGTTCCTTGCCCTCTGTATTGACTGCGTGTAATCTGGATAGATGGTAATTTTTGAGTTGCCTCTGTCTATCACCCCACCCTCTCTCTCTCTCTAGAATCTCAGAATCACTTCCCTCTCTCGGAAGTTGAGGACCTTCGCTATGATAGGTCGGGGGTGGGAGCCTGGGGGAGGCTTCTTCTGGAGCGATCTACGGGCTCTCACTATAGCAAAGCCCTGTGACAGCCTCTCCGCCCCGATTTCCTGCTGAATTAAGGATTCCACATATGCCGTTGGGTCGGGGGTCTCCGTCCCCTCAGGGACGCCAAGGATCCTAATGTTGTTACGCCTGGCGCGTCCCTCCGCCTCTTCCGACCTTGCCTCCAGGATGCCCACCCTCCTCCTCAGGTCTGCTCGGTTTTAAGCTCCTTTGTGCATTCTACGGTTTCCTTCTGGGTGGATTCTATTGACGCGTTCCGTCAGGTTGCGGGTAAGTTGGCGTATAAGCTGAATGTCGGCTTTTACTTCACCTATCTTGGTGTCTATGAACTCCCGTAAGGCTGCTATTGCTTCCAACACTTGACTGTCTTTAGCGCTTTCTTCCTGGGTGACCTGCGGCGCCGCACCCTTTGGGCTAGATTGAGCAATGGGGAGGGTTTTGGCCATGAGGAAGGGTTCCATCGTGGCGTTTTTGGCCTTGTTTCTCAGGGTGGACATGATGATGTTACTTGGACCTTTTGCTTGATGTGGAAGGCTGGGTCGTCTTTTTGAACTTGGTGGTTGCGTGGGTCCCTCCAGTCTGTATGCGTTTTGTCCCACCAGTGTCCCCTTCTGCGATATTCTGTCCTGCTGTGGTCTTAGGTGTTTATGAGGTGCGCCGTTCCTGGTACAACGCCGCCGGCGATCTGCGGTCCAGAGGCTATCTTGCCTTATGTCGTTGTGGCCGCTGTGGTCTGGTCAATAGGGCGAGGAGCAAGGATGATGTTTAACTCAGCGGTGGGGTAGGTGTGTCACCCCTGGGATGCACCTCCGTATCTAGCGGGTGCGTTCCGCCCCAGGGTCCTTTGTCGTTTAACACAAGGGGCTGGTTGACCTCTCCCTGGCCGTGCCAGTGATAGCCGCACAGCTACGCGGAGCGTAGTGCGGTCCCCAAGGCGGCCTCGCCTTAATTCGCCCAGATCTGGTGGCCAGGGGTCGGCCCCTTATAGGTGTGTGTGCCCGGGGTTTGTTCGCCACAGAGGTGCAAGGTCTCTGTTCATGGTAGGCAGCCTTAAAATCCAGGTAGGGCCCGGGTCAGGGACCGGGTGGGCAGGGCGCCGCACTCAGGCCTGCCCTCGTTAATTTTGGGGGAGGCAGATCATGGAGGGCGCTCAACGCCCGTTGCCCCAGTATGTCGGGCGTGGGCCCTCTGGGCGCAGAAGCAGTTGCACAGGACCAAAGCGTTAGGTTCTCCAGGCCCCTCAGGTCGGGCCACACGTGCACAGGCCACCGACCCAGCGGTTCGCCGCGGTTCGGCTCTCTGCGTTCCCTCGACGTTGCAGGGGGATCTGGCTCCGTCTCCCGCCGCTGCAGCGCTGTATCCTACCGTGTCGGGTCAGGAGAGGGTCCACGATGGTTGCCGCTGCTTGAGGTTGCTCCAGGTAGTTCCTCCTTCCCTGCTTCTGCTGTGCCCCGGGCTGTTGTCACCACTCCGGATAGTTTCTGCCGCGGGCGCCACGGGGGCCGCTTGGATGGCCCAAGCTGCGATCGGCTGGTGGCGGTGGGGGCCCCTCCCCCGGGACTGACGAAATACAGGCCGCTGCCCCTCCCCAGTCGCCCACGGGTGCGTGGCACTCGGCACTGCGGTCCTCAGAGGGCCTCCATCAGGGACTCCAGGAGGTCTCCGCTGGGCTTCACAGCGTCAACCCAGCACCACCTCCGCACAGCTGGGCCCTTTCAGACAGCGGCCGGACCACTGCTGTGCCGCCATCTCCGCTCGCATCCCGGTCTCGTTAGACTGTCACAGCCGCCATCTTGTGTGCCGTGCCTGAGGTCGGAGGGGGACGCCGGGCCAGGCGCCGCACCCGGCTCCTAGTCTCCGATTTTTCGCAAGGGGAAGGATTTCGCCCCTGCTACAGCTATGTTGGCGTGAATTCGATGCTGGTAGCCGTAGAACACGCTGTTCAGGATCGGATTATGGGCTCAGCCGGAGCTCGAGGTTTCAGCCTCCTCACTCCATGAGCGCCAGGCCACGCCCCCCCACACCTACCGCTAAGAAGAAGCTATTACACGAAAACCGCACGAGCTGCACACATACCCGGTGCTCACATGCACCTTTGACTCTCTCTACTCTCTCTACTGATCTGAACTTCGGTTCCCAAGGGCGTTCAACCTACCAGCGCCTTCAGACCATACCAATGGTATATAAGGCGCTATATAAGTGCAAAATAACATAACGTATTCCTCATCGCCCTCCCAGCCTACCCCTCTGTAGATTTTTCCGGGTTATTGCCGTCTCAAATCTCACAAGGCTCATACCTGTCTGCCGGCACAATCTAGACAGTACAAGATCAAAGATAAAAAGGGGAAAAACAGAACTGAGGCCAACGGGCGCCACGCATGCTACTTATACACCCGATGACGTCACCCTCGACGGAGGCCTTCGAGGCGAGCATCGACCCGACGACATCGACGCACGGCGCCCTCTGCCGAAAAAATTTCCGAAGAGCAGCAAAGGTGGATGGAATACATCTAAGATGAGGAATACGTTGGAGGAACATCCAATCGAAAGAACGTTACCAGTTGGTAAGTAACTTGTTCTTCTGGATCATACCCCTATTGGTTTACAGAGGAAACTAGACAAATGACATACTGTCATGGCCATAGCCCCAGGCCCTGGTACTCGGGCCTCTGGGCCACATCAGTGTCCCTGCATGGCCTCAAGGTCCCGATCATGCCCCCCAAGACTCTCCTGGAGTCAGTCCTGGCGCCAAAGGCAGAAGGAGCTGGAGCTCTCAATGGGAATGGAACAACATGGCTGCCCCCACATGGTTCAGTTCAGAACTGAACCATGCGGTCTAGCATCTAGGGTATGTTCAGGCCTAAAGGCGTCTGGGATACCTGGAGACTATTTAAGCCACGCCCGACCTGCAGCACGTGCTTCGCGTTACTCTGCACTTGCAGCGTGACGTTCACCGCGATCTGTCCTCAGCATTCTTGGCCTGCACATGCAAGGAAGAGATTACCATTAACTATCCTTACCTGCTTGTCAATCCAGCTCCTGTCGTCTGCTCCAGTGTCACCTCGGAAGTTCGTCCTCATTTGAAAGCAGCAACCTGGAGGAGGAAAAAGAAAGACAATATTAGCACGTTTACCTGAGCGGAACTCGCTGTCGGTTTATTCCGCGCCGGCCTTCATCAACCTGCAAGAGAAAGGCAAGGCGGGTGGCTCTCATACTTACTCGACGGCGGTCTGGACAACATCCACTCATCGCTCAGCATCCGCCCGGCCACTCACCATCCAGAACAACTCGGCGGCCTGCAAGAGAAGAATAACACAGGTTAGCAAAACAGCAAAAGCACACATGGCACCGGGCTCTGTGCATTCACTTACCATCACCCGCACCGCCCTACCAATCAGCTTGACGTCTTCATCATCCCTTCTGCACCTAAGAGGGAAGGAGGACATTAACAAGGGCAATACCTTTACGGACAAATAATTAAGAACGATATACTTACCTGAAGAACTGAGTCACAGCAGATCTGGACTCTCGGGCCCGCGCCAGTGAAGCAACTTGGCAGCGAAGCGCCCCATTCACGACGCACCCCTGCACAGAATTGCAGGACGGAGAGCACATTTTACCGAAATCCAAGGTGAGGAAAAACTCCAAAGGGGTCGTTGGGGTTCACGAGGGAGGTGGGCCTAAAGAGAAAGAGATTTTGGGCTAAACCAGAACTCCTGTATTCCAGACTAGATATTCGGCAGAACGAGAACCCGGGGGAGGCAAGTCCAGGTCGGGAGCAGTCCAAACAAGTCGGGAGGCGTCCCTGTGGATACCAGGTGAGCGTTACACATACCTACATTAAAACCAATACGCTTGAGGTTAATGTTCCAAAATCCGTCGTACTAGTTTTCCTGAGACAAAACGGGAAGGTAAAAGAACAAAGCTTCCAATGGCAGATTGGAAATAAAACTAACCCAATTTCTCAACATGAGATATCTTGGTGTAGACCTAAATCTGAGCGTGAATGATGCGCCGCAAATAGACAAATTAAGTTCCAAAGCAAAACATCTGGCTACCCTAGGTTCCATTATACTAAGGAAATTTGGAAAATTTTCTCTACTGCCAACAATCAAATTTTATAAACAAAAAGTAATTCCTGTACTGACTTAGGGCACAGAATCATCCCTGTGCCTCCCGTAGAAGGTATGGCGTACCTTGGAAGGCTTCTTTTGGAGAAAAATACTCTGCCTTCCATCCAGTGTGCGTCTGTCGATCATGAGACACGAATTAGGCTTAACTTCTGTTTATGCAACAGTAGTTTGGAAATCTAGGTCCTTGTTTAGAAAGTTGATTATGGAAAACAAATCCAATTTCATATACTTTACTTGAAAAACACCTTGATCCAAGATTGGGCACTCAATCAATGGGCAGATAGATCATTGCCTAGCAGTACTTGCGGAGGTGAACATAGAATTGGATCTTCTACTTAACAAACCAGATGCAGCAAAAAAGAAAATATGGGTATGGGACTGGATAAAAACAAAAGAAGCTAATTCCAAATACAAGCTCCACAACGATATAATAAATTACATTAAAGCAAGGAACGCTCTTCCTAAATACTTGATTAAATTTCCACCATCGAAACCTACTGCTGCGCTTCAGACTGAACATTTTTCCATCCAATCAAATCCTCACAGCAAGAAAAGAAGGCATTGGTCACACTGATGCCTGCAGGCTATGCACAAACTGCAGAAAGAGACACTAATGCAGCTCTGTTGTCCCAAGCTTAGAGAGCAAAGAACTACGTTCATCGCCTCCCTGGAAAATGAGTAAACAGTTCTGAAGCTTGGTGGGTTTTGTTGTGTCGAGGGGTTAAGCTCAAACTGAGTTTTGCTTTAATAGCATTTGGAAATGAATTGCTTAAAACAGTGATAACAAAGAATGTTGTGAGACCTGAGAACTAGCTAATAAATCCACTCATAAAAGCCAAATTGCCTTCTTTTTTCTTTTAAGCATTAATATTGTATTGTAATACACTGTATTTTATTGTAAATAAACCTTTTGTATGAATTGGTAAAGGTTTGTAATAAACCAAATGCCAAATTTAAAAAAAAAAAGAAAATGTTTTCGCTGTCACATGACCCCCCAAAGATTGCATGCCTTTCGTCCAGACTACTCGGACCGTTGTTTGCATAATGTGGTCAACTAGAAGCCCCACTATCCAAGCATGTTGGCAGAAGATTTGATTGAGGATAAAGGAGATCACTGGCAGCTTGCTCCCCATGTGTCTGTTGGTCTTGCTCTTGGGGGTTGGATGGCACCTTCCCGATGTCCGGTCCTAGAGCAGATCTTATATCACATCTACTGATGGCGGCCAGAACAAACCATGCCCTCTTCTGGAAGACACCAGAGGGTCCTTGTATCTCGTATTGGTGGGTAAAAATATGGGAGTTCCTACCCATGGAAAGGCTCAATGCACATATAACAGACCGAATAGCAAAATTGTCATGTATCTGGGGTCCTTTCTTGGACTTTACTCGAGAGAAGGAACACATGTTTGTTCGGCCACAGATTATGAAACATTGGTTACTGTCCTAATGTTGATAGTTTTATCAGGCGGAGCAAGATGATGGGGGGCGTAGTATTCATTACTATCCGTGCGACTTGTTTTTTGTGTGCTGTCTCTCATGCTATGTAGCGTCTTATTTGATAGTTGGCGTTAGGGGTTCAACAAAATTGTAAATTGCAATTTCAATGGTTCTTTGACGACGCCTGTACTGCTATTGCATTGTGATTCTACTATGTTCACCGAGATTTCAATAAAAAGCCAATTTGTGAAAATAAAATGAATTACACAAAATAGATTGCCTAAATGATACACTGCAACCGGCTTGATAAAAATCCATGCGATAGTTGCACATAGAAATGTTTATCAAGCCAGTTGCAGGCGAGGTTCTCATAAAGAGGTGCATGAAAGTGCTGTGAGACTTGACTTATATCATTGACACGTCGGCTGAATCCCACAGTGTATTCATGTACCTCTATATTCCTGATCTTGAACTGTTCATCATGAACAGATGTATGACTGCAAACAGGTTTTTAATCCATCCTCCTCACTCATTTCGAGGTGAGTTGGTTATGAATAACTTAACACAACAGGAGCAACTCATTTTAATGTGTGCAAATTCTAAAATTGTGCTTTCACTAAACATCTGTCATCCTGGCCACCTGGATGACAGATCCCCGGGGACTAGCGGGTTAGACACCTTCTGGTTTGCGGGTTAGATACCTTCTGGTTTCTCACATTATACTAAACATTGTTTAGTATAATGTGAGAAAACAGAAGGTGTCTAACCCGCTAGTCCCCGGGGATCTGTCATCCAGCTGGCCAGGATACGGTCATCGCGTTTATATATGTTATATATATTTATATGTTTTTTCCACCCAACAGCCAGTCAGGGGAAGGGACAGAGTTAGGGCTTCCCATGGCTTTGGCTTTGGGAAAATGAGATAAGAGGCAAAAGAAACCAAGAAGCCACAGGGGCCATCTTGCCTTCTATTAGGAATCCACTGATTCCTATGGCAGGGCCTGGGTATCCCAAAATGGAGGATGCTCGGAGCACCTGTCAAATTCAGCCTGGAGCTGCCTCCAGCCCATACACTGCTCTGTGGGCCGCACGCAGGTGCCCAAAAACATACACTAGGGGTACAGGGCAGTACCCCACCCATGGGTACCATAAGGGTACCCCAAGGGTCTCTGTTCACCACAACCAAAAATAGTAAAAAGCTGCACTTCCAGGAGTCCCAACCGGACTCCTGTGCAGAAAACACAGAACACACATAAGGCAGTACAGGCCAAGGACATGGAGGCCTTGTCCCTCCAATGCATTTCCAGCATCGCAGGCACTAAAATTGGACTCGGAGGAATTCACAAATAACAGGAGTTTGTACCGGGTCACCTCGAGCCACTTTGCATTCGTGGCAGCTTGGACAACAGGTGCCAGAAGGGAGGAGAAAAACCACCCCTGTCCGGCTGAATAAACGATACTGCTTGTGAATGTCCATCAGAGCTTTTGAAAATGTCGCTGAGATGTAGTTTGACTGCTTGCCACGTCGCAATGGTCCCTCCTTTCCACGATCAGGCGAAGTCATGGGGGTATCATATATGGTAATACAGGGGGATTCAAGGGGCAAAGGAGGCACAGATGTGGCTTTGAGGATTGGGCGGGCAAGTATTAAGTGTTCTTTAGGAATAACAAGGACAGGAACATGTAGCGTAGTGAGACTGCACACACCTCACCAGGCTGGAGGCAATTGTCTATAGCTGAACTGTCCAAAAGACCAAAACACTTCAAGAAGGGCTGCTGTACCTTCAGCCATATCAGCGATGTGAAGCATGCAGCTGCAGTTCCCATTTGTGCCAACAGGCACTGTGCCCTCGTCCCTTAAAACAGAGGAAAATGTGTGCGTGTCCGTATCTAAACAGGTTTTTCTTGCTTCTTGAGCCATGTTGGATATTGTAAATACTTCTGCCACACATTTCTACATACTTGGTTTACACGTGCCACCCCTTCTGTGAATCCCCTCATCCCTCCAGCTTTACAACTCTTCACCCATTGATTGTTTACTATAATAGACCCTTTTAAATTCAACTGAACTCTTTGCGTACAATGCACATTATTCTGCTCCTTACGATCTGTAGCGACATTTTTCGTGAACAGGTCAAATAGATGCTGTGACTGATTGCCCTTGACACTGCCCTCGGACTCAGCACAAAACTTGGTGCACTAAACACAGTGCCTTCGCTATGTCTATCTCATCTGGAATAAACACCCGAAGCATGGGGTATGAGAGAGAAGATGTAACAAAATTACTACAGGTCGCTCAGCTCACTCTCCTCATATGGCTGCACCATACATTATCTGTTGCAGAACCATGTACATCCATTATTGAATTTACATCATCATTGTCCATAAAGTCAGAATCAATACTTCTTATTGACCTCAATAATATTTGATCAAATTCTACAGTTCTAGATAAACCATTCACATCCATACTGTTTGCCATCTTTGAAAAAGGTAACGAGAAAAACAAGAAATACATATAAGCCATCATTCTAATTTTCATTTTAAATCCAATGTTTCTTCTTCTTGAAAATAACAGTTTCTGGTCTACATTCGCTGCCACCTTTTCTACTGTAATGAACTTCAAATCCTTAGGGCCTACTTGTCTTTGAGTCTGCTCTTGTGCCGGTTGAGTGGTGCCGGTATCCCTTCGCATGTCACTGAGATGGACCTAGCTCTTGCAGCCCTTCACCTTCACAGCAGGCTAAGTTGCGAAAATCACGCTGTGTGGCCCATGGAAGCGCCACTCGTTCCATTGTCAAACAAAGATGCGGATGTACACCAGGTCCTCTGGGAACAGTGCCTAGTGTAGATCGTTAGATTCTTTGCTGTTTTCTCCCGTAGTTTGTTGATGAGAAGACTCAACCTAAAAAGATACAAGTCTGACACTTTTGGTTAAGGCCCTAAAATACTCGCTAAACTCTTCACCTAGGACCTCTGTTGTTTTATGTGCATCTGATGCTGTGCGTGCAGGTGAGAGCAATGTGTATAACCTACACCCAGTCACAATCTCCGGGGGCTAAAACGATTATCAATCCCTGGCAGATTTCTCAAATAAAACAAGACAAGTGGCAAACAATGCATCCAATTCTTGGGTAAATCACTACATTTTGGATAACCAAACCTTAGGAACCCCATTGAGCCGCTCTATGAATCTGTTGGCCTGTGGATGGTAAACTGAACACACCCTGTGCTTGATCCCCAAGAGCAAAGTGATTTGAGAACAAGACATTAAGGAAGTGGGTTCCATTGTCGGGCTTGAAGACCTCACAAATTCCCCAGCATGCAAATACCTCCCTCACCAACATTTTTGCTGCAGACTTAGCATCAAGGTGTACGCAGGGACCAGCCTCAAGCCAACGGGAAAATGGACAACAATGAAATGGCAAAAGCATTTTTCAATCATGTCAACGAAATCCGTATGGAGTTCCCAAAATGACCCAGAGGCCTCAGCAAAACTCTCCTTACTGACCTCATGGTATTTCCAGGATTGAATTTCCTGCAAACTATGCAGTTCCCTACACATCTACTTGCCTGTTCCTGAAGGTTTGGTATTAACCATTCCTCCTGGAGCTTTGCTGTTTATCACCGAGAAGTGTGCGAAGGGTAGTATAGTTGCTCTAGATCCACAAGAAGCAGCTTTACAGGCATTAATAAATTCCATGTAAGCTCCTGCCTCCACAGCAAATCCGTGGGTGAGAGGACACATCCCCTTTTTGCCCAGAACTCTTGAATCTCCATAATTTGAAGCAAAGGGACTGTAGTGTGCAGGGCTGGCAACTGTCCCTGCTGGGACATTGTTTCAATTTTTGGGGAATCTGTAAATGGCAAGTTGCAGCTGCTTTAGCCGCCCAGTCTGCGGCATAATTTCCAAGCGCTATAGGGTTAGTACAGTTGGCATGTGTAGCGCATTTAACAATCTATACCTCTGTTGATGGTGTTAACGCTTAATTTAATCTGGACAGCAGTGCAGCATGCTAGTCAAGGGTCCCCTCAGATCTCCTAAACCCCCTTCTCTGCCATGTTACCAAGCCTGAATGCACAGTGGAGGCTCCATACGAAAAGTCAGAATAAATAGTTACTGCCGTCCCCTTATTCATTTCTAGCACCTCTATAAATGCCACTAGTTCTACTGTTTGTGTGGATTAATGGGAAGGAAACCGTTTCTTCAGCCTGACTTGTTATCCACAAGACCTACAACGACCGCAGTTGTGTGCCTCTCACCAGTGTACCGATTGATTGTCGAGGACCAATTAACAAAAAGTACCTCGCCTCCCTCCAAGGCATCCTCCTTAACACTTATCCTCTCTTCCTCTTCTCCCTCATACGTTGCACAATCATGGACAATGTCATTAAATTTCACTGGCTCGGCTACTGATGTCGCGAGATTAACTAGGTGACACCGTACGGGATTTATGGACTCATTCGATGGGATAACCTCATACCCTGAGAGACTCTGGGTTGTCAAAGTCGACTTGGACCTTTCCAAGATTGCAAAGACTGCATGCTCCATGTACAATGTCACCAGGCAACCCATAGTAATGTTTGAAGACTTTTAAATTGCAAAAGCCGCTGCCACTAAAGTCTGTTCACAAGGAAACTGTTATTGCTTCATTGGGTTTAGGAGTCTGCTGTAGTATGCTATAGGTTTCTGGCCTAGTGATATTTCCTGGGCCAGCACTGCTGACATCACCGGCCCATTTGAGTGACAAAATAGATTAAAATTGTTTCTTGTAATTAGAGGCCACCAAGATGAGAGCATTGCTAATCGCTGCCTTGATTTCCCAAAAGCAGGTAACCAATTCTTCAGACCATTCTATCGAGCCCTTCCCCTTCTGTGCTTCCTTAAGTCTCTGCTGTAAGGGCCTCGTGTAACTAGAGTAGTCAAAGATACATGATCTAGAATAGTTAGAGTCCCAAAAACTGCTGCATTTGTTTCACTGTGACTAGCTGGGGTGTATTCTAGACTGCGGTGGCTCACTGGCGTTACCTTCCTTCCTGTGGGTGATATCACCTGTCCATTTTGTACCCCTTGTGAGAAGCCAGAAGGTGTCTCACCCACTAGTCCCTGGGGATCTGTCATCCAGGTGGCCAGGACACGGCCATCGCTTTTGGTTCCAGTTCCTGGGGGTGGACCAGTACAGGAGGATCACCTGGATGAAGGGTCGTCGGGGAGTGGGACACCAGACGGTGAGACAAGGTATCCCCTTCCCTCCAACACCTTTTCCCCATCCTACAAGGTAGGATACTTAGGAACTCAGCAGCACCTTTCCCAACACAAACAGTTTCTCACGGACAGCTCATTGTGAGAGAAAACAGAATAAGGTCTGAGCCGTATACCTGACATGTCCCAACATAAGGGTCAGGCAATTACTGATAATTACACACACACACCTGACTTCCGTCCCACTTCCCCACACGGATAAAATGCAGAGCCCGAAAGCACACACTGAGCAAGGCAAAACACACGAGGAAGCAGCAGTTCCAAAATGGCAGTTTAATACGAGGCGAAAGGTGGCAAGACCAAAGAGGGTTGCAAGGAGGGAGGTGCCCCTGACCTTTTCAGGAAAAGAACACTACTTGTACAAGCCCTCGAGAATAAAAAACATAAGACCGGGAATTAAAGATGAAGAAAGGTGCATTTTGTGTCGAAGGTACCCGGGGCTCTCCTGCATTGATGGCCAAGCCGGGCAGGCACAATTTCCGTTGTGGTACTGTCCTTGGCTCCTACAACAAAACAGCGGCAGTAAAGTCAGCACAGCCGGTGAGTCGGAGAGACTGATAGCAGACCGGTCTTTGTTAGGACCAAGGTTGCAAGCAGCAAATTGTATGAAGCAATCTGAAGAAACCGTGTGTGACGCGTATGTGATGAGCGACGCAAATATAATTGAACATCCAAGGAGTGGCTGAACTTTTGAAACCAAGATAGATATCATATACAGAGTGGTCCGGCACCACGTGGGTGCTCATTCGAAGGTCTCTGTTAGGTATCCAACTGATAGTGTAAATTGTGAAATTGAAGTGGTCCTGCAACGGGTCAAGCTAAACCCTGTGCACATTTGAAAGTCTTTGATAGCTAACACGAACTGCAATTGGTCCAATTCTGGCTGAGGTAGACTAATTGTGTAAGAGGAAGGATCTGAGCCCGACTGAGGGGGATCCGGGGTGAGCAGTGAGTCACCAGAGAAAAAATATTCTATAACCATTGGTGAAGAGGATCTGAGCCCGGAAGAGGGTGATCCAAAGTAAGGATTGTGGTATAAAAGGGTTCTGAGCCTGGCTGAGGGGGATCCACGGTGAAGAGCGAGTCACCTGACTTGGGTACTTGTAAAGCAACTTTTCGTTTGTTTTGGTACATCAGGCCCTCTGAATCAAGAGACTTTGATAACTTATGAGACTTGGGCACAGAAGGCCTGATGTTGGTAATGGAACTGTGTCCTTGTGGCGAAGAAGCCAGAGAGTGTGCTATGCTCCAGTGAACCGCGTTGCCTATGCTGAAAACGTGGGGAAGGGAGGCCAATGGCCTGTACATCCTGACTTAGCATTTTGTGAACACTTCTTTCTTTTTCATGAACACTACCCCACACTATTTGTATTTAGAGGTAACAATTGGCAATTTTTTTTAGTATAGGCCCTTTTATTTTGACGAGACTCCACTAGGACTGCATTTATTATTATTTAATGGTCGTAGCTTGCTCCCATCTGTAGATTTAGGATTAGGTGGATGTTTATCACACCCTTCAAAGTTCAATAAATTCCCTTGAACTGTGGTCACTTGTCTGTCTTACTATTGATGCTTCTCACACCCTTCTCTGCAAGCATGGTCAGGAGTGTTATAATCTCCTCGACACTGCTCTTCTAATGACTACAGACTAGTAAGTCCACATACTGAATTACTGTAGTGGTAGAGGTTTCTAAGCGCGGACACAGGGATCAAACCTGTGTTGTTCGGTGTCATCTTGCTTCCAAGGCGAGAATGTTGCCCCTAGGCTGTCCTCCTGAGACAAATCCCCAAATTCCCCAAATCCATTCCACCACCCTATTGAAAACACTTGGAGATTCACAATACCCCTGGGGCAACCTTGTGTACTCGAATCTCTGACCACGATACATAAACGCTGTAAGGTACTGAGAATCAGGGTTTAAGGAGACTGAGAAAAATACATTCTTTAAATCAATCACTGTCAAGTGGGTTGACCCAGTATGGATATTAGAGAGAATGGTAGCAGGATTCGTGATCACTGGGAGTCCCACCTCAATGATATTATTGAGAGGGTGCAAATCTTGATCCATCCTCCAACTGGACCCCTTCGCTTTCTTCACAGGATAGATGGCCGTGTTACATAGGGACACAGAAGGTTGTATTATGCCTTGTTTCATAATTGTCTCTTAAATCCCTTTGTCCGCCTCTCTAGATCTGGGGTACTGCTTAAACCGTGGTAGTATCGCACCCTGTTTCAATTTTATTCGCACAGCTCCAACACACTCGAACAGCCCCACATCATGAGGATTGCTGGTCCAGAAATGTTCCGGCACCTTCTCCAAATCCTCCTTACAATATGGCGATGTATTTCTAACGATGAGCATGGTCTGTGGTACTTCCCTTTGCTCTGTCTCTATCTGGCAAGGCACCCCAATCTGAAAAACCATCTCTCCTGTGTCTTCAGTGTCTCTGAACCAATTGCTTGTCGGACTTGTCCATTAGTGACAAGGTTGGATCGGTGCACAAAACTGCATGCCACTCTATGCCTTACTCAGAAATACCTGAGAGAACCACCCTGTCCTTCATCACTACTGCTTCTACGAGAACCATGACAATAGTGCCTGGTTGGAGGGAGTGTCGGAGGCGGTCTCACTAACAAACTAAGTATTGGATGAGGTGCGGCTTGACACACTGGGTTACGTTCAGAGGTCCTTTCCTTTCTTGTTTCTGTGTCGGAAAGCAGACCAGCACTTGAGACACAGATGTGGAGCCCCATGGAGATGTGGAGCCTCGCGGAATCCCTGAGATCTAGCAGCAAATTTATCAGCTTGGTACCAGTGGAGGGGCTGCCCTCCCTAAACATCTGACAACAGCACCCTGTTTTTGGCTCGGCCTTGAGGAACTCGTGCTGTCGTAAGGTGATACCTGTGGCAAAAGTGATACCTGCGTTGAGTGCCCCATTGTCAGCACTCTTGTACACCTTTCAGCTTCTGCTGGCATGCTAATTGTTTTTGTGGCTTCTGTGGAACCTGCTACATGCACCAGCACCTTCGTGCTGGTGGCCATTTGCTTCTGATAAATAGATACTGTAATTGGCAAACGTGTGCCTAGTAGCTCAATGACTGCGGGGTAAAAGACCCTTTGAACAGAGCTTACTTTTATTTGTTGCTTTTTGAGTTTTACGTCCTTTGCACTGCAGACCCTGTAGCTACTCTTGGTGCTGGCTTGTGCATTTTTCGTCACTAGTCCAAATGCACTACCTGATAGTGTGTAGCCGTGGGCTAAATCTGCAGTGTAGTTGCACAGATTTTGGTCTCCCAGCTCTGGTGCGGTTTACACAGATAATGTCACCTCACTCTGTGTTAGAAGTGTTTCTGAAAGAGAGAAGTTCCCTAAGTGAAGGAATTGTACCGCTACGTTACTGCTACAATTTGAGAGACATGATGCAGAGCCTGGGAAAAATATATGCGACTTTAGAAGTGGGGGAAAAACGGGAGTTGTTATTCCATTGTCCACAGAGGTGGATGCCTCAGCAGCATTCTCTTGCAATGGAGCTGCCTCTACCTGATTCTCTGAGTGTGGTGTCCTCTGGCCTCTCCTTGGATTTCTCCCTGCACACCTCAATTCTGCCGGTTGATCGGGGGCGGGATTCGGAAGGGAATGGCCAGAGAGTGAACAATATGGTTTTTATAATCAATAGCATCTTACTTCCCTTCAGTGCAAAAGAGTAACGATTCAGATTCTCACTTACCTTCAGTTTCAGGTTTTAGGGCCGATCTAAACTCTGACCTCATCATAGCCTTGGAGGTATCCCAGCAGTAATTGCGCCGGGATACCGCCAACGCTGTTAGCGTTACCGCTACTCGGTCCTGCCCTATTAGCGCTGGAACCATAGCAGTGGTAAGGCAGTCATTCTCCATTTATTTGAGAGTCCATAGCACTCTATGGGGATTTTTTGCGCTAGTACGGCCGGTGGTAATAGCGCCAAAATCGGGCGGAATGCTGGAGATTTACTGAGAGCTGGAGGTAAAACTCCAGCTTTCTGACCAAACTCTGGATTGGGCAGAGCAGTAATGCAGCGGTAATAGCGTTACCGCTGCACTTTTGCCACTCCACCCAACCCCATGATGAGGCCCTAAGACTCCTCTACCCCCCCTCCCCCATATCCCGCGGCAGCTCACCCCAGTGACTGACACTGAACTTATGCCCTTTGAAGAAGCCAACGAATAGGGGTCCGGTTTGGAAGAAGATTTTAATTTGAACACTCCTCCTATCTTCACAGAAGCCCCTGAAACAGACTCGTATTCCTCAATAACCTCCTTTGTGTCAACTCCAGCTCCTGCTCAACAAAAAAACGCTCTTCAGCGAACAGGACTATAGATCATACAGTGATTGGGACTTCGGACCCGATACTGCTGGAATTGAACCAGGTGATTAGTTCATTGTTGGGTCCGTCTGAGAATTTACAGTGAGACTCTCAATCGCTTGCGGTTATGTTGAACTTAATTTTGGGGAAATTAAACACTGGCCAATTTACAACAAAAGACTCCATTGTGGGGTCTGTTCAAGCGATGGAGAAGTCACCCGCTAAACCTGAGCACATCTTGATTGGGGGAGACTCCCTCTGCATAACCCTCCAGGATGTGCTTATACTAAAGCCAAATGAGGGAACGACAGGGGGTGATTATTTAAGGCTCAGCCCTCCCTTAAATGTGTCGCAAAAACTAAGGACAAACGGCTAAAAAAAACCCACTAAGAACACCAAACAAATGAAGATTCCGAATTCAAACACAAAAACCTTTACATTTTTTATCCATCCCTACGGATAAAGTACAGGTCTTGAAACCTGGAGAGAAACAGGCTAATGACATGTCTTGTGTAAGGGAAGATTCAAGTGAAAAAAGACATTGTTCTTGCCGGCTAAGTCCACTCATAATGAAAATAAATTCATGGTTCATTTGAGTGTTAGCCGGAGGGATTCAGCTGTTCAACTAACTTTTGCCTACGAGAAACAAACGCAGTGCGACATAAGCATGTTAACCTGCACTAGGGGGATTTGGACAAAGGCTATCTGGAGGAGAAACCAAGGGTTTCTGTGGGGGTTATGAGAGCCGCGAGCGGGGGACCATATTTTAATAATCTCGCTGTGGGTGAAGGTTTGCCTGAGGAAAGGTAAAGGGAGATACTATAGTCTCCAGGAGATGGCCGGTATGACAGATCCCAGTATATGGAACTGCCAACTCACAAGATTGTCCAATTGAGACCTCCATACAGCGTCCACCTGCGTCCTCCTTAAATATACCGAATGGGGGTATAAAAAGAAATGGGTTCTCCCAATATGGTACGGAGCAAAACTCGAAAAGTTTCTGATTGCAGAGAGCAAGAATACAGGGCAACACATGAATTAGCCCCCGGTTATGAAAGGCAAGATGTAAAGAATACAAGAGAGCGCAAGTGTCGATAACAACAAGTGGGGAGTGTAAGGTTAAAAGTTGAATGAGTTTCTTATGACAAATGATTTATGGTGTTGAATCGCACAGCAATTCTGAGGCTGCTCACACAGTTACCCTGTTTGACGACAATATCAACGAAAGATATAGAAAGGGTTGAATTTCGTTTTAGGAATAGAACTGATGTGGTTATGGTGACGATTTTGTCAAAAATAGTTTCTGACTTGATATTTGGTGAAACAGTCCCGCTGCATCATTTGGGTTTTGTGTTCTCTCGTTGAGAAGGGTAGAAGGGTGGAGCGAACAGAGGTGGAGGGAATGGAATTGAAAGCTCTTGCTAGTGGAGGGAGAACACGGGTAATCGCTCCTTTCAAGATCAAGCAGCAGCGGGAAATTCAAGAATGAATGAGGGGAACGATTGGACTTGGGCTTCATGTAGGGCTGACGCACATCCACAACGGAGGCATTTGTAAAGAATCACGTAATTTGACCATTTTATCTTTGAACAGTTGCGGTCATAACTATATTTTCACTAACCCTATTCTTGGGAAATTCCTTCACCAATATGCTATATTTATACAAGAGATCTAGTTGATGGAAGCATCGGTTGTGGATGGGTATGCGACAATGTTCTCGGCCGCAGAAAAGGGTGCCAAGGGGAGACCTGCAGGGTGCCTTGTAAACTTGATAAAAGATGGCTCTAGGGTCATGATTGACCATCAAATTAAAGGGAACAGAACTTTACTTGCAGTTCAAATAACCATGATGATTAGTGGAACAGAAGAGATCCTTTTGTTGAATATTTACTGGCATAAGATAGCATGTAGATTGGAGTAAGTCTTGAAGGACGTGGTTGAGCTCATATCCAATTGGTCTTCCATTTGGACTGATGGTTCAATCATTCTGGGTGGAGATTTGAACTATTTTTGTTTCTTTAACCCTAGTAGCTGCATCTTGTCGGGGCGGACCTCTTCCTCTGCAAAAATAAAATATGGTAAGAAATGGCTGCAAAGCCTTGACTCCCTTGACCTTCATCGGTTAAATGGGGCAACTTGGGGTGATTTACCGAGCCAAATCACCTGGGCAAGAGGCCAGAGACAGTCCATTTTAGACTACATATTTGTTGATGAGGGTCTTTTTCATATGTGCTTATTCGTCAAAGTGATTCTGAGTGAATGGAGCGATCATGATATGATAGCAACGGATTTCGAAATTCCCTTAAAGAAGGGTTTGGATTGGACGCTGCCTCGAATCATAGCCATCCAAGGGGCGAACAAAATAACATGGAACCACCACAATGCTTCCCTCATTAATATGAGAGCGGCCGGGTTATTGGCCTCTACCCTCTTGAATTGGAAGATAGAAACATTTAATCCCAATCACTTTGACACTTTTTAGGTGAGCTTTTAATTAAGGCTGAATCTAAATTTAAATCTGGCCCTATCAAACACCTTCATCAGTTTGATCTCATGTTATGGGAACAAAAAAGAGATCTGAGGAACACAATTAAGGAAATGAAAAGCAAACCGCATATTGATCTCTTGTCCCAAGTGAAGGAGATTAAACGGGTTCAAGAATTTTATTGTTATTGGAGTAGATTGCGTAACTAGCAGCTTTTACAAAATGACGCTGAACCTGAACTGATGTTGGAATCTTTATGTAAATTGGATACTACATCTTTTTGGCATCTCATTAATAATCTGTGGAGGAATCGGGCTGATTTGCAACTAAATCCAATTGGGGAGCAACAATGGATTGCCTATTATGAATAGAAATGTGGGCATATCACTTTTGATACCACCCCTTTACACGCAGATAATACAGGGGTCAATTAGCACATTTGATTGATTTTGAGGAGGTGTTTGATATCATAAAAGCTAACAGCAAATCTAGAGCCCGAGGGCCAAATACGCTCTCAACCTTGTTGTTTGAAGATGATCCAGCTACATGGTCAAACATATTGACCATATATTTTTCGTCAAATTTAAAAAAATCAGAGCTTCACTCTTAGTTGGCAAACTGCCCATTCGATCCTAATTTTTAAGATAGGGGCTCGGAAGAATCTGTGTAATTATAGGCCTAGCTCAGTTCTAGATGCTGAAAGCAAGGTCAGGGTTCGAAATTTAGGGGAACTGGCAGATATTTAGCTCCTGCTTATAGCCAAGAGGAGCCTGGTTGACTTGAAACCAACAGATACCAGGAGCTACTTTAGGTTCCTCTGCCCAATTGATGCAGAACAAACATACCTATGTGGATTTAACTCTGTGCATTTGGGGCAATCGATAAATAAACATAGGATACATTTATTCAGCATTTAAAGCATTAGAGATCATAAATAATGGACAAAATTATAATTTTGCATCTTATGTGGAAGTTAGCTGTGCGAACGCTCTGTATTAGCTCCTCGTCCTCCAGTGGTAGCTCCTGGTCACAGGTTAATGCTAGATACCCAGGGGCTGCTTTCAGCTCCTGCTCATCCAATCTGAATTTCAATTCCTGAAGGTCTTTGCGACCTTGCTATTAAAATATCTGGAGGGCTGGTCGACCCAAGTTGGTCGTATTCAAAAAGGGCAAACTGGCTTTCGGAAGAATTACAGTACAAATCTTAATGGTCTGTTGCTAGATTATATCCAAAACCTAGCCCTTACAGGTAAAATTGATGCCCCCTATGTGACAAGTATAGCTCTGACTGCAGATTTCGATATGGTTAACAAAAATCTCTTATAGCGGAAGCTGGCCTGTTGGAATATTCCTGCCAGGCTGTTAAGATTCTGTGTTGCGCTGCACGAGAGATCAAATATCAGGTTAATACCTAATATACAGAGGGATGCAACAAGACCAATACCAACCTTCTTGAGAATTAAACATGGGGTGCATTTGAGCCCCCTGTCTTTGCAACATCTAAACATCACATTTGGGAGAGACGCTGGAGAAACTGGCATTTGCAACCCCTTGGTTGAATAACCAATGTTTAATTTGGCTTGTTTATGCCAACAATTTTCTTTTGTTTGACCAGGCACTGCAGGGCTTGCAGGTATTGAATGATGCATTAACTTCATACTCGGAGGAAAATACCCTCATTATTAACCCAACCAAGACAAAGGTAGTTAGATTTACAAGAAAAAGGAAGCCTGTTCCGTTGTCTTGGTGGGTGGAGGGAGAGAAACTGGAGATTGTGGACTCCATAGTGTACCTGGGCTTTTATGTAACCGCTAACCCCGCTAAGGCCGATACAAGGGTGTATTTTTTCCAGAGAACCACCGGTTAAAAAATCAAATCAAAAAGATGGATGGGAAGTATGTGAAGTTTACAACACTCACAGCTCTAAAATCTTACCAAGATAAAATTACACCTAAATTCCTTTATGCTATAGAAATGTACGACTACTCAATTTTGAGCATGCTTCCCGCTCTTTAAGCGCTAATTTGGAGGAAGCTGTTTAAAGTTGCAAATTCACTCTCGATGGCTATCATTGGGTGCGAATTGGGTGTCAAATCAATATCAAAGGGTATGTGGAGCTTCCTCAACCTATACTATCAAATATGAAATGCAGAATATACCACACTCTATGGTGATATTTTGTCAGTTTGTTTAGAGGGGAGCATTGTTAATAGCCCCTTCACCTTTGGAAAAGAGTGTGAGGGTATCCTGCAGTACACAGGTTCAAAATGAGGAGTTACAATTAAGACCACAACAAACTAAGACACGTTTGAGATCCTGGAATTGGATTAATACTACTGAATCAATGCATGGTTATTCTTCCTTGTCACATTTATGATGGGAACATAAATAACAGGGAAAGGTGGCACCATTTTTTTCTATGTACCCAAGTTGCTCTGAGCGAATTTTTGAGGTTTCACTAAAGAAATTCTCCTCAGATATAATATTATTGATCAAACAGAGAGGAAATGTAGATATTGTACTGTAGAGAAAGAGGTTGAGGTAATTGGACATATTATGGTGGAATGCCCTGTACTGCAATCCTTGTGCCAAATGTTTTTTTCTTAATTTCCCCTCTAGGGGGACCTCCGATAGAAGGGGATTCTTTTTGGAAGAGGTGTTTAGATGTGTACATAACTTCAGATTTGATGGCAGTTGTGGGTTTCCTTAGGTCTCTAAATCTGAGCCAAGATGATGTAATTGTAATTGAAGGTGCCAACGAGAAGGATGGATCAATATTTTACATATTTGAATCATTTTTAAATCAATTTGGTAGGTTTAGGAATGTTAAACCAGTTTTTAAACATTGTATTGTAAAATGTTTTGCTTTTTAGAAATAGTAATAAATTGATATTTTATGTATAGTAGATGGATGAAATGTTATATGTTGTTAAATGTTGCTTCGCAGCCGAAATAACTAATAAAAAAAAAAATAGTACCTGGTATCTCAGCAGTCTGAAACAAAAATTCAATCCGTACCCACCATGTCTGATCTCTGATTCCCGGGACCCAACTCATCAAAACCATTACGTCACAAAAAGCAAAGTCGAATGTACAGGTACACAACCTGTGAAGAATCCTGTGGAATCACTGGCACCCAGCCTAAGATCTTATCCCATATGTTCAGGGAAAGGCCTGCTTCTTATATATCGCTAGTCTAGATCTGTGAGCTGCATTTGACAGGGTGGGGAAGGCAAAATTGTGGAAGAAATCGGCCCTTTGGAATATTGATCCAGGCCTGCTTAACATGCTGCTCCTGCTCCATAGTGACACCACTGTTCTTGCGGGTTTGAATGCGGAGGGGGACTTGTCTGGCAGAATGAGCGTTTGAGTCAGGGGTGCATTCTT
The DNA here is from genome assembly GCF_040938575.1 of Ambystoma mexicanum. Taxonomy (NCBI): domain Eukaryota; kingdom Metazoa; phylum Chordata; class Amphibia; order Caudata; family Ambystomatidae; genus Ambystoma; species Ambystoma mexicanum. The sequence continues at coordinate 1,027,189,673 of NC_090923.1, read as the reverse complement.
GCCCACACCCTCTTTAATTTGTGTGCATCTGATCTGTGGAGTATCGAGCAGGCGTTCCCGAGGTAGCCTCCAGAAATGGGCCCATTACATGTGAGCTGCATAGCATATGCAGATGACATTCTGTAAGAATATAGTCTGCATGGTTTACAGTGCAGATTGAACAGTGTGGCTGTGTATTTAAATGTATTGGGTATTTATAATGCGCCTATAGACAAGTGTTTCAAGGCGTAACAAGACAACAGGATGGGCAACAAGGGATGACCAAAACGGCGATCCTACTAGGCCTTGTGACATTCGGAATGTGCAAGTGCAGTAATAGGTTGTTCAGGCGAGAGGGCCTGGGGAAAATGCTGTTCCGGGCAGAAGGGCCTGTGAGAAAGCGAGTGCAAGTGGAAGCTAGGTGGACAGAGCTTCAAGGGTGCAGGCTAACCAGCTAGTGCAGTGGAATGGGCCAGGAAGGGCAAGTGCAGGTGAGGGGTGGTGCCACGGGGAGGCCAAGTGCAGGTGTAGACTGGAATTAGGGTGGCCTGGTGCCCTGTAAGACTCTGAGGGAACCAGGTAAACAGTTGAGAGGCAGATGGGACATTAGCAGGGGAGGGGGGAGAGAGAAGGAAGAAGAGAAAAGGGAAGTTCTTGAGAAGCTTCCGGAACTTACAGAGATCCGGCTCAAGTGTGAGAGGGGCAGGCAGGCCATTCCCGAGCGAGGCACCTGCGGAGGAGAGAGATCTGCCCCTCACTCTCTGCTTGGAAAAGCATCTTATCTGCAGAGAGTTAGAGCTAGATGACTGAAGGGCTCTAGCAGGGAGGTATTTAGGGAGAGCGAGTTGGATTTAGAGGGGTTCCAGGCCCCAGAAAGCCTTGTGGGTGGTGCAGAAGATCTTGATCTTTGTGGCAACCGGGAGCCAGTGGAGAGATGCAGTTTGTGGGCTTGAGGCCAAGGATAAGTGTTGCAGTCCTGTTCTGGATTAGGTGAAAGGGGTCGAACGGAGGAGTTAGGCAGATTGAGGAAGCGGCTGTTGCAGTAGTCTTGGAGAGGACCAGAGCTCTGGAGACATCGAGTTTCTGGGGGAAGGTGAGGAAAGGGAGATTGCCCCTGAGGAGGTGTAACTGAAAGTTGGCCTTCTTGGAAAGGTCTGTGATGTGGGGAGTGGAGGAGTCTGAGAGGGCACCAAGGTTTTTTGCCTCACAAGCAGGTGAGGGGGCCCAGAGTGTGGGGAAGGAAATAGGGAGCAGGTGTCCCAATGAGAAGGATATCTGTCTTACTGGCATTAAGGCAGAGATTGATTGCAGTGCACCATACCTGAATAGCAGACAGGCAGTCAGGAATGAGGGAGGGAGGAAGAGGAGGCAGCCGAGGAGAGAAGCTTGAAGGAGAGCTGCGTTTCATCCTCATAACACTGGAAGTTAGGAGAGAAGGTGGATATCCAATGGGCTGGAGATGCCAGGTAGATGTTGAAAAGTCCAGGCGAGAGGATAGAGCCCTGATGGACACCGCAGGTGAGTGAGATGGTGGCGAGAAAAGGGCCCAGTTGAGCCTAGGACTGGTTGGTCTGAGAGGAAGGAGGTCAACCAGTCCAGAGGCAGGTCTGTGATGCCAAGGGTATCATAAAGCCAAGTTATCAGGGTGGCATGATTGACCGTACCAAAGGTAGAGCAAGGGTTAAGAAGGATGAGAACAGAAGGAGAGCTGGAATCGAGATTAGAGAGCAAGTCTTCAGGGGTGTTCAGGAGAGCAGTTTCCATGCCTCTAGCAGCTCTGAAGCCAGACTGGTGGTCGTTGGGACAGCCAACAGATTTAGTATGGTGGATACGCTGGGAAATGGCCAGCTTCTCCAAGAGTTTGCACAGGAAGGGGGTAAGGGAGATAGGGCAGTAATTTGCCGGACAGGAAGGGTTGGCAGAAGGCTTTTTGAGGAGAGGGTGCACAAGGGAGTGCTTGAGTGGCAAAGGAGTGATTGCAGAAATCGGCCAAGGCTGGAGCAAGGGAGACAATGTTGTCCTTATAGTTCTGGGAGAGTGGGGGGAGCACCTGTTTGGATGAGGCTTTCATAGGGCGGACTTGTCTAGAAACCTCATCAGGTGTTATGGAAGAAAGAGACTAGGAGGGGAGTGGTGTGGAGTGGGGGCGGGAGGCCTGAGAGCGGGTGAGGAGTAGAGGAGAGTTAGAAATGAAGTGAGAGCCCAGAGAAGTGCAGAGGGCCAAGCAAGCAGAGGAGAAGTGAAGACTGTAGTAGGGTTGGCGAGTTCCTTGCAGATTTTAAAAAGTTCAGCCGTGTTAGTGGTCACAGAGAGGTAGGCCTGGATACAGGCCCTCTTCTTTGAGCAGGTGGAGAGTCTGCATTGCCTTTGGAGCAGGCGGCAGGCCAGCTTGTCAGAGGATGTGCTCGAAGCCTGCCACTTCCGCTCAGCTGCTCTGCACTTTCGTTTCAGAGCCGTCAGGTCAGATTCATACCAGGATTTGCACTTGGAAGCAAGTTTCCTGTGGATCCTCATGACAGGGGCAAGGATATCTAGAGTGTTGGAGCTGGAGAATTGAAGGTTAGTAATGGTTGTGTCAGAGTGAGAGTCAGCGCCAGGAGTTGGCATGAGGAGTGAAGGTGCCGGCAAAAGCGGCAACTGACACTCGCTTCATAGGTCGAATGACGGAGAAGGAGGCTGGCAGTGCAGGCAGGGGCTTAGCCAATATACTGTGATGTCCCATTACACTGCCAAGTGACTAAACACTCCTGCCTAAGAAAGGCACTAGTAGCAAGAGAAATGTTTTACAGCAGTTATTGCGAGGCCTTTGATAAGGTTCCTTTTTTCATCTGCAGTTTTCAAAGGCACAAATGGGGAAAGGAGTTGCCTTCAGCCATTAAAATGAATTGCTGCCCATCAGCTGGGCATTGGGAGAAACAAACACTAGTATGAAAACGGCCAACGGACCAGCGTCCGGGACATTTTCTCCAGTCGCAGGGCCCTTACGACAGCCAGCAGCTAGGAAAATGTCCCGACCTGCTATAACATGTTTCGGTTTTCAGCCGTGTGGAGCCCCGTGGGTTGGCAAGCTGCCCCATGTCGTTACGTTACTGCACACACCGAGTGCTCCTTCAAGTACCTGAATGCCCTACCAATTTTGGTATCCCTCCTCTATGTTCTCCACTTAAAAAAGTTTAGGGTCAGTGTTATGTCACTTGTGCTCCGAATCAAACCGAGCACTTTTTCGCGCTGATGTGAGGCGACTATAGGTCCCAGTATAGGAAGAAAATCTGTATATGTATCTTACCAGGAATTGTATGCGTGGCCTGCAGGTTACACAAAGGTAACTTCACAAGTTGCATTAACTCATTGGGCTCTCCACCCACCCTTCCTCCGTTACCAGGAGACTAAATGTATAGAACATTAGGTCCACCCTTCACCCCAGTTAGGAGGATATTTAGTTTAATGAAGACTACCTAATCATCGGAGGTGTAGGCCATCTAAAAGCAGAGCAGTACAGCAAAGTCTTGGCTTCTTCATGGGGGAGTGCGTTGATATGGGCAGGGCAAGCTATTGTTGCTGCTACCGGTTAATGATTCTTAAACAGAAACCCTTTTCTCTCAGAGGTGAGAGATTTGATGGGGGTCTTGCTGTACTAGTGCCCCTTTCTTCCCATTAGTTCCCCGGGCTTAGAGTCATGCCAGTGCGCGCCTTTTTCCCGTCAACTTCATCATTTTGGGAGGGCTAAGCCCTCTGAAGCCAGTGGTCGGCTTTGCCACTGTTGAATAGGAAAGTCCACATCAATAATAAAACATGACTGAGGATTGTGATATTAAGTGGGGTTCATAGCTTGTGCAACTAACTAGGAAATCCATACAGGTCAAATGTAATGTATATCTAAAGTAATATCACCTATCGCGTTTCTATCTATAGGAAAGGTAGCAGATGCTTTCTGGTATTGGCTGAAATGCTGACCTGCATTGTAATTCCGTCTTGGCACTGGACTGGTCCAAGTGATCATGTAATGCTTGAAAAATCACAGTACCCAGTTATGCCTTAAATGATATATATGTAAATGACTATCAATCTGTATTAGGTTATACGGTTGTTTTGAAAACAAAGTTGTAGAGTGCTGCCTAGCAATTTTCCCATTAGATGTTCCCAGCTCACCACATTACCTCCTGGTTTCTATAATCTAGTCTGAGAGGAGCCCCATCAAACATACTGTGCTCTTGCTACAATATAACTTGCTGAAAAGCTCTCCACTGCACTGCACCCCTAAAGCTAGGTTCCCTCGTTGCACCATCTGTGCCACAAGGTTGAGTTAAAGGGCAGAGGTGCACTTTACATATCCATTATCACATAACACGCATGGACAATGCCAACAGTTTTGGAGTTTGTGTAGGCATGGGATTGCACTTTTCTAGTCACAGACGTAATGGTACTAGTTGGCCATACGCTGGCAATAACTTTAGAAGCTGGCCATATTATAGCAGTGCCTGGCAAATGCCTGTTTGATGCCTAGAAACGAGCCAACACTGTTGTCTCTACCAATCCTCGTTTTAACAGACATTCCGTGCAAGGAACAGACGCAAGTATGCACTTATTGCTTGTAAATCAAGTGAGTGAAGGCAGAGTTTAAAGCTGCAATTAAGCCATTATCTTTGAGAAGACTGCCTAGAAATATTATTGGCATCTCCTTAAAAGCACAGAGCTACCACTGAGATCCCAGGAGGGGGGAGTGTTTTTGCTGGGAATGGGCAGGTAGTGAGTGGAACGGGCCTTCGGGATGGGGGGGTAGCATGGGGAGTAGCATGACTATGGGAGGTAAATGGGTGGGAAAAAAATCCAAACACTCTGTGGGTCTCCTGACCTCTCATCTCTCTACTATATACGCCCCCCATGCTAAAGTTTTGGGTAATAGGCAGTACTTGCATCACAGTATAAGCGTCAAACCTAAAATATGTTATCTGTCCATACTGCAATGTTGAAAAGAGAGACTTATTGGGATGTGGATTTCCATTAAAATGCAATGAATAGATTATACTGAGAGTGGAAAGTGGGAATAAACTATCCTGGCCCGGATGTCATATCTGGCGTGGGACCACCTGGCAGTGTAAAAGTTTTCAGAGGACAGCTGCGGTAGGATAGGGATATCCTAGATGAGGAATCCGTGGGAGGAACATCTATCAGATAGAACATTACTGAGAGATGAGTAATTTATTATTCTGACTTTTTTTGTCTTGAAAAAAGCCATAAAAGCACCATATGATCTTCTCTTCATTAAGCCAAGTAATATTTTTGGTTGTTTGCTTTTTTTTAACATAATTTGGCCCCTTCTTATACACAGATTTGCATTTGCCTGGAAAATTAAGGCCTTGCACGTTCAAGGTAACTAGCACCAGCTCTCTTTCATCCTCGGTTGTCATGTGTCCTCCCTGAAAAAAGGCTTATGCTTTCTCCCCCCCCATGTCTGGCGACCCCCCCTCCTCTCCATGGGGTCGATTTGTGTGTGATGGTGGTACCCTGTGCGCCCCGGGGACCGCGCCCTCCATCCAAAAACCTCTGCCTCCCCACTGTGGCCAAGTTAAAATGCTCTTGAACACTTGTTCCCCGTTCCACCTCCCCTCCCCCCCATTCAACTGAAACAAACTTGTGAGCAAACCTCACGAGAACCGGGGCTTCCATAGTCATCGCCCCGGCGAAGGACCGCTGCTGCACTGGGTCCACCCAAACTCCAGACCAAGAGCCCATGTTACCTGTAGCGTTCTCATGTGTTGAGACCTCCTCGGCTGCTGGGCCAGGCCTCCACAAAGGACCATGGTGAGTCTCCTCCTCCACCTAAGCTGATCCAGATTGCCTATCAGGCACAGAGACCCCAGGTCCCTGGAGGGGTAACGATTCGAACAAAGCGGTGGAGGCATATATATTTCAGGTGGCTTTCTCTATGTTGCTTCTCTGTGCTGGGCCGTTGGGCCTTCTCTTCCTGCTGACTCTAGACCATGTTCATCCTTGGTCTTTCGGGCGTCGGGTAGTTTGCGTAGCAACCTCCTCCTCTTTACCGGTACCCACCGGGCTCAGGAGCTTCTCCACTTCTTTCATTGATCAGATCCTCCACTGTTTCCTCTCTGCAGTGAATGGTAGTGCTGTTTGAAAGTTCCATCTGTATGTTATATTCCTTTCCTGGAGCCTCTCGGTCATTGGCTTTTGGCTATTCCGCTCCAGCAAGGTGGAGGATGCCAGATCTTGATATGCTATAGAGACATCTCTAAAGAGAAGATGGGGAGGGTTTCTGGCTTTCCTCATTATTTCTTTTTGATTTTGAAGAAATTAACCCTTGCCAGGACATCAGGGGGGAAGGACTGCGGCTGTCTGCTGAGCTCGATGCTCCCTGTCCAGCTCTATTGGGGAGTCGTCAGAGAGAGACAAGATTGAATGGAAGAGGTCCCTCACAAACGCCACCAGGTCCAGCAACGGGATCGAGGATGGGACTCCCCATAAGCGGATATTGTTATGGCGCAAGTGGTTTTCGCGGTCTTCCTGCTTTATTGAGGGCCTCACACCGCGCCTCCAGTGCTGTCAAGCTGGCGAGGGGACCGACAACTTCAAAGCTTTGCTCGTATAGGGTTGCTTTCATGTCTGCTTTTCTGCTTTTGGCCTCACTCACTCTTATCCAGGCCAGTAATTTTTTTGCAGCAAGGATTCAGTACCCCTCTAGTACTTCCTGGTCATGGTGGCGAGCAGCTCCTGTAAGTCAGACTTGTTCACTGGTTGTGTCTGGTAGTCTCCCCCTGAATCCGTGTCCACAGCATGGATCATGGCCTCAGTCGGCTCACCTTTCTTGGCTTTGTCTACAGCTCTTGCGACCAGCAGGGTGGGAATGTCAGTTTGCTTGCCACCTTTGCTGAATTTGGCCATGTTGCACTCTTCCCTTCGTGCCTTCTGGAAACCAAGGAGCGGGTGCCGCCCGCTCTCCGTGGGATTACCAGCGGGTTGTTGGCGCAAAATTGTGCCTCAGCAGAGCAGCAAGCAGCACGGTCCGCTGGAGGAGGGGGGGGGCTGCTGTTGTATGTGGCTGGGAATGCCAGCCGGGGGCGCCCCTCCTTGGCGTTGTGGCCTAGCTGAAATAGATTTTTTTTTCTTCAAATATGCAGTGATAGTTAATAGAAAGTGCCCAATCCTCCCTCCTAGACCCCATCAACACTTCAGTTTCCTTACTATGTTCTTCTTCTCTATAATAAGACCCCTGAATAATCTGCTTTTGTTAAAGGGCACTTTCCAGAACCTCTTATCTGGTCAATGTTTGTTTCCAAGAAGAAACATATCATAGATCCATCACCAGTGGAAACATTACCAGGTATTGCTTTCACACCTCGGACAAACATCAGCCAGAACCCTTCTTTAAATATATATAGGTGAGTGTTGAGTTGGATTTTCAGAATCAACCCTACGGGTGGATTCTGAGAGGCCAACCTATTATGGCGAACAGGAGAGACACTGATGTCTAGCCAAACTCTGTGAAGGTAGTGTAGCAGAGCAGTAAGGCTTAGACTCAGAAGAATTTGACAGTGATCTAGGGCTACAATGAGACACACACAGAGCACACCAATAATGCCTGTAAGACTGAAGAGTACAACAATATAACATTATTTATTAGGGCTTTAAGATACACCCCAAGCAATGACAAGTTGTATATACATTTGCTATTGGGTGTTATACTAATGGAAACCTTGGCTTAGAAACCGTTAGCAAAGTTAGATGTAAATAATTGTATGTGGTAAAGCAAGTGAAAATCATAAAAACAGTAGATAAAGACAAGCAAGTAAAATAAAAAAAACAAGTAGAACACTTTACAGGTCATTCTAGGACAAGGTCCTTAGTACTTACCAAGTCTAGTCCTGCTAGAGAATGAAGCCTACTGTTAAAAAAAGTCTCCAGTTCCACAAGTCACCCTGTTAATGTGGGTTTATTAATGGATTGCAACAATAGCAATCTCAATAACCCAGACTGCAGGTAACTGTTCCAAGGGTAAGTTTAGTTCAGAAAGATTTCTGTCTGTCCCATCACTCTAGGGAAGGTCCGGGAGGGGATTCTTGACCAGACCACCACTAATCTTAGTCGAGAAAGGCAGAGGTAGGGTGAGGACTTTACACCCATGCAACCCTATGGCACGAATAGCTATGCTAATTAACCCCCTCACTGTGATTTTTCCAGGGACCACTTCAGGGTTTCCTGGATCTGCTGGGCCCACTTACTTTTGTGTTGCATCCGGTCGAGGGAAGTCTGCGTCGTGATTGGGTCCTGCTAGTACGCTGTCCAGGCTATAATCATACAGTTCTGAAGTCTGGACACCATCGGCATGATAGGATGCAGAGCTCCACAGAACAAGTCACTTAAGAAGATCCTCCCCCAGGACACAAAGAAGACTGGATTCAGAAGGAGTCAGCCACGTCAGGTGGCGACAGGAAATCTTTGTATTATGATGAACAAAGGAGCAGTCCTGGCACAGATTCTCTTCAGTGTGGAAGGCTAAAACTGTGGGAGCAGGAGTCTTCGCCACTCAAGCTGAAGATCCACAAAGTTCCAAGAATGCCCTTAGAACGGTTAAAGCTGCAGCGAGATGGTCCATGAGAGTGCTGTTCAGTCCACTGGGTGGAGCAGGGACACTTCCGAAGACTCAGCAGGAAGTTGTTCCCATCAGTCCAGTTGTCAAAATCACCAATGAGGGCTCTCTTGACAGGAGTAAGGCTTCACCGGGACTTGGCTGCAGGCAACACTGGTCGGCTGTTACTGTGGCCCTCAGGTCTTCAGCAAGCTGCAATTCTTTGTAGGGTTATTGGCTCAAACGATGCCTGTAGGACTCCTTTTATCCAGAATTTGGACTGAGTAGTCACCAAGCCCACCTGCGGTAAGGATCTGCACCATTCAAACAGGGGCCATCTAATTATGGACAACCACTGGCCACATGATCTGCCCAACAAGAGCGACACTGTGGCTCAGATGTGGAGTGGGTCAAGGCAGACCCAGTCCCCATATCCAGTCACATACACAGACTGCCACCTTGCCTGGGAAAGGGCTTTCCATATACAGAAATTCCAGACATGTGAGAGCAGGAAGAAGGCCAAAGTACAAAATGGCCAAATAATAGGTGAAATTCTCGTGACAGACATTTTAGAGAATATGGTATTCTTTATGGCTTTATGTGGTAAAGTGCACAAGTAAAAAGTCAAAAACGCAGTAAATTAAATGTCCACATTGTAATTGAAACCAAAAAGTTACAAGAGAAAAAGGTATAAAGGTGCAAAGTATCCTAAATGCAAATCACATTTTAAAGTGATGTGTGCAGTGTGAGGGTGTAGAAGTAAGATTCGGACACAAAGGCGGCATATTGATTGGCAAAGACTTTTATTAATAACAAAAGCAAGGAGGGTTGGAGGAAATCCTAACTAACCCTACCTCTATCCTTCCCTCAACACAACTAGCTAATGAAATGGTCTGTGCCAGAATGTCCAAAGTAAAGTGTGCCGTCCTGTGTCTGTTTTGCGTCTATTCGGCCTTGTGGGGAAAGCACTAACACTTGTGTCTCCCCGCCCCCCTCAGCAAAAACAAGTAATTAGACTCATTTAGCCCTTTAACTACCAAATAGGCAGTTTTAATCATGGTTTTATAACCCTGAGCAGCTAAACCCCAAATCCCAACAATAGAAAAAGCTATCGCCAACACTTCAGCTGCAGAAAGTAAATGTACTTCAGAATTGCAATCCGGAGTCAAAGTAGTATATGAAGCAGCACCTATAGAACGCGTAATAGCAGGTTTCAATGGATACATCATTTAACCAAGCCGTGTCAAAGCACACGGGCCGCCTGAAATATTAGCAGGAATGTAAGAATACGTAAAATGACCACAAGAAAATAACCAATCGGGTGGAAGTTTTACATGGTTCAGTTGGCTAGCTGTAACAATTGTAAAGTTACACATCATATTGTTCGAAACAAGTTTGAATTGTTGACATTTTTTTTATATAAATACGATCACACGTCATGCGATAGCAGACGTCAGCAGGAGCAATATCATGTGTCCTGATACTGGTCATATTCTACCATTTGTGAATAGTGTCATCACAAAACGTATAGTATTCATAAACCGAGAATGAATTTTGGATATCCGAATACGCTTTTCAAAATCAAAGTAGGCGTTGGAATCGCCACCAGACAAGTAAAAATCAAATCCACAGAGCTGTGCACATCCGTTAAACAGAAATGTGAAATGTTCAAAACTCCCTGGGCCAAAAAGACCCAAACATTTTCGGGTTGCCTGACCAATGCTGAATATCCGTGAAGGAAAAAAAAAGCTGTTATTCCAGGAGGAGGTAAAGGCAGGATGCTACTTCTTTGCTTGCGCTGTTTCCTTAATGCAATACGATAGGCTGCAACAGATGCATCCTCAGGCGCATAGCTGATGGGTGGAGCATCAGTCTTCTTCCAGATGCCCTGCTCCACTTGGAGAATAGAGAAGTCTGCAACATCCTCGGACATGAACCTGGACCCTCCCATATGGGCTCCAACGTGCCAAACACAGGCACTCAACACACTCAGGATCTAAAAGCAAAATTTCAGAAAAAGGAAATATCAGTTGGGTACATCACGCAAGTAAATAACATTTGTCAGCTGGGATATGCAGCCATTTCTTTTTCCCAGGTTCCATCACCAATACTAGTTGATCATCCCCAGGTGCGATTACATCAGCCGGCACGGGCGGACCATTAGGTTACTCAAACCATACCTTTTCACCAGGAACCATTGCATCTGATGAGCCAAATCCTTTATCTTCACGAATCGTTACCACCGTGGGAGGCTTACCTTTCTTTATCGTGGAAATTTTAATAGGCACCAATATTGTGCAATTCTGTCCCCTTTATGATAAGGCAGTACATTTTCACTGCTGTTTAAAAGAATGACTTTAATGACGCCTTGATAATCAGCGTCAACAATTCCACCCAATACCTGAATACCCTTTAGGGCTAGGCCAGATCTTGGTGCAGTCAAACCCGTTCGTGCAGAAGGGATATGTACTCCAATTCCAGTGTCGATTACAGCAATGCCTTTTGGTTGTAGCCGAATTTCCTCTCTTGCATGTAAATCCACCCCTGCAGACTCCGGAGTGGCGCGATAGGGAGCTAAAGCACCCAGAGAAATTTCCCAATACAACAGCGTCTCACACGATTGGTTTAATTTGCAAGGCTGGTGTTAACATAAGCATCAATGGAGTTTCACCGTTCGCAATGGGACGGTTGGTTAAGATTTGTACAGCTTCAAATATAAGTTCCTGCCAACCTCACAAAGTGCCATCTCCAATCTTGTGCAATTGTTGCTTCAATAAACCATTCATTCTCTCAATAAGACAAGATGCTTCAGGGTGATAAGGAACATGAAAAAACATTCTATGCCCTTATCTTGGCAGTAATCAATGACCATTTTGCCCTTAAAATGGGATCCATTATCACTCTGAATTTGTAATGCGACACCGTAATATACGGCTAACTGGTCAGTTATTTAATCATGTTCAATTGGGTAGCCCTTTTGCATGGCAAAACCATTAGATAACCGGAATATGAGTCTACAATAGTGCATGCAAATTGACAACCCTTGCTTGTGGGCATAGGACCAATGTAATCAATTTGCCAAGTTTGACCGACAACTTTCCTCGCTTCAATGTACCATGAATTATGTGAGGAATAGATAGATGTTTCTGATGTTGGCATATAGGGCATTGCAAAATCACAGTTTTCACAACCTCCAATGGGATACTATTTCCCCTATCTTGCGGCCACCTAATAGTAGCCTTCTCTCCGAGATGACCACTCTTCTGATGGGCCCATTTGGCATTTCCCTCCAAATCATCCTCCTCAGCCCTCAAGTCCATAATTTCAATCTTTGCATGTTCATCTGCAACAAAATTGAACCAATGTTCTAATGAAACTGTCGCGCAGTGTGCATCCACGTGGTACACTGTCACAGTAGTATGCATCAGCATGTCAGCAATATCTTGCCATATTTCCTTTCCCCACACTTTTTTTGCATGAATTTTCCATCCATTCTTTTTGCAAGTTAGTAGCCAAACCACCAACCGACTATGAATCAGTGTAAATATGACAGTTACCATGCGATTCCTGTTTCAGTGTCTGATATACGCCATGCAGCTCTGCAAATTGGCTACTTTGCCCCCTCCCTGAGGTGGTAAGCACCTTTTTCATCTTGGGATTGTATGCAACCGCATTCCAATACCGTTAAATCCCTACATATTTAGCTGCGCCATCAGTAAACCAAGCAATAGTCAATTCTCCATATGGGATCCCCCACGTAACCAGAGATTTTTCCCCAGTTCTCTCACTCTCGAGATCCATTGGTGGCATGCCTGCCACTTCTTTGTGCAGATTTGCTATGCCACTTTTACCAGGTTTGGCATGGTCTTGTATGTACCATTTCCATTTAATAACACTAGCTTCCTGAGCATGCCCAATTCTGTGTGTTTTCGGGGAACTAAGTATCCACTGCATGATAGGTATTTATGGTCGAATGATTATCTTATGACCCACAATCTGTGCAGTATATATTCCAGCCCAATAACAGGCTAACAATTATTTTTCAAAAATTGTATATCAACCGGCATCAGGTAATTTCCTACTCTAAAAACCCAATGGCACTCGCTTTCTATCCGGTTTCTACCATAGGCTCCAATTTTCATAGGAATCTTGAGTGGACACATTCAACTCCACGTCACCATCCCTCAATGGCCATAAATCAAGCACTCTTTGAATGGTACTTTTTGCTAATTGAAATGACATTTCCTGTTCTTCACCCCATAGAAATTAAATTTTTTTACGTGTTATCTTGTAAAGGAGGTGCCAAGATTTGCCCCAAATGTGGGATGTGCTGCCTCCAGAATCTGAATAAACCAATAGATTGTTGTGCTTGGTTTTTGGAGTCGGAAATTCAAGAATCTTTTGTTTCGCTTTCTGCACCATCTCTCGATGCCCATTGTGCCATTGTTTTCCTAGAAAAATGATAGTCTCTGCTGGACTTTGTGTTTTCGCATCATTTATTTCCCATTCTTCTTTGTATAAACCCTCCCTAATGAGGTCCAAATGTAATTGCACACTTTGCTCATCTTTACCTTGAATCAATATGTCATTAATATGATGTACAATTTGCACATCAGGTTTACACAGAATGTTATCTAAATGTGCATCCATCAGCCGGTGACAAATCGTTGGACTATGCATATAGCCTATAGGCAGATGATTAAAAGTATACTGCCTTTCCATTTCAAGAAATAGTGAAGAAGGGGTTAGCCAAATCTAACACTGCATACCAGGTGCCTTCAAATTTGTGTATATTTTCATCCAACGTTATGGCATCAGGTACTGCAGGCACCAATGGAGGAGTATATTTGTTCAATTCACGATAATCAATCGTCAATCTGAAACTAGCATCTGGTTTTTTGACAGGCTAGATGGGATTGTTCCAAGACGTAGTAACAGAACTAATATACCTGCCTCAACGTATCCTTTGATAGTTTCCGAAATTCCTTTTTGCCCTCCGGATATCCGATATTGTTTCATGAACACTCTTTTAGTCGCTATCGGAACCTGCAAAGGGGGCATTTTTAACTGACCAACCACTACCGGTGTACAAGTGAAGGCACTCACACCAAATTGATAAGTCTTACCTCCCAATCCCAGGGTCGGTCCCTCTAGAATATCAAATCCAATAATGTATTCAGCTAAGGGAACAATTAGCACCTGTTAAGTGTCTCTTTTTAATTGCCCAATTTTCATATCAATTTCTGTTTGTACGGCTGAGGTTTCCTTATCACCTAATCCTGTAATCATAAACTGTTTACCTTTTAAATCTGGAAGGGTTTCCATGAATCAAAGAGGCCTCCGCTCCGGTATCAATTAAGGTTCAAACCTCTTGTGTATTACCCATGCCAAAACAATTTTGCTTTTACATGAGGTTGCCTGTCTACCTTAACATGAGCTTTTGCTACCGGAGTTTGACCCCTATCCATTCATCTTTAAAATGTGATCCTTTTGATTCTCTCTCCACTATGGCATTAACCATCTTCTTTAAATCAGCATAAGTTGGTTGGGAGGGTATCGATATAGTGGAAGATTCTTCATCACCCCCTTCTGGGGATGATCCAAATGGATCTACCTCCTTTTTCAGTTTATACAAATCTTGTCGCTTTACCTCTTTGTAGTGCTCTTTCCCATCTAAACCTCCTTTTTTTTCTACAACAAATACATATCATGTGTTGGAATTCCATCAATTTCTTCCCGTGGCACACCATGTTTCAACAAAGCCAGGAACATATCCTTCCTAGATACACAGGAATCTCGACTTTCAAATCTTTTGCCAGGAGTGCGTTTTTCATTTCGCTCCTCCCTCTCCCGAGATTGTTCCTGTGGCTTTTCCCATTCACCTAAGTCTGCGAGCTGTTTAATCGCATATTCATCAGTAACCTTCCCCGTCATACCCACTAACAAGGTCATTATGACGTTTTTATATGCGGGGGGCTGTTCGAACCAATGTGTATGTGGCAGAAACACACATTTACCAACCCCATATGTTCTGGAGTCTTTAGGTGACTGGAGTCTTTAGGTGAATCGCCTTTTTCATAGCATGTTCTCTATTTCTCTGAATAGCTTCCCTTAATGTCTCTCATTTTCTGTCATCAGTCGGCCAATCCATTGTAATTGGATATTTGTGATTGCAACCTTGCGCAGCCAATTGCAAAAGGGATAATTGTCCATCATCAACGTTACCATCACGAGGAGGACCTACACGCAGGGTCTCCTGTTTTTGAAAATCATTAGACAAGGGCAAAAACATAGCAGAATCTGTTGCATCGACTAGAAGACCGGCAGTCCGTCCATCAAACATTCTGACTATCCAAGCCAGCAAGGATTCACCCGCCCTCTGTTTCAACCGATTGACTATTTCCACAACTTCTTGTTGTGAATAATCCTCAAGGGCAGCCATGTCTACTACTCCGCCTCCCGGATTCAATGGATGGCGACCCAATTTTCTGCGTATGACGGGATTAACCGTCCCTTCTTTACATGCAGGTTTAAGCTTTGTTACAGGATTTGGTTCAGAATCGCTGCTAGTAGTAGTGTTGTCAAAAACATTGCCATCCCATTGATCGGAATCCCAATTCACACCTGCTGAGGCAATTACAGTTGCTACTTTACGTGAATTAACCCTACATCATCTCTTCTGATATTTATATTGAGCAACTCTTATTGCAGCTCGTTCAACTACCGCTTGATATTGATCTGCTTCATCATGATATAACTTCATTTGAAGTTTTTACATTAACGCAATTTCTTTCTCAGCAGCCAGTTCTTTTTCTGACTTCTGAACAGAATTTTGCAAGTGTACATTCAATTGATGCATTTTTCTAAACGCATGCAACAAAATCCAGTCTCTTCGCCCGAGAGCTGAACATTCCTTCCCCTTTTCCATTGGATTCAATTGTAAACACTTAATCAGTTCATCTGGACTTGCCTCTCCTATACTAGTATCCCAAGTTTCACTCAATCCTGCACCACATGCCCAAGTTTGTGCAATTTTATCATAAGGGCTTTTAGACCACCCCGGGATAGTTACATCTGGGCAGTCTCCGCCAAGTCATTGTAACAGAATGGATGTTTCATTTCCCTAACATCAATATCAACACGTGCAAACTTACACAACAAAATTCTCAATGAATTTCTGAGAGGGAAGGGAAAAAATCATTTTCTTTTTTTTTTCTTCTGCCGTTCCAGAAACTTTAACTTTAATTTATCAACCAGATCCTTTGGCATCCATATCAGCACAAAGACCCTGCTTACAGCGCCAACATTTTATGCGTCTTTTGGCCTTGTGGGGAAAGCACTAACACTTGTGTCTCCCCAGACCCCTCAGCAAAAACAGGTAATTGGACTCAAACTAGCAGACAAAAACCACACATACATCATTTAAGATTATAAAACTACTGGCTCGTTATAGGCCCTTTATTATATTTATAGATACCAATAAAGAAACATACACTTAGATATATAAGAATTTGAATATAGGTTACATCACCGTAAGACATGAGGCAGAAGAAAACTTCATCTTGGCCACCGACAACACTGCTTAGTCCCTCAGCAGGTAGACAAAGACATCATTGCATCCAATGCGATCAGAAGCGGAGCGTCCTCGAGACCTCATCACCCGGGGGTCCAGATTCCAACTAACTTTCTCCATACAATGCTCACTCTTTTATGGGGGCATTTCCCTGCCAATCTTGATTGCTTTCTACTCTCGGCCGAAGAGCAGATCACAGTTCGAAGGGGAAGAGGGTGGAAAAACCCAGCACCCCTCTCTCTCGCATTAATTTCCAGACCCCTCATCATGCACCTGCAGTGTGCTCCGACTCCCTTTCTATACTCGTCCTTCAATTTACAATACAATAACTGTTCTCTGCAGTAGGTCCACTCGAATAATATTTGTGACCTTGCTCTGTTTTCGCTGCTACTTGCTCATTCTCTGAGGCCCGCAGAAACGCAGACTTTATTACTGTGATGGAAGATGAGTGTTCAAAAATGGCTGTGCATCGACGCCATGTTATTCTGGCTTGCATTTTTCACACAAGCATTAGTGTCTAAATCCTAACCTATCCCTCACAAGCTGAACTCAACATTAGGTAAAAAAGGGTAATGTCTCTTTGGCTGCCAACCTGCAGCCCTGATTTGTAGTTAAAAAGAAAGGTTCCAAAAAGGTGTAGAAAAAAGCAAGCGAAAGATCCCCAAGCCTCAAGGGATTGCCTCCCTTTCCCCCTGAGTCTTCCTACTTTATCCAAGATTGTCTCTTTATCTTTAATAAAAATTGAAAACAACTAAACAATCAAACCGGAAACACAAAGAACAAGTTGACAGAATTTAGGATGAGACAGACGGCCCCAGAACCGACTATGGGAAACTCCCATAATAACAAGATAAACAGTGCTAGGTGTAATAGGACACAAGCGACATCCTAATGAGGACAGAATTTGCATCCCTGCCCAACCCCTTCCTACAACCTAGGTGAAACCCCGAAAATAACCAAACAGATGACAAGAAGTGGAATAAGACACAAGTGACAACCCTATTAAGGACAGAACTTGGTGTCCCGGCCCAACTCCATCTAGCAACCCCAACCACTCCATGAACACCACCAAGTGCACATTCGGATGGAATTCAGAGTGTAGGCGGTAGGCACATTTGGACAGAGTTGTGAACGCTGGATTGAGCCGGGCACGGACAGAGATAGGGAAGATGGCAGATGCCACACCTGGACGTAATTACGGGTGTTGGCATGTGCCACGCTGGGATGGGGTATGAGCGGTAGCCTGCGTGAACGCCATGTCCAGCTGGATGGGATTGTGAATGCCGACAATCGCCAGAATATGCCAGATTTATTTGGAATTGCAAACACTTGCTTGCCTCACATACAGACAGGCTTCAAAGGTGGGCATGGGCCGAATGTAGACACAGTTGTGAATACTGATGGGCCTCATATAAGGAAGGATTATGAATATCGCCGGATGCCACACCTGGAATGAACGTGGACATTTTAGCACATCGCTTCCAGACAGCGATACCAATAACCAACCCATTAACAACCTCACCCCTCTGCATACATCTCTAAAGCTCTAACCAAACACAAGCACAACCCTACAGCACAATAAACCGCACAAACTTCACTACACCACAACAAAACAAACCACACATAGACTCGCACAACAACACACAACGGCTACCGACCGAAAAAAAAAACACCCCAAGCCCAGAAAACGGTGTTAACTGTGTTGAGGCTGCCAACGGCACATCACTGCTGTCTTGCGCTTTTCCCGCGTACTCCCACTAACTCTTCGCCCCTCCCCTTTTCAGAGCCACTTTTGATAGTGCGCGGTGCAAATATCCTTTAACATTTAATGATCTGGATAAGTCTTTATCTTTACTTACCTTTTCCAAGCAGTCTTCAGGGTCCCAGCCCCTTGGTGGGCAGACCCGACTCCCACGTATTGCGACAATAAAGAATAGCCTGGTTCTCTCTCCCCAAACCGTGCTCTGAATTTCCTCTCAATTGTGCCAGACTTTTTTCTCAGTAACCCCTCTCAGGTACTGCAATGATGAAGAATAGCCTGGTTCTCTCTCCCAAGCTGTGGCCCCCACCCCGCTCTTGGCCCACTCTCCTGCCAAACAGGGTACTCAATGTTATTTGATTCACAGTTCTCTCTGTCTTCACTTTCACCCACAGCCTTGGTGTACTCCCCTACCAAGGTCTGTGAATGTCATCTGTACATGCAAAGTTTGTATTCCCCTTTACTACTGGTTGTCCTATGCCTTCCTAATATGGGTCCCAGATCACCTTCACTAGGTCGCTTTGCCTCTGTGAGTATTCCTTCTGTTCTCTGCTTCCGGCCGACAGGCTCTCTGGGTCCCCCAACCCTGGGACCTGCCACCCTTGTACCTGTAGGGCCTTGGCTGTCCCCATTCGGTTGTTCGCACGTCTACCAGGAGCTTTGGCAGCTTCTCCGGCTCACCGGGACCTTCCTCGATCTTCCACTGTTAGGGAGAATTCTCAGAAATGTGCTAATTCCCTCCACCTTCTAGACCCCCAGCAACTTTGCTGGATTTTGAGGGCTTGATTTTTTTAACCTGGAGAGAGTGAGACCCTTTTTTGCCCCACTCTCATGTATTTTAATGTGATTTCTGAACTTTGTGTTTCTTTTGGTTATGGAGCCTGACAAACTCCATGGGCATCATCTTTTACATGTTTCACATAGCACCTTCAGTGCAGTGGCGCAGGGAAGTCTTCCAGATTTCCCAAAGGTTTAAATACCTTCTCTGGGATAAACTACTGTTTCCCAGAGCCGTAAAGTGAAATTGACTTAACTTACATTTGTAACTTTCTAAACCCAGCATACACTATCTTACAATACGGTGCTGGAGTGGTTACTTGGTAGCCCCTTTGTCTAGCTTCTCATGTAACATTTTTATGTTTCCCTTTCCTCGATGAATGGCTGGTGGCAGTGGTTTACTTTTGACTACCGTGGTGTGAATTTACTGCGGGCTGCGTTCGCAGCTGCAGTAAAGCACCCAAGGGTGACATTTTTGTCAAAATGGCCCCAGTCTTCTTTTTTCGCCATTTCTTTGTGGGACAGTCCTTCTTGAGATTAACTCTGCGCGCCAAACCAGGTTTGGTCCCTTTATACGCAGGAAGTGAGGGAGGTGCCCAAAACTCCCTGTGCGTAGTCTCCTAGGAGACCCAAATGCACTCTGTGGTGATTGGCTGGCTGACTGTCCGGCAAGGACAGCCACCCTGCTGGGTGACTGACAGCTAGGCTGGAATGAATGGGAGAGAACTGAATAAAAGGCGAGGATTTTGGCTTGGAAAGCAGAGTCGACCACTGGACGAAGGAACCGAAGAACTTGAAGAGGACGCCTGCTAAAGCTCCTGGACCGTTGGTTTGCCCGGTGAAGCCCTGCTGCTGTGCTGAAACTCCAAATTCGCATCGACAGAGAAGCCCCTGTAAGGGCGACTTCTCCCCTTGCGTTGGTGGGACCAATCTACTCCAACGTAGGCCACCTGGATATCTTCTCGGAACTGTTTGAATTTCCACAGAGTTGCTGCTGGAAACCGAATAGCCTGGGAGAGGAACACCAGATTGTGTGCGTTGCTTTTAAGTTGGCCAAGAGCTCCAGGAAGATCCTCTGAACTTCCAGGAAGCGGGACTGACCAGCCTGAGCCCCCTCAAGAGTGCAGGACCCCAGAAGCAAGGAAAGTCCATCTCGACAGCCAGGAACCTCTGTGTTTGCGGTAGTCGCGAGGAGCTGAAATACCGAAGTGTCAGTTGTTTGACGATTGCCGGTTGTGAGCGGTGACCACCCATTGCAGTGCAGGAGTCCCCAGAAGTCCTCCCTCTTGTCTCCACGACTGAGGCCCAGGAACAGTGAGTGACTCTGCTTAGGGGATACAAAAGTATTTGCCTGCTTAACAATATTTGTGATCTCTTGTTTGTTCTAATAACCTTTTCCTTTGGCCAATTTCTAAGAATGTTCTCAATGTTACAGTAAGATATTAATGTCCACAGCACCCTAGCTATTGAAATCACCTGAGGGTGTAGGTTGAGACTGTGGGCCATCCCAAAAGGGTCTTTACTGATTTTAGAAACTAAGAGTGTGTAGTTTTGGAGTGTATTTGTGTGTTGCTTTTAAAATGCCCCCTTCTGAAGAAGGCTTATTCTAACTGACTGATAATTAAATTAATAATTGTTTATTCAAGAAACCTTGTGTGCAAGTGTTTATTTGAATACTTGTAACTGTGAATCTCTGTGTAACTCCCCTATAGCTCACATTGACCCCTCTTGAGATATGCCTGGCTGCTCAACACGCTACCAACCCGTGTAGTACAGCCTTATACCAAAGGTTGGGTTCCTATTGCCAGGAGGTCAGGGTTGTTGTAGTGCACCCAAGGGTACTCCATACAATCTTGCCTAACATCCATGCATCTCCTCTGCAGATTGGCTGTGGTTTTCTTGCACTCCAGTGGCCTCGGGTCACCAGCAGGTAAGTTTCCTCTTCTCCTGTCTGCCAACTCTGTCGCGGGCCTTCTGCAATTGCGTATCTCTCTCGGACACTGGGCCTCATTACGACCCAGGCGGTAAGGGGTTTACGGCAGCGTAAACAGCGCCGACCCTTACCGCCTGAGTCCGAGGTCCCTTAGCGCCATGGAGGATTTAACACCTGCTTTTAGCAGGTGTTAAAATCCATGGCGCTAAGGGACCTTGTTGTTAATTACGCCACCGTAATTTACGGTGGCGTAATTAACGCCTTCCCCACTCCCATTATGCCCTATGGGGCAAAAATGGGAATGGGGAAGGCTAAATGGGGATTGGGGACTTACCGCCCCGCCAACCTCGGAATGGGGCGGTAAGTCCGCCAACCACCATGGCGTAAACATAGTTTACGCCATGGTGGTAAAGGTACGACCCAGGCGGTAACTTACCGCCTGGGTCGTAATGAGGCCCACTGTCTGCCTCTCTACTTTGCTGTCCTGTGGGTACCTGTGCAGAGCCAACAACAAAGACGCCATCCTTATCTTCCCTCACTGCTTTTGGATGACAGATAACCAATAGGATTGTTCCAAAGACTAGAACGTTGTTAGTTCTTGCCGGTGATCGTCATTGTTCTTGGCTTCTTCGTCGTCCCTGTAGTCCCTACTTGGGATATACCACAGACTTACATGGGGGCAATAGGTAGTATGGTTTTATGGAATTGGAGGGTTTATGAGGGAAGGTGGGAGGGTCAAAGGGGTACCATGTTTTCCCACAATTGTCACTACTCTCAATGGGGCCTCCCTCCCCATTTGATACTCCTACTGAGTACCGCCCCCAGGCGGTCTCTCGAAGAGCAGCCTCCCCTCCCTGGCCTCATGGAAAGGGGTTCCTCCATCAAAAGCTCAAAAGCAGTGACGACACCTCAGGATTTGTCACAGCAGCTTTCCCAGTACTGATAGTCTTAGGGAGTGATCAGTTTTGACCATAAAAGTGAGCAAAAAGCAAGGGAAGTAAAGCTGAGGGGACCACCTTACCTCCAAAAATTCCAGTCAGCAAGCAAACGATACCAAAATGTTAGGTTGTCCCATAAGTCTATTGCAGCAAAAAGAAAATCTTTCCTAACCCAGAGGTATCCAGTTGCATTAATGATTTAAATATTTAAATCGTTCCAGTCTATAGTTTGACTAAATGGTCACTTCTCTGGGCAGCAGTAGAATTTCCCTCAGTTTTTAAGGTCTATCTGACTGGCATCAATTAGACAGATTTGCGTTAATTTATCCAAAGGCGCATCAGGTTGGGAGTTTAACAGCGTTATGTATTAGCAGGTTCACTTCCAAAAGGGGAAATCTTCAGATATTAGTTATGTCCTCTGTTTTTGCTTTTAGTATGTCAAGATTTTCTAAATTATTTGAGGTTAGTAGGAAGCAGGTTTCTGGGCACAGCAAACCAGTGAACAAAGTGTGGAACAACACAAATCCTTCTGTTTGTCACCTATTAGTTATCATGTGACCTCTGTGGCAGACCCTGTATAGTACGCTCTGCCCTGAGGCCTGAAGACCTAAACATCCCATGATTTTTTATGGAGTCTATGGTTCCATTCAATCTTAACCTAACCAGCTTTGCTTCAAAGGCCCAAGTCACTAGAGATTTGCCTCACCCGTATGGGACAAACACACACCAATTGGGTATTGGCCTGAATGTATAATTAAATTGTTCATAACAGTGAAACGGAAACCAACTACTTCATAAAGTAGATGTCATGATTATCTTTGATAGCTGGCATGCCCTTCTGGCATGCAATTCCATTTTTGTCCACTTTGTCTTAAACTGTTACCAAAATTCTTTTCTGATTTTGGAAAGGAGGATGTCCACTGCTTTCATCGGGCATGGTATTCCCACTGAGAATCTGACCAGATCCTAGTTCGACTTTTGTACAAATGTTTCAGAAGATATTACTTTGTAGATTCTCACACAATCTCTGAAAGCCTGTTGGGAATGTCAGTCCACCAAGACTTGTTTCACCTCAACTCTCAGCTCCCTACCACTGTGCTTGGGTATCATTCAGGTAGTGAGTACTGGTGGTATTGGAGAGAACGGTTTGAATAGGTTAACTTGCTGTAATGCTGCATCCCTGATATTTTTGACTTTTGTAAGTTATCCCTATAGCACTTAACCTACATTCTTTTGGCCTTGCTTGCCAGCTGTGTGATTTGTTATTTTAGGGTCATAACTGCACTTTCAGCCATTGATGGCAGTGTAACGGTGGATCAAACAGAACAAACTCTGGGCATATAGGGCAATGGATAGAATAAGGTCATATGGTGTACTTCAATCAGAGTTTGTTCTTTTTGATTGGCATCCGCTTTATATTGAATATTCAGATGTGAATTATCTTTAGGCAAGAAACAGAACCCAGGGATTCAAAATCACAGGTACAAAGGGATACTTCTCTTGTGCTTTGTATGGATTTTAGTTTTTAATTTTAGTCTCCTTCCGAGTTATGTTTGTCTCTTTGATCTACTATTTAGCCTGTAGTGCATGCAAAGTTTTTTAAAATTTCTTTTCCTTGTCTTCTTGTATGTCCACTTCCCATGCGTTTTCCCCAGGCATCTGCATTTCTATTGTGTTCGCACTCCACTTTTGCTGAACAATTCTTAAAGATAAATGTTAAGTTTATCTTAACTCTTTATGCAGTGCACTTAATTTTACAACTGTTTCTTCCCAGCAACCTAATATTAAACAGAAGTTTGTGGCCTTACTGAAGAGGTTCAAAGTGTCTGATGAGGTATGTGTTAGCTCCTCCTGTTACATGGTGAATTTTGTTATGCTGATATTGTGCCAATCAACTGAAGTGTGAGTGGTTGTACTGCTCTGTGTTCGTTGTAGAATCTATTTTGTCTTAGTTGTATCTGCATCTCCTTCATATTTCCTCTTGTTTGAACATGGGATCAGGGTAATAAGATGGTGTCCTGTATTTTCTAAGGCATACCTCCCCCGCCCCACAGATAAAAACATCTCTTGAAATTATCCCTCAGGTGCTGATTGGTCTGGATACTTTTGACCACAATCCGAGGAGAACTCTGCATGACCCTGTGTTGACTCTGGCCAACGTCACTGGAGATTCCACCTGGTTAAAGCAGCACCAACAGCATATATACTGAGCAGTGCACACCCTTGTACCTCATTTCATTTTTTTTCTGCTGTAGCACACCTATCGCTTCACAGAACAGATGCATGTTTTTTTTTCTTTTGTGTCAAGTCTCCTGAATCCAATGAGGATTGTTGCAAACAGATGTCTGTCACAGACCCAACCATAGTTTGATGCCTGGGGCCAGACCACCACATGGATGAGTCTGATTCCTGCCAGTCGATTCTACCAAAGCTGACTGCTAAGGTAGCCATGGCCATGAGTAAATCTCTTTGTGGAAGAGGCCGCTCAGCATTGAGGTGTTTTTCAACACCAAAAGAGCCTGCAGGGACACATCCACAGTGTTATTTGGGAGGATAAGAAGAAATAGAGGCTGTCCAGACCCAACAATCGTAGCAGATTTCTTCCCACCACCATTCCTCTTCCCATTGGTGCCACCAGTCCAAGACTTCTGTTTCCCCTCTCTTCAGAGGAATCTACCCACCCTGTTGAGGTAATAGAAGGACGGGCTGTTCCCACCATAGATTCTATCCTGTAGGCATGGTAAGCTCTTTTGGACAGCCATGCTCTTTTTCTTTTTCAGCAGAACCTGCCTTCCCTGTATGCCCATCTCCATCCCAGCCTGATGCTCCTTCGCTGGACTGGCCAAAGTCTTGCCACCAAACAATTCTGGGTTTCCTCCTGCAATCTAGTACACCATTAGCGCCTGTTTCTGGAGCCAATGCAATACTGTCAGCTAAATTGGCACAGTTTTCTGTTGATCCTTTGGATTTTCTATGCCCCATTTGTCTCCATTTCCACTTGGTGCCTCTTATTGGGTACGACCTGCTGGCAGGGCCACATCTCTCGTGAGATTTGACTCCACACTAATACAAAACAACTTGTAAAAAAACTGAAACATGAAATTGAGAAGTGTAGCAGCCAGTAGCCCTAGACAGACAATTGTGTGTTGACTATCTAAAAGAATCCTGTTGGGAGACATTTGCTATGACATTAGTGGATATCCAGGGTCTACAACTTGGGTCCACACAGATTGTTACTTTGCTTGGTGAAGGACCTTGCTGACCAGGTGTCAATTCTGTTAGTCAAATAATAGATTACAATTTGTTCCACCCAGGCCGATATTTGGTCTTTCTCAAAAGGCGGGCAGGTACGACTCTCAGCTGGGGGTGAAAGAGCTACCAGGGATGTTGCCAGAGCCAATCCTACCCCTGAAGTGGGAGGTTGCAGCAAAGAGACTCGATTCCTGTTCCTCTCTCCTCCCCCGCTCCCCTTGTTCCCATTTGCTTCTATGCAGCACAATGTCTCCAGTATTTCCTCTCAGTGCATATGCTCACCAGTCTTCTCTTTCTATTTCAGGACCAAAGTCCTGAAATAGAAAAGAGCAGCCTGTGAAAACCTGAGTAAAAAAGCCATAAATATCAGATACTGCTACCTACAATAGTGAGAATGCAGCTCAAGAGACCTGGCCATCGCGGTGGAGCGATGGGAGAGCGATAGTCCAGTTCCAACCGCACCGAGACATGAAGCGCCCGTGCAATACCTCAGCCGCACTGCACCCCTGCACAGAGGGACCGGCTAAGCTCAAGGCAGTGTAAGGTGTGGCTGGAAGGAGACTGATGCATAGTGAAAGGAGGACGACTGAATAGTGGAGTGGGCCGAATAGTGAGAGTGGTGGGAGAGGAGGTGGTGGGAGGAGCAGTAGTCTCAGGAGAGAGTAGTTGTAGTGAATAGGAGTGAGAGGGATATGAGATGGGGTGGATGGCTAATAGAGTAGAGTGGGAGAGGAGCAGTTAACATCAAAGGGAGGCAGGAGGAGTGAAATATTGGAGGTACAGGAAGTGGGCGGAGAGGATACAAGGGAGGAGCAGGAAGAGCAGAATGGAAAGTGAACGGTGAAAGCGAGTAGAAACAGATGAATCTTACCAAGTAGCTATGATGCGCAATCCCTTACATTAGAGCATTAACATCTGATGAGAGTAGGGAAAGTTAGAAAGTCTATGCGGAAGATAGAGAGCCTCCATTTAGGGAGAACATCACTAGGTGAAGGCAGATATTAGTCGCTATATGTCAACAAGTTCTACAACTAATGCTGGGGCTACAGACGCCTGGGTGAGGGAGGAGCTTCATGGAGATGCGAGAGAGAGGGACGGCCATAGGCCCCAAAATTCTTTTAATAAACCCCTTGAACCGTCCTTGAGACTGAGTGTTTTCTGTGCCATCTGTGACATGAGGAAGATGGAGTAAACAATATCTCTACTACCCAGTTACTTTGCACTTTAATCAAGAATGCTGTACCATATAATGCTAGATGCAGAATCAACCAGAAAAGGACAGTTCCATCGCTACAGGGTTGGTGCGCTCTCATAACCTTTCGGTGGGTGGTCACTGGGGAGGGATGAAGAGCTCTTATAGCATCAGCCTTTAGTTGGGATTGATTAGGTTTACATTGAAGGCTTCTTGCCAGTGGTCGGGAACATTCAAGGCCTGATCCTAATGGACCGCTCTATCACCATGCAATATCTGAAGAAGAGGGATGGATTAGGGTTGCTTAAACTGCACAGAGGCCACACTCCTCTGACTTCAGCCAAGACTTCATTTAACAAGGTGCCAGGTGCTGCCTTTGCCCTGCACATAAAAGTGCCTTTGATGGAGATCAATTAGGTAGCTACAGTGGCAAACTTGCAAATGTAGGTGCTTTGACAGTTCCGTGCTCAAGCCTCAAGCTTCCTTCTATAGGGCAGATTCATCATACTCTTCACTCCTTTATTTCTGTAGATCTATAGGCGTATTTCAGGATGAGAATTATCTGTGGAATTAAGGCATTCTTTAGAGGATTAAGTTACTTATCTTCGGTAACATTATTATGGAGGCGGTTACAGATATTTTGCATATTGCAGTTGTGCAACGGGGTAGTACATCTCTTAGGCTCAAACAGCCAGTAATACCAGCAATGTCCAAGTGTTAGAGTAGTGCAGTTTCCCTTAAGGGGCTACCCTCCCAGATGAAGAAGTTTGATAGAGACACAAACATCATGAGAGGAACCCTGAGTGATAAATTAGCAAACAACAAATTGCAGTTTAGTCTTGAGTTCTTGGGGCCCGAGGACCGATGGGACTCATTTTTGGCCTGCAGCGCTCTCGGTAACAAGGCATCGAAGAATCATTTGTCACGGTAAATGAAGATCTTCCACACTTCTCCTCCGCCCCACCTTAAGAACTTTGTCTCCAGGACTTCTCGCCAAGACAAGGTAGTCCCTCTGTTCAGCACAGCTCCACAGCACAGCAATTCCTTCCCCGGGGGTTCCCATGAATCAGGTTCAGGTTCTGGCAGGCCCAAGGCCTCTAGGGCTACCAGCTCCCAAGCCAAGGGGCCGTGGGCTCCTCTGGGTGGTCCCGGAAAAACCTGAGGCCTTCCAGGTTACTGGCTCCCAAGCTCAGGGGCTCTACCAGGCTGTCCTCAGGACGATCAGGCTCATCCTCTTCTTCTCCAGCATTGGATCTTTCATGGATTCACATGCTTAGAATATTCCCCGTCGTCAGACTGGGAACCCTCGGTACACATATATAGTCGTTTCCAATAGGAAAAAACTTCCGACACTTGTGTGTCCTATCCCCGTCTACGTCCTCTCCGGGGCCGCCCACGCACGCCCCGTTGGACGCAATGGTATACAAGCCACGCCCCCGCGGGTCCCGTCAGATTTCAACCGTCTCCAAAGATAGTGGGATCTCCTCGCGTAGTCTCTACTGCTAGATTTTGTCGAATTGTCGAACTCCTGTGAGTTTGTTAATTTTATCGGAATGTCGGGAAAACCTCTATTTCGCCCGTGTGCCACGTGCGGATTGAAGAAGGTTTACGAGGGGGACGGCCATTTAGACTGTATTTATTGCCTCCACCCTCACCACTCGGCAGACCAGTGTGAAATATGTAAAGGTTTTTCCCAGAAAACCCTGAAGGATCGAAATCGACGGCTGGTATCCTGGTAAAATGACGGTGCAGGAGCGTACCCTCAGTCAGAGGTGGGCTCTGTGCGCAGCGTGGCCTCTGCAAAAACATCAGGAGCCCCTCGACGCTCAACTTCGTCGGAACCTCCGGCTAAGAAGTCACGACCTGCGGAAAAGGACGTTCCACGAAGTCACTCTTCTAAGGACTCTTCTAAAGGCTCTGCAAGAAAGACATCTTCGTCAACTTCGTCGAAGAAAGGAAAGGAGAGGCCTAAATCCTCCTCGGGCGATCAACACAGATCAGCCACGAGTAGAGATTCGGAATAACGCAGGGAGAGCGCTGTGAAGGCAGGACCGCCTAAACCACCTGCAGGCCCAACGTCGACGAACCAGTCGGTGTCCTCACTGCCGCTGACGCAGTCGATTTCACCCGTCATCAACCCAGCGACGACCTCGGCGACGATGTCCTCGTCGACGGAAGTTCTGGCCTGGAGACCAGTAGTATTTGATATGTGGTTGCCTGACATATTGCTACAGGAACAGGCAGCGTCAATTGCCTCGAAAGAAGACGACGGCTTCAGAATTGTGAGCCCGGAGGACCTCGGTCTACGAGCCAGGTTTCCATCAGGAGCAACCTGCTCTCAGGTGTTTACCCAACCTCCAAGCTCTCAGGCGACCCTGTCCATGGAGGTACTGTCCTCCTTACACTCGCTGCTGAAATCGCTGGACGAAAGGCTTCCACCTGTACCGTCGACACCCCCCGTCCACGAGCCCGGCCCTTCACACCGCCCGACCAGATCGATCGGGGTTCCAACTACTCCAGCAGTCCAGGAGGAAGGTGAGCTTTCGGACTCCCTATCTGACCATGGGTCAGCGTCAGATATATCCCTCTCACCATCTAGGGATCCATCCTGGGTGTCGGATGTGGAAATGGAAACACCAAAGAGTCCCACTCACCCGTCACCACCGGACGATATAGGTGCCTTTCATTCTATGATGGAAAAAGCGTGCAAGGAGTTTGGCCTGGTCCAACAGGAGGAGAAAAAGGACTGTTTTCTTTTTGACCATATGGGCAAGAGTAGACGCTCAATATTCTCAATACCCATTTTAGACCATGCCTGGAAAGAAGGTGTTCAAACCATGCGTCACCCATTTTCTGAGCCGGCTGTCAAAGGCCGCATTGAAAAGAAATTTAAAGTACCAGACTCTACACCGAAGTGGCTTTCGGCTCAACCTACACCGGACTCGGTGGTGTCGTCGGCGGCGACGAGAAAAGCAAAGGCCCAACTTAAATGCTCTACCCCTCCAGATAATGAGGCGAGGCGCCAAGACGTGTTTGGTAAGAAGGTTCTTTCTGTGGGGGCCTCAACGGTGAAAGCAGCTAACTCCCTGGCGATTGTGGCCAGATATGACAGGGAGATGTGGCACAGACTGGCACCTATCCTGGACCACCTCCCGGAAGAACATAGAAGAACGGCGATGTCCCTGGTTCGAGGGCGAAGAAGCATCGAATCATGCTATTAACATAGCGGTGGACCTGGCAGATTCGGGTTTTAAACAAATAAATAACAGAGTTGTTCTAAGACGCCAGGCTTGGCTTACGTGCACCAACTTCAGACCCGAAGTACAGTATAAAGTTTTGGACATGCCCTTCGAAGGTGATCTTCTTTGCGGAGAAAAGGTGGACGAGGCCTTGAAGGGCATGAAGGAGGACTCAGATAAAAGCACGCTCGTTGGGTTCTCTCCAGAGTGGTAAGCCCTTTCGTTCTTTTCGTCCCTTTAGAGGAGCATCTGGAAACTCAAGATTCTCAGCAACCAGGGCTAGATCTTTTGGTAGATCAGCGTATCCTTCCCAAGGATATAGACGCGCCTCTCAGACCTCAAGCAGGCGCAGAAAATTCCAATCTTCCAAGAGACGACCAACTTATTCGTCGTCGACGAGCAAACAGAAAGACCAGCAATGACGGGAAGCGTACCGTTCTGGGAGGAAGAGTGTCAAGCTGCATCGAGGAATGGGAGACCATCACAACAGATCAGTGGGTTTTGGACACTGTGAGGTACGGACATTCCCTACTATTCAAATGCAAACCTCCAAAATGTCCACCAATACACCTATCCCAGCCACATCTAAACATCTTGCGGCAGGAAGTAACACTCATGTTACAGAAAGGCGCCATCGAATTAGTCCCTGCATCGCAGAAAGGCCTAGGGGTATACTCACGGTGTTTTGTGGTAAAGAAGCCAAACGGAAAATGGCGCCCTATTCTCGACCTGCGAGACCTCAACAAGACCCTACAGAGTCAAAAATTCAAAATGCTTACACTGCAGGAGGTGATCAGATCCGTCCAAAGGGACGATTTTTTGGCGTCACTAGATCTACAGGACGCGTACTTCCACATTCCGGTGTGTCAAAAACACAGGAGGTTTCTGAGGTTCATGGTAGGTCAGACACACTACCAATTTGCAGTGCTCCCATTTGGTCTAAAGTCCTCCCCAAGAACGTTTACAAAATGTTTGGCACCTGTGGCAACCTGGCTGCGAAAGGGAGGGCATCATGTATACCCGTACCTCGACGACTGGCTTGTGAGGGGATCCTCCCCAGCGTCGACCAACGACAGCGTACAAGCCACCTTACAACTTCTGCAAGGACTGGGGTTCGCAGTGAACTTCGAAAAGTCTTCTATAAAGCCCTCAAGGAGCTTGAAGTTCTTGGGAGCTCAATTCGAAACCCACTCGGGAATAGTGAAACCGTCCCTTGGACAGAATATTGAAGATCGAACAACTGACGAGTCAACTTCGCCTACAGAGCACATTTTCCGTGAGAAAATATGTGGCAATCCTGGGTTCCATGGCTTCGTGCATCCACCTAGTAGCAAACTGCCGATTGTTCATGAGGCCTCTACAGGAGTTCCTGTCGGACAGATGGAAGCAGGCCACGGGCCGGTGGTCAGACAGGATAACCGTCGACGACGAGGGTGTCATCAGATCCCTCCAATGGTGGAAAATCTTTCACAACCTGGACAGAGGGGTTCCTCTACAAGAGCCGGAATTTCAGAACACCATCATCACGGACGCCTCCCTGATGGGCTGGGGAGCACACATGAACGATCATCAAACCCAGGGCAGATGGTCTTCGACCGAATCGCACCTACACATCAACGTGCTGGAACTGAGGGCAGTGAGATGGGCCTTGAAATCATTCCTTCCACATATCAAAGGATCAAAAGTAAGAGTGCTGACAGACAACACGACAGCCATGTTCTACTTGATAAAGCAAGGCGGCACCAGATCCAGGACCCTTTCGGCGGAAGCTCAAAAGATCTGGCACTGGGCATTGAAACACAACATATCCTTAGTGGCTTACCATCTCCCGGGTGTGAAGAATGTGCAAGCGGATTCCCTGAGCAGGACAATGGCTCAAATACACGAGTGGGAGCTGGACACCGGTCAGCTACAAATAATCTTCGAAAGGTGGGGGACCCCCTCAATCGACCTCTTTGCAATGAAAGAAAACAGGAAATGCGAACAGTTCACGAGCAGATGGCCTCAAAAAGGATCCCTGGGGGAAGCGTTCTCGTTTCCTTGGACGGACAAATTCCTGTACGCTTTCCCTCTGTTCCCCTTTATACGGAGGACAATCCAGGGGATTCGCAGGTACAAATGCCGGGTCATTCTAGTGGCACCGTATTGGCCGAGACAACCATGGTTTTCCGACCTCCTACATCTGTCGTTGGAACAGCCTATAACTCTCCAGAAAGTGCCGAACCTACTGTCCAGGGACAAGGGAACGGTGTGGCACCACAATCCGGACAGCCTCAACTTAACAGCATGGCTCCTGACTTTTCAGAGTTTGGCAGCTTGAAAGTCTCGTCGGATTGCCGGAGAATTCTGCAGGCGGCTAGGGCCCCTTCGACTAACAAATCATACATATGCAAATGGCGAAGGTTCTGTACGTGGTGTCAAACACAGCACGAAATTCAGCCTTTAGAAGTAACCCCTGAACAAATTCTTCCGTATCTTCTTCACCTAGCTGAGAGTGGGCTGTCATCATCGTCCATCAAAGTGCACTTGGCGGCCATTTCAAGGTTTACGAGGAGGAGACAGTCTTCACCATTATTCAGTGACAGACTGGTGAAACATTTCATGAGGGGTCTCTTTAGAACTTTCCCCCCTACGAAACGGTTCCCACCGTCGTGGAGTTTAAATGTGGTGTTGGCTGCCTTAATGAAGCCTCCATTTGAGCCAATGTCCTCTTCATCCATGCAGTTCCTATCTTGGAAACTGGCTTTCTTAATTGCCATTACATCGGCTAGAAAAATGTCGGAATTACAGGCATTGGTCATAGATCCTCCATATATGAGATTCTTTAAGGACAAAGTAATTTTATCAACTAACCCTACTTTCATCCCGAAAGTACCGACAGTCTATCACAAGCACTCGACCCTGGTCCTTCCTACTTTCTTTGCATCCCCGTCGTCGACGGCGGAAAAAGCCCTTCATACTCTGGACGTCAAAAGGGCGTTAAAATTTTACCTGCAAAGGACGCAAGATATCAGAACTACCAGACAGTTGTTCATTGCCTACGGTCCGTCGACGAGAGGAAGGGCAATCTCCAATCAAGGCCTGGCTCGTTGGGTCTCTTCGGCAATTACTTTTAGTCACTCCAAGGCTGGGAGACCCCTACAAGGACGCCCTAGAGCCCATTCCACTAGATCGACAGCCTCCTCCGCGGCTCTATGGGCAGGAATTCCTCTGACAGACATCTGCCAGGCGGCGGCATGGTCTGTCCCACACACGTTTACACGCCATTACTGCCTGGAAAGGCAGCACGCGGATGAGGTACAGATGGGACGGGCAGTGCTAAGCCATCTGTTTCAATGAGGTAAGCCAAGTACGGTGAAACTGTTGTCGCTTACTTTGCCTATTATATATATATATATATATATATATATATATATATATGGGTGGATAATTGTGTATAGATGCACAACTATGTATTATGGAAATGCTTATATCAGAAAATAAGTTGCGGCTTACATACATATTTGAACTGGGGGTGTTTTTTGTCTTTGTGAATGTAAATTACATTGCACTCTCACCTCCTTCTTCGATGATACTGCTATACAATCTATTCTAAGCATGTGAATCCATGAAAGATCCAATGCTGGAGAAGGGAGTAGTTTCTTACCTGTAACTCCATTTCTCCAGCGTTGGTATCTTTCATGGATTCACATGCGCCCACCGGCCTCCCCGGAATGCAATGTGCAAGATATGTATGTAAGCCGCCCCCCCCCCCTTTTCTCTTTGGAGGGGCCGAAATCTGACGGGACCCGCGGGGGTGTGGCTTGTATACCATTGCGTCCAACGGGGCGTGCGTGGGCGGCCCCGGAGAGGACGTAGACGGGGATAGGACACACAAGTGTCGGAAGTTTTTTCCTATTGGAAACGACTATATATGTGTACCGAGGGTTCCCAGTCTGACGACGGGGAATATTCTAAGCATGTGAATCCATGAAAGATACCAACGCTGGAGAAATGGAGTTACAGGTAAGAAACTACTCCCTTCTACCCCAGGGGGTAAGGGATCGTCGAGTGCCACCTCCAAGAGTCTGTCCTCGGCTAGATCCAGCACGGCTACCGGCACAGATGCTGAGGGCTCCCAACCTACTGGAGCTTGCTCTGAGGTCGTGAATCATCGTGGGCATTATGACTACCAGCCGTCCGGCTGAGGGCTCTGCGCCTACCAGAGGGATCTCTGATGTCGACACTTCTGCTTCCAATGCAAGAACCAAGCTATATCCTCTGGTGTCTGGGGCCTCTCTTGGCTCAGTCACACCCTTCCTCCTAGGGCGTGGTGCAAGGCTTCAAAATGGCTGAACGGCACTTGGCAGAACCTGCCAGGTAGGCGCCCATCTTTAATCCGGCTCAGTGTTTGCCTGTGCTTTCGCCCATTGAATGGGCCTTGCAGGATGATCACAGCCCTTTTCCCTCCGCAATGCATCCTACGGTGCAGGTTTCTGGTCCACTCAGGTCTACATCTACCCATCACAGCCGTATGGCTACACGCACCAGGCACCTCAGTGCTTTGTCCAGGAGCAGAGGCCCAGCGCCTCGGAGGGCCGGGCCCCTAAGGATCTGGCAGCTAGTGAGGACCGCTTCTTTGAGCGCTTCCTCCTCGTGCGTTTCCCCTTAGATGAAGGGTCTCCTGGAGGACATTGTGAAGGAGGACGCCCCCTCCTCTGGGTTCTCCTCCTGCGCTCCCTGTTCCGGTGCCTGTCCCTTCACTGGTTCAGGCCTCACTGGTTATTCTGACCCCCCCACCTCCTCCTGTAACACCAATGCCTCCCCCGCAACAGCCGTTGGACCTGTCTGCAACTCCGGACCTGGGGAGGTGGGGGGGTGTGCTCTGCCGGCACCTGTGTTCCAGGGCCCGGATTCCCCTTAACTGTAAAGGCGGGGGCGACTATGATGACGATGAACCCTCAGCAGCCTTTAAGGCCTTTCATGACCACCTTCAGGGCCTGGTGGAGTTCTTGGGGGAGGAGGTCTCTCTTCCTGAGGAAGCCCGCAGGAGTCTGGTGTGCTAGCAGAGGTCTTGGGTAAACGCACCATTATTCGGTCTGGCATCCCCCGCCAGAAGGATATCTTGCAGGGCCAACGCCCAAATGAACACGACGTTGGACAGCAGGTATGGGCTGTTAGACTGGGAGCAATCCTCCTTGCCTCCCACCTGCAGCCCCATTCCTTTGTGGTGATTGCAGCATCCTCGTATTCTATAAAACATTGTCTTCGTCGTCTACCTCCATGGGAGCCGTCTCCAGTTGCCTCTCTAGCGAGGACAAAGTCCTTGGGAAAGCGCTGTTACTCCATCTCAGGACTGTATCTGCGGCAGGCCAAAGCAATATACCCTCTTGGCTGTGGCTAACCAGAAGCTTTGGCGGGAGCTCGAGGAATTTTTGCCCAACCTCCTTCGGACAAACAAGCCTCCTTCAAGGCTGGTCTTGCAGATGCCTGGGCCATTGCGCAGGACCTCATGGAGTCTTTGTTGTCCCACATGGATACAGCCAGAAGAGGGTTGTGCCTTTGTGTTGAGATGAGAAGGACGGCGTGGAGGCATGCCACAAAGTTTTCATCTGACGTGCAGGAGCAGATCATGGATCTGCCCTTTGAGGGCATGGACCTTTTTCATTCGTCCACCGATGACGAATTGACGAAGAAAACCTCCACTCAAACCACCAAGTCCTTGGCCATCTTGACAAAACCAGGTCAGAAGTCCTTCCCTCAATCCAAGGGCAGGACTGAGTTCAAACCCTGTGCTTTCTCCGGCTTCAAGGTTTTCCCGAGACTGCAGTACACAGAGGCCTGACAGGTCGCCTAGCGCCAACAGGACGAAGCAGCAGAGGACTTTGCACAGGATTTTCCACGCCCCCTCCTCTGCTCCTGACACCAAGAAGCAGTGATGTCAAGGTCAGGTAGCACAGCTTGTCGGTGGCGGGCTGTTTGGTTCTGTTCCAGGGCACCTAGAAGTGTCTCTTCAGCAACTGTTGGATCTTCTATTGTTTCTACAGGCTTTAGTCTTCCTCTTCCTATGCCTCTTCTATCCTCTCCCCCTCTTCATCAGATCGGGTCCACGGCTCTTTTATGGGAGGTCCTTTCGCTCTTGTAGATGCAGGCTATAGAACTGGTTCCTCTTGTAGATCGGGCTTCGGTTAGTATTCCAGGATTTTTGCGGTACCAAAAAACAAACAGGCTGGCCTGAGGGTTGTCCTGGACCTGTCATTTTTAAATCTGTCATTATCACGGGAACGCTTGAAGATGATTACTCCAACCCATATAGCAGAGTCTGTGTGTGCAGAGGACCAGATGTGTACACTGGACCTCAAGGATGCATACTTGCATGTACCCTTATTTCTGATGTTTGTTAATCTGCTTAGAATCACATGCTGTGCATAGTCCGAAATCCAGTGGTCACTGCAAAGTATTGCATTTTGTTTTTCGTAGTCGAAAATGGGACGTCGACATAGGCGTGTCTGTAACACTATGCCTATAGTGACGTGCGGTGTACCCACAATCCCTCACGCGTCGAGGTCCCTGAGATTGGTTTTTTCCGCCCAGATATTGGTCACCTTCATGTGGAGCTCGTTGGAGAGAAATTGCAAAACATTTATTTGTCCCTTGGTCGTTCTTGTTTAAAGATTACATCTGATCCTTCCTTCGACGGCGAAGCTGTTTTCACCGCCGATTAAGAACTTCGACGGCGGTGACTTAGACGGAGGCGATCCTTAGGCGCTGCCGAACACGTGGCCCGGCCTCGCCGGCCTAAACAGTAGGGAGAGTGGAGGTCGTGGGACATTTCTATTTCTTTCTAAGAATGCCTTTCTCTTTCGCCCCACCTTCCTTCGGGGTCGTTATCACCTTTAACTGTATCCTCAACTATGGAGAGGACTCCTTTTAGATTTTGCCCGCGCTGCAAGGGCAAATTCACATGGAAGGATAAGCACAAACGGTGTAACCGTTGCTTACCCCTCGACTACAACGAGGACGCCTGTGCGGCCTGTAAACTTCTTCACCCAAAAACTTTAAAGGACCACAAGGTCAAGACGTGGGCAGCCTATGCTATGTCTAGAGCTGATTCCCCACCCGCCGCCGCCGAGTGTGACAAGGACAGTGATAACCCTACCTCCGTTTTGGAGGTTGTAGACCTCTCTAGGGAGCGTAGTTGCTCCTCAGCGTGTGTCCCCGGCCCCGACAAGTTCGGCTCACGCCCTCCTTATGGGAATGAACACCCCGGCGACACTGACGCAAGCAAGAAACATAAACACACAACCCACTGCACTTCTTCATCGAAGACGAAGAAAGCCCTAGCGCCAATAGAGACGCCGGGCCTACCGGCAATCTCTGCCGACCGTAAGGGTCGCAAGCCCTCTCCGCCACCGCAGACGCGACTAGCGACTGGGCCACCCTCAGATAAGGGTGCTACCAACAAAACGCCAGACGACTCATCTCGTAAGAGTGTGGCCGTCGGCAAGAAAGACTCGGCACTGCAAAACACGATGCCAGAAGAACCCTCGACGGAGAAATTAATCGTTGAGAGCTTGGCTCGTATAGTTTCCACTGACGGCCAGAGACAGACGGCGAGGGATACGCTGAGCCCCGCTCATAAGGCCAGGGAGACGCCGAGAATGCCGGAAGGAAGGCAGGGACCGCTCCCTCCGTCGAAGGAAGGACCTAGCCTACGAGAAGGGTTCTCAGAAGGCAAAGGGAGTCTATACTTGACGTTATGGGACAGATCTAGATGGCTACAGGCGGAAGAGCTTCCATTTACGCCTCCTGTCCGTCCTGGGTTACCCCATTAGACCTTTGAAAGATTCCAATCATTTTGGACTTTCCAATCATGGACAAGTTGGATAGATTTATGTCCACTCCTGAACATATAACACCCAAGAGATCAATAGAGGTACTTCATGAGGACCCCAGGGCTAAATACCCTAGACTGTTTAAACCCCCTTCAAGAAGAGGTTAACATATATGACCTCACTGAAGAAGACTCTCACTTCCAAGAGAATGAGAAGTTCTTAAATAGTGAAGACGAACAAAACCTAGAAGAAGGTTTTGAGGAAAACCCAGACTTGGGTGGGGGGGGCTTCGAAGAAGACCCTGATGAAGGTGGCTCACAGCCTTGGCAGTCCCCAGCAGCGTCCTGGACCTTTCCTCTCCTCAAACCACACCAGTCAGAAACCCGTCACCTATAGATGACCAACCCACTTTCAACGCGCTACTTCGTAAAGCAGCTGCGCATTTTTAAATCGAGACTGGGGAAGTTACTCCTGAAATAGATTTTGTGGAAAAGATAATTAAGGAGAAACCACCTGCTAGCCAGACCATTCCCCTCCTCGCCTCAGTTAAGAGACGACTTACCCCATCGCTATCAACACCTGCATTGGTTAGAGGGGTCAACCCTAGAATTGAAAAACTTTGTTCCCTCTCCATCGGACCAATTATACATTAGGGGTCACTCAATACGAGATTCCTTGGTAGTAACTACCACAAGGAAAAGGGCAGGGGTTCCGCTATCAACTAGCGAAGCACCCCCAGACAAGGAAGGAAAGAAGATCTCCATCCTGGCTAAGATAATTACAGCTTCAGCAGCTTTTTCCACCAGACTTGCCAATAACAATACCTTACTGGCAAGTTATGCTGATGCCCAGTGGGGTAAGTTATGCCAAGACCTCGCGGAAGTCCCTGAGCCCTTACGTACTCGCTTGTTAACCACTGTAAC
This sequence comes from Ambystoma mexicanum, assembly GCF_040938575.1. Taxonomy (NCBI): domain Eukaryota; kingdom Metazoa; phylum Chordata; class Amphibia; order Caudata; family Ambystomatidae; genus Ambystoma; species Ambystoma mexicanum. Next base: position 1,027,151,713 of record NC_090923.1, on the reverse strand, counting down.
GGAAGGAACTCTGGTTAACCAGAGCATCATCAAAAACACACTGGATGCTGTTGAAACGGCTGGCCGTTCTTTAGTCCAGGGGATACTTTTCAAGCATCATGTCTAGCTCCGGAACTCAGGGTTTAAGCCAGAAACCCAGTCGTCGCTCATCAACAAACCAATAGAGGATTCCAACCTCTTTGGGAAAGTGGTGGATGACGCACTTGAGACCGCTAAGAAAGATTTTGATACCCTAAAGACTCTAGACCAAATTTCAAGGCCTCCCAATAAGCAAGGTTTCGGCAACAAACGCTTTTTTCGAGGCCAACGTCAACAGCAACAACAACAGCAGTACTCTGCAGGCAACTGGTCCTCTACTCAAGGAACCAGTGGCCAATACACTCAGAGAGGACAACGACGTGGCAAGGGAAGAGGTCGGGGCCCCACTCCTAGAGGTTCCCCGGCTACCAACACCAAATGACCCGAAAGTTTGGGTCTCCTCCCATGCATCGCAGGTCGGGGGATGGTTAACATCTTTTCTACCAGCATGGGAGGGAATAACATGAGACTGCTGAGCATTGTCAACTATAGCCCGCGGTTACTGCATAGAATTCAGTCGGTCCCCCACATACCGACCACCAAAGGGACGACGCCTATCACCAGAGCACCTCACATCCTTCTTCAAGAAGTCGAAATGCTACTAGAAAAAGGAGCAATAGAGGTCGTGCCTCTGTCACAAGTAACGGAAGGTATTTATTCAATGTACTTCCTTGTACCCAAAAAGGACTTAACCATGCGCACTGTATTAGATCTGTGCCCAGCGAACAATTTTGTCAAACCTCAAAAATTTCGTATGGTGACCTTACAGGAAGTAATCCCCCTGCTTTCACAAGGAGATTACATGACAACACTGGACATGAAAGATGTATACTTTCATATTTTAATGTTGCCAGCGCACAGAAAATACCTCAGGTTCATGATAGAGGGCAAACCCTACCAGTTCAGAGTGCTACCCTTCGGCATAGCGTCAGTGCCGAGGGTATTCACGAAAGTGCTGGCAGTGGCAGCGGCCCACCTGCGCCGGTTGTCCATCCCAGTATACCCTTACCTCGACGATTGGCTCGTAACAGGGGATTCCTACGAGACATGCTTCTCAAATACCGAAAAGACTGTAGACCTTTTGTTACATCTGGGCTTCTCCATCAACGAGAAAAAGTCCAGTCTAGACCCCAGCCAGATCAAAGAATTCCTAGGAGCTCTAATTCAAACAAAGGACGGCCCAGTCTTCCCCTCCGAAAGGGACCAAAATGTGCTGTTTCAGATCCGTCAATATGTAGCCGGTCGAGAGGTGACGGTACGCAAAGCAATGCGTTTACTAGGAATGATGGCGTCATGTATATATTTGGTACCTCACGCGCGTCTGCGCATGAGCCCAATGCAAGAGTGGCTCAACAGCCAGTGGTGTCAGGCCAGCGGACAATGGGATGATCTAGTGGTAGTCTCGCAGGCCTTAGTTCTCTCGCTACGGTGGTGGTCGAAGGAAAACCTTGCAATAGGGAAAACATTTGCCACCCCCGCAGTGGAAGCATCTCTAAGTGGAAGTCACTTTAACCACAGACGCATCCCTCACAGGATGGGGGGCGCACCTATCCCATCAGACTGCACACAGAGTTTGGAGTCCGAGTGTAGCATCCAAACACACAAACTTGCTGGAACTATTGGCGGTCTTCAAAGCACTGAAGGCTTTCCAGGCACACCTGCAAGGGAAGACAGTGATGGTCCTCACAGACAGCACCACAGCCATGTACTACCTGAACAAACAAGGGGGCACTCACTCTCCAGGACTGTCGAAGCTGTCCCAGAACATCTGGAAGTGGGCTCTCAAACACATGTTCCTGCTGTCACAACATGTACCAGGGGAACTCGATCTGCTAGCAGACAGACTCAGCAGAGACTGCCCTCAGAGTACAAATGACAGTTACAAGAAGACATTATCTTCGACATTTTTACACAATGGGGCTTCCCAGAAATAGATCTGTTCGCAACTATGGAGAACTGCCAATGCCAAGATTACGCCTCCAGGTACCACCAGAACTGCTGCTCCAAGGGGAACGGTCTCTCGATAACATGGTCAGTGAAATTTTTTTTTACGCTCCCCCGACTCCCCTTCTCAACAAGATAGTGCACAAGATGCACCAGGAACCAGTCACCATGATACTAGTGGCCCCAATGTGGGCCCGGCAACCATGGTTTGCTCACCTGATGGAGATGTCTCTGTGTCCACCTGTGAAACTACCCTGCCCGTACAACATGCTGTCACAGGACAGGGGCAAGATGCTGCACCCATGCCCACAGACCCTGAACTTAGCAGCCTGGCTCCTGAGGTCATAGAGTTTGGCCATTTACAGCTCCCTCAAGGATGCATGGATATTCTTAGGGAGGCAAGAAAACCTAACACTCGTTACTGCTATTCTAGCAAGTGGAAAAGATTTGTCATCTGGTGTAGAGGTAAAGGCATCAACCCCGTTCACTGCTCCCCCACACACATTGTTCTTTACCTGACTCATGTATTAGACTCAGGATTAGTCTTTAATTCTATTAAAGTTCATCTAGCTGCACTTTCCGCATACACCACTTCTCAACATAGTGTCATGGTGGAAGGTTCCTGTTCTTAAAGCCTTCATGGAGGGAGTAAAGAGGATCCACCCTCCTATAGCTAACCCAGCTCCCGGATGGGACCTAAATGTGGTACTTACCAAGCTTATGGGCTCACCCTTTGAACCCATGCACAAGGCAACACTTAAGAACCTCACTCTTAAAATTGCTTTCTTAATAGCTATCACCTCCATTAGGAGAGTGAGTGAACTACAAGCGCTCTCTATACTAGACCCCTTTGTAACAGTTCACAAGGATAAGGTGGTTCTACGCACACATCCTAGGTTTGCACTGAAATTCATTTCTAAATTCCATGTCAACTAGTCGATAGAACTACCTACGTTCTTTCAAAACGCTTCAAATTTGGGAGAAAAAAGTCTGCATACACTTGATGTGCGCAGAGCCGTCATGTTTTATATGGAAAGAACGAGACCACTGAGAAAGACTAATCAGTTTTTTGTCTCAGTGGCAGCAGGAAGAGAAGGAGATGCAGTTTCAAAATCCACGATATCTAGATGGATTGTCCAATGCATCACTCTCTGTTACACTCTTGCTAAGAGAGAACTACCCTTCAAGCCAAGAGCACATTCTACTCGAGGCACTGGGGCTTCCATAGCATTCATTGCAAATGTTCCCCTTGAGTCCATTTGCAAAGCGGCAACCTGGAGTTCTGTACACACCTTTACAAAACACTACTGTCTAGATGCCCACTCTAGATCTGATTCCCAGGTGGGACAGGCAACATTAAGACATCTTTTCTCTACTGTTCCTTCTCACAACCCACCTCCAACTCCAGGTACTGCTCGCTAGTCTATGCACAGCATGTGATTCTAAGGAGATTAACAAATATCAGAAGACAATGCATTACTTACCGTAAAAGCATTTCTGATGGTTGTATCTGCTTAGATTCACATACGCCCACCCTTCCTCCCCGCTCGGATGGAAGGAACATAGACATCCTTTTATCCCTCTCTTTTCTGTACTCACTCACGTCTAATAAGGCTCCCTCAGGGCAGAAAAAATACAAACAGAGGTACTTCGACTCGTGAGGGATTGCGGGTACTCTGCACGTCACTATAGGGATAGTGTTACAGACACGCCTATGTCGACGTCCCCTTTTCGACTACGAAAAACAAAATTCAACTATGCACAGCATGTGAATCTAAGCAGATACAACCATCAGAAATGCTTTTACGGTAAGTAATGCATTGTCAACAACCGCATCGTAAGTTTCTGTGGTTCACGATTGTTGTACCACTTTCAGTGCAAGGTGTTGGCCTTTGGCCTGATGGCCCCTTGTGTCTTCACGAACTTGATGAATGCAGCATCGAGCCTTCTCCGCTTGACGGGCCATCATCTATACCCTTACTTGGACGACTTGCTGGTGAGGGTGGGGTCACCTAAAGGGGGTGGTGCACTCCTGCCAGAGGCTGGCGGATATCCTTCATCAGCAGGGGTTTTCCCTTAACTGGAGAAAGTCCCAGTTGTGCCCATCTCCGGAACTGGTCTTCCTAGGGGTGCGTTGGAACACTACCATTCAGCTGGTGTTTTCTACACCTGAGAAGCTTCTGTCCCTCAGCAAGGTGGTGGTGCACTTTCTGACCAACTCGACCACCTCGGCATGGCGGTTCCAGCACATTCTGGGCCTGTTGGCTTCCACTGTGGGATGAGGTGCCTCCAGCTCCACCTGGTGGCTAATTGGGATCAGGAGATAGGGTATCAGTCGGACAGTATCCTTGCTGTTTCGATGTCGGAATGGGCCCTTATGGAGGGGATTTGGATTTCGCCAGTCCACCTGCGGATCAGCAGAGTTGCTTGGGGTTCAACACCTACGAGCGGGAGTTGCACGGCGACTCCTTGTTGCTCCTGTACCAGCGTTGGGGGGTTTGCGGACCTGGATAGGTTCGCATCTCCTCTGAATGCCAAGTGCCCCCAGTTTGCCTCATGGGCAGGTCGGGGGTCACTGGGAGATGCCTTCCAGATCTGTTTTCACGGCTGCAGGTGTTATGCGTTCCTGCCCATGCCTCTGCTCCAACTGACCCTCTGCAAGTTCTGGGCCCCTGTGGGCTTCAGCCTCATCCTGGTTGCCCCCACTGACCTTCGTGAGCCTAGTTTTCAGATCTGCTGCAGTTGTGCTCCCAGAGTCTCGTCCATCTTCCGATCCCCAGCAGGGGTTTCCTGACACAGCAGGGAAGGGCAGTGGAACATCCGTACCCAGCCAGTCTGGTCCTGGTAGCCTGGTTCCTGATCAGGTGGGGCTTCATAATGCTCAATTTTCAGATGACAACCTAGACATTCAGCAGGCCAGGAGGCCTTCGACTCAGTCCCAGTATAAGAGCAAATGGACTAGGTTCTGCCATTGGGCTCCCGACAAGGTCTGGAACCTGCCACCTGTCCTCTGGATGACGTACTGGCCTTTTCAGCACACCTGGCTCACTCTGGAGTTCAGGTGGATACTTGCCACACCAGCCATTGGGGCTTAAAGGAAATCCCCTGAGCATGTGGTAAAGGCCACCTTAAGGGGTTGTTTATGCTTTTTCCTCCGGTGCATAGGCTGCATCCGATGTGGGACCTCAATGTGGTTCTTGCAGTTAGCAGCGCAAGCCTTTCAAGACGATGGCCTCTGTGGACATTCAATTGGTGACCGTAAAACAGTATTGGTGGCTCTCACCTCTGCGCGCAGGGTTGGTGAGCTGCAGGCATGGTCTTAGTGCGAGCCCTTAACCACATTTCAGAACAACAAGGTCATATTGTATACTCGCCTAAACTTCTTGCCCTAGGTGGTCTTTCCGTTCCATCTGAATCAAGAGATCTGCCTATCGGTGTTCTTCCCGAACCCACAGTCGGAGGCATAGAGGGCCCTACATTTCTTTGAACTCAAGAGAGTTCTCTTCTCTTCTCTCTCAGACGAAATCCTTCAGGAAGTCTGAGGCATTGTTTGTGACTTATTGGGGCTCCTCGCCCGGTTCTCAGGCTTCCATCGCCCATTGGATGGTTCAGGCCATTTTGGACGCGTACATGGCCATGGGCAATCCTGTTATTGACGAGATTCATGCCTGTGCGGTCAGAGATAAGGTCTCGGCCGTCGCGTTTCAGAGACATGCTTCTTGGGATTTCATCAGCAAGTTGGCTACTTGGGCCACTCAGTCGGCCTTCTGTAGGCACTACTCGCTGGACACCACCTCCAGGCGCGATGCAGAGTTTGGTCAGGCAGTTCTGAGGAACTTTTTCACTTCATCATAGATATGAGGCAGGTTGTCACAGCTCCACCCTTCATTCTTGTTCGGTGGAATCACCTAGAAGGACGGAGGAAAGAGGACAGGACGTATGAGTAATTAAAGTTACTCACCGTAGTGACTAGAGTACTCATAGTCCCCTTTCCTCCTTACGTCCCACCCACCTTCCCCCGCTGGTATGCCAAGGGCTAAGAGTAGCCATGTATCTAAGCGTCCGATGTGTTCAAAGGGGACTGGGGTGAGGTGCCGGAGGGCAGGACCTCTGCGGAGCATTCCCGGACCCGAGGCCGCGCCTCCACGCGCTATACTAAATTTAAAGGGAAGCTCAATTTTTCATTGAGAATGGTGCCGGTACTGTCCCCATGTCGGGGTATGCCCACAAGGATGGAGGAAAGGGGACTATGGACTATGAATACTCTAGTCACTACAGTGAGTAACTTTAATTTATTCTCTTGTCACTAAAATGTCATGCCTCTTTCCAAGTAATTCTCCTGGTTTATAGAAGCCAATGGCTCATGTGTCAAGGCAGAGAACAAGGGCGACAAAGGGCAATACTATCATGTGAAGTGCCTCAGTAGATGATGTGCATCACCCTATTCATTGTAACCTTTGCTGTCCAGGTTGTCATATAGCAATTAAATATGATCCAGCAGTCATCTACCTATATACACGTTTCCAATACAAGAAAAAGCCTTTCAGTGGAATCTAATGCATTCGCCGCATCCAATCTCACTACCTTCACAGATTGGGCTTCTCCCTCAACTTCAAGAAATCTCACATGATACCATCTCAAAGACTCCAATTCATTGGAGCAATCCTGGAAGCATCCCTGGGAAAAGCCTCGCCACCAGAGGTGAAGGCTCAAGACATCCAGCAGATGGGTACCAAATTCCAGAATGCCCAGAATCTACCGCCCTTTGATTTTTTTTTGGAGGACGCTCAGCCTCATGGCATCCTGCATTTTTCTGGTGTTAGATGCCCGTTTGAGAATGTGATCTCTCCAATGGGCTGTCAGGACTCAGTGGTCCCAATTCTCAGGAAGGATGTCCTACCTCCTACAAATTCCGAGCAGAGTCTCAGAGGACCTACAGTGGTGGGCCTGCTGGGAGAACATCATAAAAGGAGAACCTTTTTGGCAACCATGGCCAGAGATAACAGTAGTGATTGACACCTCACTCACAGGGTGGCGAGCCCATGCCAACTATCGGGCAATCAGCGGTCGTTGGTCTCCGTCAGAATCCAAACTACACATCAACCTTTTGGATCTGAGGGCAATCAGACTAGCCCTGAAGGCCTTTCTGCCATCATTAACCTACCTGTCTCTGCCCTTTGCAACTAATCCAGAACAGGACTACAAGACTTGTCCTCGGCTTCAAGCCCTGGGATCGTATCTCTCCAGCTCTGAAATCCCTTAATTGGCTCCCAGTGGACGCAGGGATTACATTTAAAACCCTCTGTATTTTCCACAAGGCTTTCTGGGGCCTGGGTCCAAAATACCTATAACTATCTTAACTTAAATACCTCCCCTCTCGAGCCCTTCGCTCCTCGACTTCCAACTCTCTCAGGGTCAGTTGTTTTTCTAAGAAACGAGCTGCGGGTAGATCTCTGTCTTCGGCAGGGGTCTCCATTTGGAAAAGCCTCCCAGCGACCTTGAAACTTGAGGAGAACCATCTCTGGTTCCGGAAGCACCTTAAGATCTTCCTCTTCGCGTCTGCTTTTGCCCCTCTTCTCACCTGCTGATCTGTTTTTTCTCCCTATGCACCATGCTCCTGGCCACCCTTTTTATTTTGAGCTCAGGTACCTGCTTACCCTCCTGCTCTGCCTCCGAGCCACCCCTTGCACTGGGATCTGTATTCTGTATCCATACAGTCCCCTATTTTTCTTCTTCTGCACTCATAAGATGTACCCTATCTGACAAACCAGGTACTTGCCGCTGCCGGTATTAATTTATTTATTGCATTTATGTATTTATTGCACTCACTATTTATTCAGCTCTCTCCTTGTGCTGCACTCTTCACTCCTCCCCTTCCCTCCTTTTTTCCTTTTCCATGCACTTGCGTGTTCTTAATGTCACTGGGCCTAGTAAGATAGTTTGTTTTTATTTCTCCCTTGCTCCCTTCCCTTTGCTTGGTCGCGCTTTGAAACACCTGTATATAAGCACAATATAAATACAATATATCATATATCGTATCATCTGCACAGGGAAAGAATGTCCTAATAATGACGGACAACACAGTGGCCATGTACTACCTCAACAGAAGAGGAGGTGTAGGGTCACAACCACTGTGCAGAGAAGCAATGCAGCTCTGTTTCTTGGCGACACAAAAAGGAATCTCCCTGTCAGCAGTTCACCTAGCCGGAGTGGAGAATTCAGCAGTGTACACTATGAGCAGGCAGAGCACAGTCTCCCACGAGTGGGAACTAGTCAGCAATTCCTTCAAGAGATCTTCTCCCTTTGGGGAACCCCTCAGTTGGATCTGTTCACGACCGGTGTCAACCAGAAGTGCAAGCTGTACTGCTCAAGGGTATTTCTCCCACCAGGAGCTATAGGAGACGCGTTTGTGGTGGACTGGGACTTTCCACTCCTGTACACGTTTCCTCCAGTCCTGTCATTCCTCACGTGATCCGAAGGTTGAGAAAGTTTAGGAAATCCATGATCCTACCTTCTCTCGCAAGAGGAGGATCGGGTTCTCTAGCCGGATAGCATGACGCTCAGCCGTCACTAATGGTTTCCGAGAGGCTGAGATACAAGGATTGGGACCTCCTGGACAACGTAATGGAGATTTTGCTTTCAGCCAGAAGGCCAGCAACTAAGTCTTTGTACCGCTGCCATTGACGCAAATTCTGCAGCTGGTGTAGCGATAAGAATGTTGATCCATTTACATGCAATACATTGATGGTGTTATCTTTTTTTGTTACACTTAGCTAATCTGGGGCTCCAGATTGGTACCATTAAAGGGATATCTGGCGGCACTTTTTTATATTAAAGTGCACTTCAGAAGAAATTTCTTACTCTTACTATAAAATACCTCTAATATTCCAATTTCTAAAGGGATTGACAAATGTTTTCCCTCCAATCCCTTTTCAAGTCCCGATTTGGGATCTCAACTCAGTGTTAAAGTTCATGATGTGTGCGCCTTTGGAGCCTTTACACTCCAGTCCTTTGGGGCTACTAACCCTGAAAACTATCTTTTTAGTAGCTGTTACATCTACCCAAAGGGTGAGTGAGCTTCAGGCTTTATCCTGCAAGCCTCCTTACACTATTTGTTGTAAGGATAAGGTGGTGCTGAAGGTAAAACCCATCTTTCGAATGGATTGTGTCCTCCCACGTATTCATCATCTTGTGATAACTCGTTATCGCCAGCTTCGCTGCTTCGTAATTTTTTTTCGCCAGACAGCAATGTGCTTGAGGCCGTGGCGTTGATTGTCCCTCGACGGGCTCCGTACCGTGTCGACGTCACTGATGGTATAAGTAGCTTGAGCCGCGCCCGTTGGCTTCAGTTTCGTTTTTCCGATTGCTTCGCTCTCATGAACGGTGCGATTCGAGATTTTCTGTCAGAAAATGTCTTCTTCATCAACAGCTTCGACTCCCAAGACTAGGTTTAAGAAGTGTATCGACTGCGGGTCGAAGATGTCTATCACCGATCCTCACCGTATCTTTCTTTGGTGTCTGGGTTCGGATCATCGAACCGGCGACTGTGGCTCCTGTCAGTCAATGACGGAGAAGGCCCTCCGTGAGAGGAAAAGTAAGTTAGCAGTGGGGCAGGAGGCGTCGAAAGGCACATCGAAGGCCTTGTCTAAAAAAACATAAGAAATCATCTGATTCAAAAGAATCGGAACGTCATGAAAAACATTCAAAGAGATCCCGATCTCGTAATAGGTCAAGACGATCTTCGTCTTCTAAAAAGCTAAAAAGGAGACCTAGATCTCCATTGTCATCATCCGATACATCTCCCGAATTGGTTGGATGTCCAACAAGATCGGATTACCCTTCAAAATGGGAGAGTTTTAGAAGAAAAATGATGCAGGTCTTTGACAACGTGGCCTCGACCCCCTCAAAGAAACCTCAGAAAAGCCAGACCACGGTCGCTCCACGGCGGTAAAACCCAGTTACCCATAAAACTTGAGTCGACAAATCGTAGAGATCCTCGAGGATCGAGTGTTTCTCCGATCCCTGATAAAAAGCAGAAGTTGTCGAAGTCAAGTGCAACTTCGTCGACACCATCGGCGCCGACAGCTTCAGGGAGACAGCTTCGACAACTAAGCCTATATTATCCTAGACACCCTTATCGAAGGCTTCGTCGAGTGTGTCGAAGGTTCCTTCGACCCCTTCGAAGAAAACAACTATTCCTTCGATGAAAAATCAGGAGGAAGAGAGAAGGTTTACACCTTTACCCAAGTCAGATTTTTTTAGGTCCATGTCTTCAATTTGTGAAGAATCTGGCTCAGAGGATGAAGATGTCACTCCTTTTGGAGTAAAATATGGCACTAGACAAGTTCCAGAGGAACTTATAAACCCTGAAACTAAAATGAGAGACTTATGTGGAACTCTGCATTCTCCTAGTGGTGTTGACACATCACCTGAATTGGAGTTTGCTGCACCTGATCCTGCAGAACATGCAGACTCAGGGTAGAGGAATTTGATGACTAGGGTGATAAAATATATGGGTTGGGGAAGTGGCAGCGAGTCTCAGGAGAGGGGGGGGATTCACGTCTACCCATATCTGGACGACTGGCTGATCAGAGAACGTTCTCCAGAACAAGTTCCGGAAAATCTGTCGATCACCTGCCATTTCCTCCACAACTTGGGCTTCTCCCTCAATTTCAAGAAGTCCCACATGATACCATCCCAACAACTCCAGTTTATCGGAGCAGTCTTGGACACTTCCTCGGGCAAAGCCTCGTCGCCGGAGGTAAGAGCTCTCCACATCCAGCAGATGGTAACAAAATTCCAGAAAGCCCAGCATCTGCCGGCCTTCGATTTTCTGCGGTTGCTCGGCCTCATGGCATCCTGCATGTTTTTGGTGCCAGAGGCCAGACTAAGAATGAGATCCCTCCAATGGGCCCTCAGAACTTAGTGGTCTCAATTCTCGGGGACTGTCATATCTTCTGCAAGTCCCGAGCGCAGTGGCTCAGGATCTGTATTGGTGGGCTTGCAACACCATCATCCTCAAAGGAGACTCTTTTTGGCAACCATGGCCGGAGATAACAGTAGTGGCGGATGCCTCACTCGCGTGGTGGGGAGCTCACACCAACGATCTGATAATCTGCATACGTTGGTCTCCATCGGAGTCCAAACTACACATCAACCTATTGGAGCTGAGGGCAATCAGACTAGTGCTGAAGGCCTTCCTGCCCCCGTACAGGGAAAGAATGTCCTGATAATGACAGACAACACAGTGGCCATGTACTACCTCAACAAAAGAGGAGGCGTAGGATCACTACCTCTGTGCAGAGAGGTGATGCAGCTCTGGTTCTGGGCAATACGAGAAGGAATCTCTCTATCAGCAGTTCACCTAGCTGGAGAGCAGAACACGGCGGCAGAAGCTCTGAGCAGGCAGAGCACAGTCTCCCACGAGTGGGAGTTAGCTCAGGAAGTCCTTCTGGAGATCCTCGCCCTTTGGGGAACCCCTCAGGTGGATCTGTTCGCAACCACGGTAAACCGGAAGTGCGATCAGTATTGCTCAAGGGAATTTCCCCCCGAGAGGAGCTCTAGGAGACGCATTCGCAGTGGATTGGGATTTTCCCCTGCTGTATGCGTTTCCTCCAGTCGCTGTGATTCCTCAAGTAATCGGGAGGTTAAGAAAATTCAGGAAAACCATGATCCTTATTGCCCCTTACTGGGCCAGGAGGACGTGGTACCCGGACCTTCTGGACATGTCCATCTGCCCTCCAGTACGTCTTCCACAAAGAGAGGATCTTCTCTTGCAAGAGGAAGGTCGTGTTCTCCATCCAGAGGTCAAGACACTCAACCTTCACGCATGGTTTCTGAGAGGTTGAGATACAAGGATTGGGATCTTCCGGATGATGTAATGGAGATTTTGCTTTCGGCCAGGAGGCTAGAAACAAAATCCTTGTACTGGTGTCATTGGAACAAGTTCAGTAACTGGTGCAAAGATATGGATGTGGACCCTTTTCAATGAAGCACACCAATGGTGCTTTCTTTCCTATTACATCTAGCCGATCTGAGGCTCCAGATCGGGACAATTAAAGGATATCTTGCTGCGCTGTCCATTTTTAAGCGCTTCTCGGAAGAGGTTTCTTACTTTAAAATACCATTAATAATACAGTTCCTGAAAGGACTTCCAAATGTATATCCACCAATACCATTTCATGTTCCAACTTGGGATTTAAACTTAGTTCTTAAATTCCTACATGTATACCATTGGAGCCTCCGCACTCCTGTCCATTGAGGCTTTTAACACTAAAAACTGTCCTTCTGGTGGCATTAACATCAGCCCGCAGGGTTAGTGAACTACAGGCTCTCTCATGTAAACCTCCATATGCCATATTTTACAAGGACAAGGTAGTTCTGAAGGTTAAACCATCTTTCTTTCCGGAAGTAGTTTCCGACTTTCATTTGTCACAGAAAATTGTTTTACCAACATTCGATCCTCCTCCTCATTTGGGAAAAGAAGAACAGAGATTACATAGACTGGACCCCAAGAGGGCCCTCAGCTTTTACATTTCAAAAATGGCAAAATTACGTCAATATGACCAACTCTTTGTGGGTTACACAGGTCGTAAATTGGGGTTAGCGGTGACAAAACAAACTAGATCCCGCTGGATCATTCTAGCTATATTGGAATGCTACAGATTATCAGGAAAAGACCCACCGGATGGGCTACGTGCTCACCCCACTAGGGGATTGGCTATTTATGCTGCTTTGAAGATGGGAGTCCCTGCAAAAGATATTTGCTCGGCTGCAACATGGGCATCAATGCATACTTTTATCAAGCATTACTGCTTAGATGCCTCCTCCTCCAATGAGGGGCTATTTGCCAGAGCGGTACTTCACTCTGTCCATGAAAACAAAACTAGCACTCCCACCTCCAAATTGATCACTGCTATGGGTGTCTATCACAAGATGAGGAATACGTGGGAGGACACAGTCCATTCGAAGGACAAGTTACTTACCAACTGTAACTTTCTTTCGACTGGATGTTCCTCCCACTTATTCCTCATCGACCCTCCCAGCCTAACCCGCAGTACAGTTTATGTTCTCTTACAATTTCCTTTCACGATGGGTCCATCAGTCACAGCATACGCCTGGATGTTCCACAAGTATTCCCTCGAAAAAACAGAACTGAAGCCAACGGGCATGGCTCGAGCTACTTATACCATTCGTGACGTCGACACGGTACAGAGCCCGTCGAGGGACAATTGACGCCACAGGCTCGAGCACAGCACCCTCTGCCGAATTTTATTTTTGCAAAGCTGGCGATAACGAGCTATCACAAGATGAGGAATACGTTGGAGGAACATCCAGTCGAAAGAACGTTACAGTTGGTAAGTAACTTGTTCTTCTACCTAAAATTGTCTCTGAAGAATACTTTACCATCTTTCCTACTCACCCTGGGAAGGAAGAGGAGAGGCTTCACAGGCTTGACCCTAAACGTGCACTAAGCTTATATATCGCTAGATTGGCAAAGTTGAGTATGATGATCACTTATTCATCAGCTATTCGGGCCACAATTGGGTATGGCTATCACCAAACAGACATTATCCAGATGGATTATATTGGCATTATTAGAATGCTTCAGACTGGCAGGAAAAGATCCTCCAGAAGGCCGAAGGGCTCATTCGACCAGAGGCATGGAAACTTCCTCTGCATTACAGAGGGGCGTACCAATTAAAGAAATGTGTGCAGCTGCCACATGGTCGTCTGTACATGCTTTCACCAAACATTATAATTTAGATTCTTCCTCAGGTCAGGAACCTGTTTTTGGTAAAGCAGTGTTGCATTCCGTGCACACACACACACTCATGAAAGCTATTAAATTGTCATGTAAAATTCTGACTCCCTCCTCCAGTAAAACTAGCAACTGCTTTGGGAGTGTATCAAAAGATGAGGAATATGTGGGAGGACACAATCCATTCGAAGAACAAGTTACTTACCCCTGGTAACGTTAATTTGACTGGATGTTCCTCCCACATATTCATTATCGCACCTCCCAACCTATCCCGCTGTAGAATTTCATTTGCGATTACAGTGTGCGCTCTGTCAGGAGGAGGAGCCATCAGGTATGGGATAAATCCTTCTTTCGTAAAAACTGAATTGAAGCCAACAGATGCTGCAAGTGCTATATATACACCTTTTGGTGTTGTCGACATCAAGTCGGCATCGACGCACAGTGCCCCTGCTGAATAATTTTTTCTGAAACAGGTGAGCTGAATATTGGAAATACCAAAAGATAAAGAATACGTGGGAGGAACATCCAGTCGAAAGAACGTTACCAGGGGTAAGTAACTGGTTAAACTTTTTAATGTGCATGAATATCTTGGTGCATATTCATTACAAATCATTTCAATTTTACAGTTAAAACATATTTTACTCGTCCAATTGGGGTTACTTTTTTAGTCCCATTAAAATAATTTTACTCCCAACTTTAAAAGTAGGGAGTAACATACTCTCACTTCAAAATCTTTTCTGGAGCACTGGTGTCAGCATTCCACTTTACATTTTATACGGTAGCACAGTACTGTTGGTGGAGGCAGACGGGGATTTGTATTTGTCCTGCAGGTATTGTTGGAAGCCACGTTTTCTTTTTCTTTGAGGAACTGAAAGATGGTGTAGACATTTTAAGTTGTGGCCGCGATCAGTTCCAGGTGCTCGGGCGTGGCAGGAGAAGGACTGCCTGCGGTTTTGCTCTTTACTGGCTAGCTTACACTCCAACCATTTAATAGTTATCCCATATGAGGGGCAAGAGCATCCAGAGATGTGGAGTTTAGTCGTCAAGTATGTTGATGTCCAGATTGAGGTGATTAATGCAGTTTTTAATATAATTCTGGGCTGGTGTGGGAGCCAGTGAACTTAGTGCATTGTTGGAGAGATGTAGCCGAATTTGCTGCCACGTGTAGTGAGGCGGGTTGCATGTTGGTGGGCAGTTTTGAGGGGGACATGGAGGGTGTTTACCCCGCAGATGTGCTAGATCACAAGGTCTTGTATTACTGTGCATATGTCATGCAGAGGAAATTAAGGGTTTGATTTTGCGGAGAGTGGAGATCTGTAGCCACGTCATTGGCACCTTTTTCTATGTGCTTTTCAAAAGAAAAGGCTACTGTCGGCAATGGAATTTGTCTGAATTTGACAGCTGAGGGTCGAATCCTTCGAAGCTCATGATGTCCAGACATTATTGCACAAGTTGTTTGGTGGGGGGACCAATGAGGACACATTCTGTCTTGATGAGGTTCAGTTTGAAGTAGGCATTTCACATCCGTGTTTGGATGTTAGCCAGGCATTCACAGAGGCAAGCAATATCCTGCATGTCACTGACCTTGAGGTACAGCTGAGGGTCATCTGTGTGCTGATGGATGGCTATGTTGGGGTCATTTAGGAGAGTTTCCTAGACAAGTATATAAATTATGTAAAAGTTATTCAATATATATAAATTATATAAATATAAAGATTGAAGATAATTGAGCAGAGATTGGAATCTTGAGGGATTCTTGGGGGAGCCCACACGTCACTGGAAGTCACTGAATGAGCCCACCAGTATGGCCTGGTGTCTGCTGGGTAGGTAGAACGTGAAACATTTTAGGATGGTTACAAAGAAGCATATCCTCTTGGCAAAGAGGGAGAGGAGTGTTGGGTTTTCAACTCTGTTGAAGGCACCCAAGAGGTCTGAGAGGGCTAGGAGGCACGAGTCCCCAGTGTCCGGTATTTTCCACGCATTGTCCACCACTTGTGTGGCAGCAATTTCAATACTGTATTTGTGGCAGAAGTCCGACTAGTAATCACGGAGAAGGCCAAGCTGGCAGAATTTTGGCAAGCAGTTGGGTTGCAACTTTATTCTCTATAAGCTTCCAAATGAGTGAAAGTTTTATTATGGGACTGTATTTGGCCAAGTCCTTCGGATCAAGTGATTTCTTTTTTTTTGTTTTTTTGGGGAGATGTCATTTGAAACCGGTCTTTAACGTGTCTCGGAATACACCTGCACTGATGGAGACTTTCACAATAGCCAGGAGTCCATTGAGTGCTGAGCCAGTGAGTTGTTTACGAGGGTGGTCGGAAGGAAGTAGTCTGTCTAAGCTGTAGGTTCAAACAAAGGGAGTATGTCTGGGAGATTCTTAAGAGAGAGGAGGGCAACGTCCATCCAGGAGGGCAGCGCCTGGGAAGGGCATGGTTAGCTGGGCTCTGTCCTGCTTTGAGGCATTGATGAGACCTCTGATTTTACCCGTTTTGTTATTGAAGGTGACGTGGATTCCATTGTATTTCTCTTGTAGGGCCGGCCCCTCGAGACAGGTGTGTGCTTGACGAAGGGCTTCACTGCTTTGAATAAAGCTTTGCTCCTTTTAGAGGTGTAGTCAGTAGACTTGTCCTTTTAGAACATGTGTCTGTGTAGTGTGTGCAGGGATTTGAGAGATGAAGGATCCTCTGTTATCCAGTCCTTGTGCAACTGCTTTACTTAAGTGTTAGTTGGTGGCGAGCTAGGGTAAGTACCAAGATGTGAATGGTTTGACTTTGGTGCAAATAGACTTTGAGGCCCTTGGACTACCACTAGCTCTTTGTCAACGTGGTTAATACATTTGAAGACCTGAGGCATTCCCTGTGGTGGGCAATGTTCTGAATATTGCCTCTGGTGTCTCGAGCAGGACATTCTTGAAAGAGTGGCACTCAAAAATGTGTTTAGCCTGGCTTCTGTGGGGAAGCTTTGTGTGTGATATGAGAAGGGGGATTAAGGCATGGTTGTTCCAGAAGAAGGAGATGGGTTTTGAGCACAAGCAAGGCAGAGAGGTAGCGAAGATGATTTTTGAGCATGCGGCCTTTGGCATGCGTGGGGAGAATATGATCTGTTTAAGGTCCATAGTATCGGTCAGGGAGAATAGGGAGTCACGGCTGTGGTTGGGACTCAGGGCTGTTGATGTCTCAGAGAAGGATGTTAGAGTTGGAGACTGTTGCAGAGGAGCAAGAGTTGAAAAGATAATTGATGAAGTTAACTTTGGCCTATAAATGGCTTGGTAAATAAGGTGGAATGTAATTGAGATTTCATTTGAGAGGGGGAACGGGCATGTGAGGGTTTAGAAGGAGCTGTATGCGGTGTTCGCGATTACCATTCAGGGCTTGCCAACCTTATAGATGACTGCCACCTGGGAGGTTTCAGAAATGTGAGGCAGACAACTTGGTAATAGTTTTTCATAAGATGCCATTTTATTAACTGAAAAGGGTTCGACAAACGCCTCACTATCCCTACCCTGACGAGGATTTCCCTGCCTATCCAAATAAATTAAAGAAAAAACTCGAACAAAAGGAATCAGTCCCTAATACCTATACATACAACAAACGTAACAAGGTGATACATGGCAATTCAAATATAACAGAAATAAGTTATGCTCAAAACCTGATAACTGTTTCTCCTTTTAACTTGGATGAGATCCCCTTTCCCAGATTCAAACAGGATTCAATCAATAGTTCACAATAAAAATCTGTCTGGGAACAAAGTTCAAATGATAAACTTCTTTTTGCTCCAACAAATCTCTCACTTGGACTTGACCAACAGTTCAAAAAGTTCAACAAGTCTTTATCCCTCCACTTGTGACTGAGAGTTCAATACAACTTCTTTTCAGAAAACAGGTATACTTCCACAGTGTGTCTGTATCAACAAAAGTGCTCTTGTCAGGATGGTTCCACAACAGTTCACAATATACTTTAGTGGTCTTGCTACGTCGTCTTCTTCGCAATCTTTAACCACAACATAGTACTTTCGACCTGGTCCACTTACCTGACAGGTCTACTACTGCAAAGTCCCTTACCGTGGTATACTCGCCTGCCAGGATTCAATGAAACTCCTAAATACTATAAGTACTTCTGTGGTCAAGTTTTACTTCAAACAACATAGCAAAGTCTTTTGACTTTCCACAACATCAGTTTTGACGATTTCTTCTGTGGAAAACATGAAACACATTGGTGCTAATTGTTCCACACTTGTGATTGCCACATGAATGCGGGCTATGCTCCTCACTTCATGGATACTTTCTATCAGGAGGGCAACTTTCCTGCCACTCTTGGTTTCCCACTCTTATATTAACCAAATGCTGATAATGTTTCTCCCACTTGTTCTTCTGTGGCTTAGACACTGCTTGTTTAGATCTGTTTCAACTATTGCTTCTTTCACACTCTGGGAATAGGGTTTGTAAAACACTTGATTCTCAATTGGCCTCTCTTGGCTTTGGCAATGTTGGTTCTTATTAACTTGTATTGATATCACCCTCTCTGGCAATTTTTCTGAACTTTAAGTACAATGTTATCTTGCTTGTCTCTTCTTATTATTCTGCCACCTTAGCTTCTTAGTATCAGTTCGATATTCAAAGTGATTATTATTCTGCCACTTCGCTTTCTTTACATCAGTTTGGTATTCCAAATGATAAGACGAGGCCAGCGGGCAATCACGGACTGTTCGGGGGTCACACAACACTAGTGAACTCACCGGATGCTGCATAAGAGTCTGTTCGCTCTGCTGCCTCCTGGTCTTCTGCTTCCTCTGCTTTGTTTGCCCCAGCAAACTGCTTCGTTCTGCTTCCCACGTTGATGAGGAAAGGAGCGTTCCTCGCCCCTGGAACACTCTGGTGCTCGCCTGTCACCAGAGCCCAATTTAGAAAGGGGAAAACTTTGCAACTTGCTGCTTCCTGTCGCACAACCTCTGCTTTCAAGGTCTTAGAAGGTAGAGAACCTCTCAGCACCGGCATCCATTCGGCAAACGATGGTGGTTCCGGCGTGTACTCTCCTTCAACTTCTGCTTCAACTTCAACTCCACCTCCGACTACTGCTCTCTATGATCTGCACCTGAGGGGGTATTTTCATACTTCCAAATTTCCCTCAGGTGCGGGTTATTAGCACTATTAGCCTGCAACTTGTAGACCAATGTGTCTGCATCCCTCTTCTTCATCCCAGTACTTTGGGTATTGTGGGACTTGAAGTCCCCAATGTTCAAATTATTTCTTTTAATGGGAATGTTGTTTCCAAATTTACCGACTTCATTTCTGTCCTTAATTGCTTCTTCTGAGTGGTTCTGCTTTACAGGAGATTTAGAGTTTTCAGAATCTAAGGTGTTAATGTTTGAAATTCACATTTAACATTCCCCTGTTGATTAAAAGAGCCTTCACCATCATAAATCTGTGTGACTTTCTTTTTCTTTTTTCTCCCAATAAATGATTGACAGTTTTCACCACTGTCAAGATAATTATCTTTGGGAAAGAAGACCTACTTCTGACAGCAAGCCATTACATATTCTGGCATCTGTTCCTCTGAGGAAGACAAATACTGTGTCTCTCCCAAGGGAGTCCTTCTGTTCCCCTGGGGACCTTCTCCTCCCAGCTAATACCACCCCCAGGGGGGTATCCAGTAATATAGTCGCCAAAAAATTGCTGTTATTACAAAAAATCGCTGCAAAAAGGCTGTGGTGTGACCCGGGAAAAGTGTTTCCATTATACCACACAAGGGTTGCAGGGATGTCCCCCGCTTCCCTTGTGCAGTATAATGGTCCAGGGGTTGCGCGGGGGGGGGCACACCACAGCCTTTTTGCCATGATTTTCTTTTAAACTGCCATTTTTGTGGTGACTTTAATACATGGGACCCCCCAGGGTCAGGATCCGGTAGCAGCTGCCTTTCACCTGGCCACCTGCAAGGTGACTTTAGGTAGGGTTTTTGTAAGGACTCTGCAGGATTCATCACACACCCCACCTCCAGTTTTCCCCTGTGTCGTCATTATGTTGGATACTGTAGCTATGGGGTAGGAGGATATCAAAGATGTAGGGGAAGGAGGGTATAAAACTGAGGAATCTTTCTGGTGGGCCTGTTGGGGAGTGGTTGAAGGGATTACTTTGGTTGCAAATATATCTATTGTGGATAAGTCCCTTTGATTCAGTGCTTGCTGACTGGTGAGTTAATGCTGGGGTTATGTGGCAATGCTTTGAGGGTGGAATTGAGTTGTGCGGCTCTTGATGCAGGCGGGTCGCTTTGAGGAGTCACCCAACAACCTACTTTCTGGACGCATGGGTATGGGGGAGCTACACAATCTTTAAGAGTTAAGTATGACCATTTTAGGGCATAAGTGCCAGTCCAGTACCAATGCTGCAGTATCAACACAATCCGGGTACCAAAAATCAGGTTAGTGCCCCAATCCCTCCTTCAATGTATCCCCACACCTTTAATCGGTTTCTAAATATGCCTACTTTTATGCAGCTATGAAAATCGATGCATAAGAAGGCAAAAGTGGTTTGCCACGATCAAAAAATTTTGGTCACATGAAGGAACCTGGTTTTACTTGTCCACAATTCCTCCTGATTTTACGGGCAGTGTTTCCCCTAAGATGGCAAGTGCTTATCCAATTTGTTCTTCGTTAATCTTTTCTTTCATGCTTTGTGCCTGCAACATGTACTCTACAACTGTCGTGTCTCGGGCCTATGCAGTATAACCCGAGGGCATGGATTGAGCAGCACAGTCTGGTTAATCAATGAACGGTTCTTCGCCTTGTTGCTTTGGTTTAAGATTGTCTAGCGTACCATCACATATTGGTTTGCAAAGACTTAACCCGTTCAGAACTTTTTATATGGATTCTCTGGTGTTTTAGTTATGAATTTTAAGAGAAAGCCATCAAGCATTCAGTACAATTGTACTGTTTTTCCCCATTGCGTGTCCTCTGATGTGCCCATCGCTCTTCCTTTTTCATTGAAAAACTGGATACAGAGACAAATGCACCATTCCGGCAGAAACTGTGAAATGTAATTGTTCGAGGTTTGTAAATCATTGTCCATATACAGCATTCAGGAGCGCATAGAGCTGAAATCATGACACTGCATTGCCCCAAACGTGCCTTCAGGGGCAGAATGGCAGACTTGTGACGTGTTCGTTTGCATAGCATAGTGGAATTTCGGTTGGATTGATAGTTGTAATTTTTGAAAAATGAGTTCAGTCACTTTCAGTTTATTTGTAAGGTTTCCTCCTTATATGCAGTATCTGTAGAACAATAGCCTTACACAACTGCAGGACCTTTTAAGTTGTGTTCATCTGTGGGATTTCTCTGATGGACAACTAATCCCTTTTTAATGAAAGCCTCCTCCTTCAGTGCATTCATTTAGTTTCTCCCTTGTGTATGTTCTCTGATTTCTCAATAAATCTGACCTTGTGAGAAAAAATTTGCTCACGTTCTGAAAGTCTATGGTCTCTCCTGGAGTTTCTCGGGTATAGGTTCATTCTGCAGACATGAGGAGCAGATTCCTCCATTCTTTGGCTTATCTCGTATTTGGAGACTGCAGTGCAAGCAATTCATAAAGTTTCCTCCTGAGGTGGGGGGCCCAGCATCTGGAGGGTGGGGATACAGAACGTTCAGTGATTCCCTGCTACACGCTCGGGATTAAGTCTGTTATGCACAAGTGTACTGCTGATGTAAAGTTTGAATTTGCTAACATAATGTATTGTGCTACAAATATCCAAACACCAAATACTTTAATCCTGAGGTTTTAATGAGTTTGGCTTTTAAGTGTGCTTATTTCTTGTGACTATCAAGGGTTTATGATGGAATGAAAGTCTTTGCAATGACAACATTGTTATCGTGACTATAGATGGTATCCTGATGGTGTGTATTCTCAAGTGTGCTTTAGCACTCTTTGAGCGTTCATGATATGTATGTTTTTATAGTTTTTCTTGCTGGTGTGAGCTCCTTGATTTACAAATAGCTGGCTGACCTTTTGATGAAACCTATGTCAGTTTCCAGACATCAATATTTCTCCCAAATGTGGATTGTCTGAGGTAGTAGATATTACTTCTGAAGGAAAGCCACGTCAGTCAGTACATTTCTATGGTTTGTGACTGCTGGTGGTTTTCTGATGTCTTACTACTTTCTGGCGGAAGCCTAGCCACAGAATATGAATTTAGTCTCTCCTTGATATGGACTCTGAAATGCCTTTTTCTTTACAATTATAAAGATTTGTGTCCATCGGGGCATCTGTATGGGTTCTCTGGTGTTGAAACCGCTGTCCCAAATTAACAAAAAACTTCATCACCTGCAGTACGTTTACATGGGTTCTACCTGATGTGTTTTCTGGTTTCAGTGGTGCAGATTTTGAAATGATGGCCTTTGTTGCACTCGTATGTTTTCTTCTCTCCTGGTTTAACGTACTTCTCGCTAGTACTGACTCCCACTTCCACCCACCCTTCCCTCAAGCTGACTGCACCGGGTTGTAACAGCGCCTTGATGCCCAAGGGTTTTGTGCGCTTAACAAATGCAAAAATAAATACAAAATAAATGCATTAAAAAAAAGTAAACCATGTTTCGGTTTTGAAAAGGGAATGAAGATCATTGTTGGTTATGAGGTCAGCAATGTCGACGCGTGCTACCGCTGAGCAGGTGTTAACAATTATAACTGGCTGGACGTGACTAGTAGGTGCATTTTGCAGGAGTATACAGACTTATTGATGAGGTTTGCCAGGGTAGCTGTCTGGGCTGCTTTGGGTGTTTAGCTGTAAGTAAGCTGTACTTACGGAGTAACTGCCCTTGCATCGATCAGAGCAATACATGAATGACCCTTTTCTTCAACTACCCTTCACTTCTGACAATGGGTGAGAGACTCCCTGTGATCTAACGGTTAATTACTCCAATTACTCTTACGTCCCGTCCCCTTTCCTCCATACTGCAAGGGCGTCCCTTCCAAGGGACGGGAGACGGAACCTTTGTCACCAGAAAAAACCTTCTTCCCCATTCAATTTAGAGGCGCGTGGGGGTGCGCCCCTGGGAGCATGCGCTGCCCTGACTCCGCCCCCCCCGGCGCCACACCCTAGTCCCCTTTTCCGCGTCGACAGGAATGGGCCGAATTCACCAGCGCTCCTGGGTTTGGATTCGGCCATGTAATTCCACACGCTGATACTACTTCTCCTGGTCTTTTTTGTCTTGTTTTAATCATTCAGGCACTCAGTCTTCTAGTCACGCTTCTCCCCGGCGCATGTCGACTTCCACTGGGTTCAGCAGGTGTCCATCCTGCTACGGGCTCTTCCCAACTTCAGACCCCCATGCCCTCTGCCTACGTTGCCTTGGCCCAGACCACGCTTGGCAGGCTTGTATAGCGTGCAATAACCTGTCATTGAGGTCGCTGTAGAACAGACTGGCCAGGTGGAGGGAGCTCTTCCAGAAGTCGCCTACAGAGGACCTCAAGAACTTTGTGAAACATCAAGCCAGACCCAAGGTAGGGCCTCAATTTTCAGTAACACCCCACAAGGGAGACTCCTTCCCAACGACTCCGTGCGGGAGGGACCACTCAGGTCCTTGTACCAGCACATGCACCGGGGCTGCTCCAGCTACTGACCGCCTGGCCGAGGGATCCTCGGATCCTCCCGGTGACAGTGTTGAGGGACCGGAAGGTTCTTTGACCAGGTCTCCACCCGAGGGGCTTCAAACTTTTACCTGCATTATTTCCGAGGGGCCATGCCCTAGTACCGGCAATACGGCCGAGGGGACGCCTAAACGCAACTCTACCGGCCCACGCTCCGCGGGTGTCCCACCTACCGGGTCTAGGCCTGAGGAGCAGGGTAGGCCTTGCAATCCACAATAAAGAGTCTTGGAGGAGGCTGGGCCCAGCGAGCGGAGCAACACGACGCAGGCACGTGGCAGGCAGCTCGACAAAAGGGCCACCGCGCCGGACATCGGCACCCGTCCGATGCCATTCCAGTAGTTTGGCGAGGAACGAGTTTCAAGGTAGGACTGGCCGCAACCAGGTACAGGTAGGCCCACAGCCTATCCTTCATTTGCGCAGGGAAAGTTCCCATTGCGTCGGTACGGGCATAGTATGCAGCGTCTCCAGCAGCCTCCCGCTACCCTGTCTGTATCCCTACCACTCCTCCGGCCTTTGAAGACAGGTTCTTTGAGAGATTCCTCAGGCTCATGAAGTCCCCTCGGATGGGGGGGTTATCCTCAGGGACGCCATCAGGGACGTGCTTCCTCCGATGCTACCGGCACTGCAGGCTCCCCAGCCGATTCCTCAGGCGGTTCCATACCAGCCTCTGGTCCCCGTATCCCAGCCTCCGGCTCCCGCTACTCCTCCACCTACACAGGATCCTCTTGACCCACAAGATATGGATGAGGAGGAGGATCCTGACACACCATCCTCAGCCAGGACCTTCAATGAATGTCTTGGAGGGCTGGCGGAGTATCTGGGCCTGCCTCAACCTGAGGACGAGCAACCGGCAGAGGGGGTGCTTGCTGAAGTCCTCACGTGACGCCCCTCGGCCAAAACAGGAATTACACTGCAGTCCGATGTAGTCTCCCTGGCCAGGAAGGGTTGGCTCAAGCCCCACTCGGTCCAGCCGGTCAATCGATGCCTGGATGCCAAGTACAGGCAGATGGAGGGGGATACACTCTTGCTATCGGCCCTTCCTCAGCCACACTCCTCTGTGATCGCTGCAGCATCACTATACTCCAAGCCTCAGTCGTCCTCAGCCGCCTCCTCAGTGACGCTGCTAGGCAAGGAGGAGAAGATCTTGGAGGCGTAGGGGAAGAAGTTGTATTCCAACGCCTCCTTGCATCTTTGTCAGGTCAACCCCAGTGCCATGCAGGCTGCCGCTAACCAAGGGCAGACTTCCTCCCGGAACTCCTTATGCAGAGCCAATCACGTTTCAAGGCGCGGGACTGGCAGAGGTCAAGCTGGTGTCGCAGGACCTCATGGAATCCACTGTGGCCCATATGTCATGGGCACTCAGGCAGGGACACAGTTGTTGCCCATCCACCCTCGTATGGGGCACTCCAGAGCCCCTTATGGGGCACAACATGGAGCCAGGTGGGTTTTGTCCTGGCGCCAGGCTCATGAAGAAGACCAGATCATTGGGTATGTTCCAGGCCCACTTAGCACTTGCATTTAGTATTAGGTGTGGCAGGGCGTGTCCAGCCAGGCTGCTCGAGGGCGTGGCTAAACAGCCCAGGCCTATATAATCCCCGCCCTCACACCGATCCATGCTTCGCGTTACTTTGCATCTTCATGCAACGTGACACTCACTGCCACTTGGACCAGCTTACTTACCTTCTGGAAGCCAGCGTTAACCATCTCACCGCATCTGCATACTCACCTTCTGGAAGCCAGCGATCACCATCTCATCGCATCTGCATTCTCACCTTCTGGAAGCCTGCGATCACCATCTCATCGCATTAATATACTCACCTTCAGGAAACCAGCGACCCTGATTCCGGCGCTGCGCTCATCATCCAACGCCGCGCCCATCCTCCACGGAGTCGGGCCTGTAAAGTAGCAGAAAGACAAGGTTAGACAATTGAAACTCAGCAGCTGGGGGTCGCACCGCATTGGGACCACGCGCGCATCCTCAGAAATCACTCGCCTGTTGCCGGGCCATCACAAACTCGTTCGCTCCGGCTGTCATCTTCGTCTTCGCAGCTGCCGTATCGCGACATCACCTACACAGGGAAAGAGCAAAAGAGACATTAAGGAAAGAACGAACAACATTGCCGGAACAGGCGAAACAAACACCGTAAAGCAGGGTGAAAGCAAAACAGACGATACAAACACTCACTCACCTGGAGAGAAGTGGATTAGTCGCAGCTGGACTGGACAGCCACACAGAGGGACCAGTGAAGAAACTCGGTCCTAATTAAGCAAGCGCTGCCGGAAGTAGCAGGACTGAGAGCTCATCATTCAAGATGAGCAGGAGCAGTCTTGAGCAGTACTACTGCAGTAACTGTACAAGCGCAGAGGGAGAAGCCAGATGAGGGCAAACTAATCCCTGGGAGGGCTGCAACCGTGCCCCAACGCCCCCGCAGAGACCAGGTGAGCGTAACGCCATATTGACAACTCTGGCCGGGCCATCTATATCGCCATGTGCATGAGGACGACGGCCTGGCCCCGGGCAACGAAATTCAACCCGGATGTCCAGGAACACATACTAGACCTGCCGTTCGAGGGGGGGGCCCCTCTTCCACTCCACTACGGACGATGAGCTGGACAAAAAGAAAAACAGCTCACAAACAGCCAAGTCTTTATCCATCTGGACAAAGACCATGCCCAGATCGTACACCCAGTCACAGCAGCGCTCCGACAAGGGGCGTACGTACGGAGGGTTCTGCAGATTCCAGGAACGGAGATCCAGGCAGCCTGACCGCTCGCTGACTCCAAATCAGTGCAAACAACAAAAGAGAGGAGGGTAGGGGCTTTTTCCAGTGACCCCTCCTCTGCAGCAGCCTCTGAGGGAAGGAAGGCATGACACGCCCTTCCTGGTCCACTTGTCTCCAGTCGGGGGCAGGCTTGCTCTCCATGCACATTTCTGACACCAGAATTTCGCGGACTCCTGGATCCTCTCAGTAGTATCCATGAGGTACCGCCTACCCATCCCAGCCTCTCCTCCCCTCCACTCCCTCAAGTTGGGACAGCAACTCTTCTGGTGGAGATCCAATCGCTCGTCGAGCGCCAGGCTGTGGAGGAAGTCCCAGCCTCCCAGCAAGGATTTTCGTCATTCAGAAAAAGAACCAGGCAGGCCTGAGAGTTCTGCTGGACCTTTCCACCCTCAACCTCTCCTTCCCTCTACAAAAATTCAAGATGGTTACGCCAGCTTTCATAGCGGAGACATTGTGCAAGGGAGACTGGATGTGCTCCCTGGATCTGAAGGACGCATACCTACATGTCCCGATTTGGCAGCCCCATCGTTCTTTCCTACGGTTCAGGATCCTGGGCTACCATTTCCAATACAAGGTCCTTCCTTTCGGCCTCAACTCGGCCCCACGTTCTTTACCAGACTCATGAATACTGTGGCTGCCTCCACATCTACCCATACCTCAACGACTGGCTCGTCAGGGCTACATCTCCAGAAGCTGTGGACACACTGCATGATCTGGGCTTTTCGCTCAACCTCAAGCAGTCGCAGCTGCAGCCCACGCAGACTGACATTCTCATCTGGGACATGTGCTCCGAGAAGGTATTTACGTCAGAGGACAAGATCTCTGGCATGAAGAGGGGCACCACCCACTTCCTCAACAGAGAAGTGACCTCGGCATGGTGGTAACAGCACCTCCTGGGTCTCTTGGAGGCGGTCCTATTGGCCGTCCTGCACACAAGACAGTGCCATGACCACTGTGAGGGGGCACACGTTGTGCCACAAGCAGGCTCCCACCAGAACCCAGTGGGCCTTAAAACCACTGCAAAAGGGCTCCTGGAGCCAGTCGTGGACCCTTTGGCACCAGAGTCATATGTAGGAAGGAAGGGCTGTTCAAACTAGGTCCCATTTATGTACATGGGCCTTTAAATCCAACATGGAAGCCCCCACACAGTCTAGCTCTAAGAACCAAGCCATGCAGTCTAGTGTTTTGGGTGTGGCAGGCCTGGAACTACTTTCCCTGGTACTACTTTACCTGGGCTATATAAACCACACCCTGACTGCAGAACACGCTTCGTGTTATTCTGCAACCCGCAGCGTGACGCTCACCGTGTCCAGCTCCTGGTCTTCAGCATCTTCCTGTAATCCTGCAAGAACAAGATTATTCTGTTTTACCTGAGACAACACCATCCAGCACTCAGCATCTCAACTGGGCTGCAATCTGTGGAAACCGAGAGAAGAAGAAACATCACTCACCTGTGAGTACTAGCTTAAGGACTTCCGGCGAACCCCTACCACAGCTGCTGTTCGAACATTGCGACCTGCAATAACGAGAAAGGGAAAAATATTAGAATGCGCGCTTACAAAACATCGAACTCCATCAGTGTTACCTGAATTCCATCATCTACACCACGCTTCCATCCAGAGCACCACAGCAATATCTGCAAAGGAAAAGAGACCTATTCAGATTGGTTTTCAATATTAAACAACCCCACAGCACTGTACTTACCTTAACAGATTCCGGGGGCCTGTTTTTCATCGCGCTCTCATCCACTCGCAGCACCACAGCGGCCTATGAGGAGGAGAAGAAGAAAACACAGGTTAGCTTTAAAAGACAATAAAGGCGTTGCGCTTCACGCTTTTTCTTACCTAGAAAACATGCCTCTCCATCCGGCACGCCAGCATCAAGACCTTTGCACCTGAAAAGGAGATAAAGACATTAACACATTCCCACCATAAACAGAACAGAGACTTAAAATTAAGAAACCTACCTGCCTACCAGCAGATTCGGTTCACCGCAGGCCTGGGCCCAAAGAAGGCGTACTGCACCAGTGACGCAACTCGGGCAGCTCGCCAACAAACGTCATGCGCCCCTGCACAAGAAACGCAGGACGGATAGCTCACCCTACAAATAACTAAGGTGAGAAAAGAACCCAGTGGTTAGGAGGTGGGAGATTCACCTATTGAAGACAGTTATCACAAATCCTCCCTTCTGTAATTGCAGATTCATTATTCAGCACTGGGCAACTACGCATCCAGGGTTCCAGATCTCCAAGCCTTCCAGATGCCTCCAGGGATATCAGGTGAGCGTAACAGACTGAGGATGAGGAGGATTCAACTGCACTTCACCGCCTCATGGAACCCGGAGCAGGGCTCTCAATCCGAGATGATCAATGTTCCTCCATCCCTACACCCGGACCTAACATGGTGGTCCAGGGACTTCAACCCACCGACGGGCAAGCCCTTCCGGCCTCCCACCCAGCAGGTCACCATCACCAGACTCCTCACTCGAGGGCTGGGGAGCCACCCTGGTCGAGCTTTCGGTCCACGGCACCTGGGCTCGACAGGAGCAGGAATACCACATCAATTGTTTGGAGCTGAACGCCATCTGGCTAGCGCTCCCACTTCTCAGGGTCAAGGCTGTCCTCATCCAGACAGCCAACGAGACCAACATGTACTACGTCAACAAGCAGGGAGGCAACAGACCCGCTCCGTCGTGTATGTGTGAGTGGGCCCTGGAAAATGACACCTACCTCACGGCAGTCCATCTCCCGGGGGAATCCAACCTGGAGGTGGACAGGCGCAGCAGGTTGGGAGCGGACAATTATGAGTGACAGCTAAACGACCTCGTTATTCAGGAGATCTTCAACAAGTGGGGTCATCCCCAGGTGGATGTCTTTGCCACCTGGCACAACAAGAAGTGCCCTCAGTTCGCCTCCTGGCAGGGCCAGGGCCCCGGCTCCCTGGGAGGCGCATTTACGATTCAGTAATTTGCAAGATCAAGGAGTCTCGCCTGCTCAACCTCATTCTAATGGCTCCTTGGTGGCAGGCCAGGACATGGTTCTCGGAGCTGCTCAGCCTCTCGGAGATGCCAACGGTTCACCTCCCGTCGGGCGCGGCACATCTTCTGGCGCAGCAGGGGGGCAGGGTCATTCACATCGCGCCACACAATCCAGCCCTCACAGCGTGGTTCCTGAGCAGGTAACGCTAAAGCACCTCAGCCTCTCCCAGGCTAATCTGGAAATCATACAGGGCACAAGGAGAAAGGCTACCAGGGCCCAGTATAAAGGTAAGTGGACCAGGTTCTGCCTCTGGACAAACTCCAGGGAACTCGACCCCCTGACATGTACTTTGGACGATGTGATCTCCTTCTTGGCGCACCAAGGACACCTGCCGCACTTTGCTCGCATCCATCGCGGCTTACAGGAACTCAGAGGGGGGGGGGGAATCTTCTCCTCCAATCGTATTGTCAAGAGACATTTGACGGGGCATGCAAGGCTCTACCCGCCCATCAGGAAGCCGCACCCCTTATGGGACCTGAACATAGTCTTGGGCGCCCTGGCGCAGAAACCGCTTGAGCCAATGGCATCCGCGGAGATCAAGCTGGTCACCATCAAGACGGTCTTACTAGTTGGCCTCACCTCGGCTCGCAGAGTGAGCGAAATCCACGCGCTGGTCACCTCGGAACCATATACTACCTTTCACAGGGACAAAGTAGTCCTGCGGATACACGCAGCATTTCTGCCCAAGGTGCCGTCTGCTTTCCACTTGAACAAGGAAATAGTCCTTCCTATTTTCTTTGCCGATCCTAAGGACGAAGCACAGAGAGTGCTGCACTGCCTGGATGTCGGGCGTGCCCTGAAATTCTACCTGGACAGAACCAAGCATTACTGTTTGGATGCCGGCTCTAGATCTGATGCAGCTTTCGGACAGGGGGTTCTCAGGAACCTGTTTGCTTAAGGAGGGGCACCTCTCCACCCTGGGGCTACATTCAGTTGTAATCGTCCTTGCAGTATGGAGGAAAGGGGACGGGACGTAAGAGTAATTACAAGTTACTCATCGTAGTGACTAACGTACTCTTAGTCCTTCGTCCCCTTTCCTCCATACGTCCCACCACACCCCCCCTCCCCCCCTAGTCAGTAGGCAATATCAGCTATTGTCAACACGTCTATGGGGACTGAGATGTGGTGCCGGGGGGGGGGCGGAGTCAGCGCAGCGCATGTTCCCAGGGCTGCACCCCCGTGTGCCTCTAAATTTAAAGGGGATGAAGGATTTTTTTGGTGAAAAAGATTTTGTCTCCCGTCCCTTGGAAGGGACATCCTTGCAGTATAGAGGAAAGTAGACTAAGGACTAAGGGTACATTAGTCACTACTGTGAGTAACTTATAATTTCTTTAATTTATTAATGGAAATTATAGGGAGAGCAATGCATTTTTGATAGAATTTTAAATATTGGTTTACAGAGCCGTGGTCCAGTGTCCTTAATAATGGGTGAGAAGATGTGGATATAAGACTAGATGATCAGAGACTTCTCCTTGGCCTCGAGCCCAGGGACTGCATCTTTACAGCCCTAAAATCTCTCCACTGGCTCCCGGTTGCTGCGAGGATTAAGTTAAAGATCCATTACATCATCCACAAGGCTTTCTAGGGCCTGGGACCCTGTTGCATCAAACTCTCTCTCCCTAAATACCTTCCTACTAGAGTCCTTCGGTCTTCTAGCTCCAACTCCCTGCAGATCAGACGCTTTTCAATGCAGAGAGTGGGGGGTAGATCTCTCTTCTGTGCAGGTGCCTCCCTCTGGAATGGCCACCCTGCCCCTCTCAGACTTGAGCCGGATCTCCTTAAGTTCTGGAAGCTTCTCAAGACCTTCCTTAACTCTTCCTCCTCCCCTGCTAATGACCCTGTCTGCCTCTTGATTGGCTGCCTGGTTCCTTCAGATTCCTACAGGGCACCAGGCCCTCCTCGTCCAGCCTACCTCTGCACTTGGTCTCCTCTGCCCGCTCACCCCCCCCCCCCCCCCCCCAACCCCCTCAACCTGCACTTGCCTTTCCGGGCCCCCTGCACTAGCCGGGCTGGCCTGCACCCATTCTTAAGGGGGAAAAAAGAGCAGCAAACAAGAAGGCACTAAAAGATTAGCAGTGGTTGACAGGTGGGTGGGGCTTAGGTCACGTCACTAGCTCACCAACTATAACAAAAGCCCTATTTTCTTGCTCCCACAAACAAGTTGATAGAGGTGCGCTGCAGGCCCTTAGTCTCTGAGAAGAGAAGACCCTTTGTCGCCTCTTGCCCACAGCCCCACTCCTTGGTGGTAGCTGCAGCCTCTCTGTATGCAAAGCCTTGTGGGCATTGGTGCCCTTTCCTCATCAACATCCATTCTGAGCTAGGATGACAAGATTTTGAAGTCTTACGGGCATAAGATTTATTGTAACCTTTCCCTCCACCTCAGACAGGCTAACCCTGATGCACCTTTGGAAGACAGGGGATTGGAAACTGTTAAAGGAGCTAGGCGATTTTCAGTCATTTCTTTCACTCAGCAAGCATGCAGCTTTCAAGTGTCGGCAACACAAGTACCCCATGATATCCTTGGGTCATCTGTGCATCACGTTGCTAGTGCCAGCTTAGGTATTGCTTTCGAGGCAGACAGAAGTACAGTTTGGATGCACTCACAAAGTTTACACCCAAGGTCCAAGACAAAATCGTAGACTTGCACTTTGACGGGCCTTGAGCTGTTTTACTCACAACAGACTTAATAGAAAGATTTTCACTCAGGCTACGAGATAGTTGGTAGTACTAACAAAGTTCAGTTCAAAGCCAGCTTTTTCAGGAGACCCTTTTCAACCAGGCTCGACTACAGATTGAAGTGCCTTTGGGGGTTTGCAAGGCTTCCAAGAGAGAGTCCGGAAATCTGGATAATTCCCCAAGCAGTCACTGGAAGACGTAACCTAGAAATTCCATCAAAGGGGTGGTTCTCGTTTCGCTCCACGTCTGCATCCACTGTGTCAAAGAAACAATGACTCAAAGCATTCAATCCTCTCAAGTCCCTTTTGAGGGCAGACTCTCCCTTCATCTCAGTTGTTGGCAGGCCTCTTTTACAGGATCCGTAGAGCCTCTAGGTAGTGGGCAGAGATGTCCGTCTTTCCCTTTCTCCTCTTACACACCCTCTGATCCAGATTGGCTCAACAGTGCTTCTCAAGGAAGGAAATAAACCTTTGCTCGTGGAGGCTATTGAACCTGTTCCCCCATCTGCGAGGCATGGGCTTTTACTGAAGGGTTTACTTTGCCTCCATGCAGCACGAAGCATCTTTACACTCGTAAATGCAGGGGAGTGAAGCAGGGGTGCCCATTGGGGGCAACCCTTTTTAATTTCTTTATTTCAGATGTGGGAAGAGAAATGGATGAAGTAAGAGCATTCCCTGTGAAGATCAACGGAAACCAGTTAAACTATATATTATATGCAGATGATATTGTTTTGCTGGATGCAACGCCGGTCGGTTTACAACGTAAACTGACAGCTCTGAAAACCTACTCACAAACCAACGGATTGGTCATAAACGTGGCAAAAACAGAGATTCTAGTTCTCCAAAATCGATTAGGATTAAAGCCCAACAAAAAGAAGACATTTAAATGGTCAATTGGCAGTGAACCAATTAACTGCGCAAATCAGATCCAATATCTAGGAGTTTTAACCAGCTTACATATAAATGATGAACCAGTGGTGCACAAAAGAAAAAGAAAATGTAAGCTCCTATCTGCTCAAGGAATGCCAATAAAAAATACGGAACATTTTCCCTAAAATCAGCGATGGAGTTTTACAAATCCGAAGTTATACCATCATTGATATTTGGAGCTGAAGCAATGTTGGGATGTCCTCAGGTCACATGGACCTGGTGTGAAAATACCTATTGGAATAAAATGTTACAATTACCAAGAGGTACCCCAAATGCCTGTATACGGTATTAATTGGGGTTAACATCGATTAATTCAAGGGTGATGTGGGACTCCTTAGTATTATAGAGAAAAATAATTAGAGTCGATGACCTACCTCAATTTAAGATCTTGAACACACCGAAAAGGGCAATACCTGATTCAATTCTTGTTGAATGGGAAAACATCTGCGAAAGTCTCTTGATACAATTCAGTCTTGACAAAGAAACTTTGATTCAGAATCAAAACAAAGTAAGAACAAACTGGGAGCAGGACTGGTGTGAAACCATAGAGGTAAGATCTGCTCATAGATGCATGAGTGAAGTGGCCCCCAAATTAAGAGCATTGAATATTTTAACTAAATACCTGGGAATCTTTCTTTGCAATAACAAAAGGAAAAGCTTTATGAAATTCTGCATGAATCGGTTTAGGACAAAAGAGGTAATGATCTTGCGGCATAAAAAAGAAGTTCCAGGTGACTTGTGCAGATTCTGTGATGCATCAAGTGGGACTCTAATTGCAAAAAATGTACTGACTTATGAATGGCACTATTGGGAAATGTAATGATATAAAGACCTTGTTTAAGTGACGAAGAGTGGTGGAGAGTGATGACTGAAGGAACTGACAACAAATAAGTATTTGCCTTGACATTTTTCTTGGAAGAGAACGAAAAGAGACGGTGTGAAAATGGTGGAGGATTCGATCATATCTGGCCTGATCATTGTCAAGCATGAGACTATGTTAGGTATTTGATGATGCTACAATGTTATGATATGATATGGCATTTGTAACGCGCCTATACACAAGTGTTTCAAGGCGCGATGAGGCAGGGAGGAGGGAACAAAGGGAGGGACAGACAAACGATCCTACTAGGCCAGGTGTAATTCAGATCGCGCAAGTGCATGGATAGAGGGAAGGGAAAAGTGCAAGGGGAAACGGAGGGGGGAAAAGTGCAGTACAGGGTAAGTAGAATAATAATAAATAATAAAAAGGCCAGCTGGTGGCAACTGCAAAGGAAGTGCAGACAAGTGCTGGGAAGGGGGCTGTAGGGATACAGAGACAGTTCCGCAGTGCAAGGGTTGCCAGGGAGGCAGTGCAAGTGGAGAGTGGCTGGGCCAGGGACCGAGATCCGTGAGAGTGGCCCAGTTGCAGATTCAGTGCAGTTTCAGTCAAGAATTAGCAGGGGAAAGGGGCAGGAGCAAAGAGGAGGGTTTTGAGGTGCTTCCGGAACCGGGGATGGTTCTCCTCAAGTTTCAGGGAGGCAGGAAGGCTGTTCCAGAGGGAGGCCCTTGCCGCGGAGAGAGATCTACCCCCAACTCGTTGCTTAGAGAACGGCGGATGAGCGAAGAGCTCGAGAAGGAAGATATTTAGGAAGAGAGAGTTGAAGGTATTCAGGACCCAAGCCCCCGAAGGCCTTGTGGACAATGCAGAGGGTTTTGAACTTAATCCTCGCAGCCACTGGGAGCCAGTGTAGAGATTTCAGTCCTGGAGTGATTAACTTGTTCTAGGAAACCTTTGAAGAAATGAGAAATGTGATTAATGAATTTTAAAGTTTATAATGAACTATATGAAATTAAAAAAAAGAAAATGCAGTTGTATCCCGCTTGCGACTCATGGATGTCTAACCTTATATAAATGATTGGTTAGTGAAGGTTGCCCCAGACGGGGAGGGGGGGCGATTTGAGAATCTCGCTAAACCATCCAATCGGTAGTAGCGACGGGCTGTGTGTACAAAGTGCAGGGACTTAATCAATGCAAACTTTGACCTACACTTACTGGGAACTCCTCGTTCATGGGAAATAATAATAAGGTTACTCACCGTAGGGACTACCTTACTCCTAGTCCCCTTTCGTCGATACTTGTGGGACATTCCTCCGTCCTGTGGGACGCGACCGGAGCACTTTTTTACGTGGGGTACCACACGCGGCCGTGACCTTGCCCTCCTTAGTGCTGCCCAGCGCATCGGCCAGCCGTCCTTTTCTATCGCCAGGTCTGAGACCTTTAAGCAATAACAGAGGAATCTTATTAGAGGGGACGGCGGGCGGGCGTATGGAGAAAAGGGGACTATGGACTAGGTAGGAGTAAGGTAGTCACTACGGTGAGTAACCTTATTATACTCCTACGTCCCGTCCCCTTTCCTGCATACTTATGGGAGATTCCCAAGCACCCCTCACAGAAATAACGGGTGGATGGAAAACTCCTTATTGAAACAAGTTTTTTAGCACCACTTGACCGAACTGAGCATCAGCTCTTGAGCTCAGGTCTAGACACTAATGCCTACAAAAAGCCGATGATAAGGCCCACGTAGCCACTTTCGTGATGGTCTCCCAGGGGACATACTTTTGGAAGGCAACAGCAGCCGCCTTGCCCCGTACAAGATGCGCATGAATCCCTTTTGGAGGTTGAAGGCCTTGAACAGCGTAACCCTCTGCAATACAGGCAGCAATCCATCTGGAGATGGTCGCTTTCGAGGCTGGCTTACCTTGCGGATTACCGAAAGTCACCAAAAGCTGAGAAGAGTTCCTAAACTCAGATGTTCTGTCCAGATAAAACTTAAGAGCTCTTCTAACGTCTAGGCAATGCAAAACCCTCTCAGCCTCTGGGGCTGGGTTTGGGAAGAAGACCGGCAAGGATATTGACTAATTCACATGAAAATCAGATAGGAAGGAAGGTAGGAAGGAAGGAAGGAAGGAAGAAAGGAAGGAAGGAAGGAATCAATCAATCAACCTACCTACCGTAGCCTCGGCCTCAAAAGTCTTAAGGCACAAGGCTGTAAGGACCACATTCAGATCCCACGTTGGATGCGGCTTGTGAACAGGAGGGTAAAAGTGTTTTTTAATGACTGGATTTGACAGTGAAAAAGAGCACTGATCCGTGGACAGGTAAGCAGCAATAGCCGACAGATAAGTCCTGCAGGATAAGATATGCCAGATGTGAGACAAAGGACAGAACTGCGTCGATCGTAGCCTCCCTGGGGTCCAGCTGCCTAGCCAAACACCAGTGGCAGAACCGTACCAAGTTGTACGATTCTGGGGAGGGGTGCCACAACTGCCGATCGCTCTGGTGAAGCAGGTTGGTAACCATCGGAAGCCTGATCAGTGCACACCCTGATAGATGCTGAAGCTCTGAAAACCAAAACCTGGCCAGCCAACACAGTGCTATGAACAGAAGAGAACAATTCACTGTGCCCCTCAGCTTGCAAAAGCGCCCGTTGAATCGGAGGCAGAGGCGGAAAAGCATAGGCCCTCATGTTTTCTCAGGGAATCTCGAGAGCATCTCCCAGAGAGGAGGCTCCCAGCCCATTTCTGGAGGCATACAGGGGAAGTTTCCGGTTTGTCGACGTCGCAAAGAGGTCCACTTCTGGAGTGCCCCAACAATGGAAGATCTGTAAGAGGACCTCCATGTTCAGTTCCCACTAGTAGCTGACCATTGTTTGTCGGCTGAGGGCATCTGCAGTAACATTCAGCTGGCCCGGGGTGTGTACTGCCACCAGCCAGATGCCATGCTGAACAGCCCATTCCCACCACATTGTCTGTGCGGAAACGGACCACTTTGTTGACAGTGACAGGCTTGAACGCTTTCAGCGCCAGGAATATCGCCAGGAGCTCCAAGTGATTTCTATGAAGCTGCAGCGACCAGAGATCGGAAACCTGAAGAAGATCCAACGTCGCACCCCAAGTCAATAGCGGGCAGGCGTCTTGAAAAGCTGCACCCACCGACAGATTGCTTAGAGAAGACCACCACAAGAAGTCTATCCTTATGAAGGATGGAACCAGGATCATTTTGGAATCTGGATCCACTGCTTGGCGCCAAGAGCTCCGAAGAGCCATCTGCGTCGTCCTCATCTTGAGGCGAGCAAGAGGAAGAGCCAGCACACACGAGGCCATGAGGCCCAGAAGCCTCCGGAACCACCAGGCCGACATGCTTTCCGACCGCATAAACACCTGACACATGGCAAACAGATCCGCTATTCTGTCCCCAGTCAGGTGTACCCTGCAGTAGATTGTGTTCCAACGAAAACCCAGGAAAATGCAGTCCTGAGAGACCATCATGGAGGATTTCTGCCAGTTCACCGACAGTCCAAGATGGAACAGGAGCTGGAGGAGAGACTGAAGGTTGTTTTGGGGCTGACGGAGGACAATGACTGTGCAGCAGCCAATCGTCCAAATACGGATACACATGGATAGCTTGTAGCCGAAGATAAACTGCGATGACCCACGTCATCTTCGTAAAGACATGTGGTGCCAAGCTGAGGCCAAACAGAAGCACACAAAACTGGAAATGCTCCTCCCCCATAAAAAACCATAGGTGTTTCCGATGCGTACTCCAAATAAGGATATGCATATAAGGATTCTGAAGGTGCACCACATTGAGCCAGTCGCCCTTCTGCAATGAGGACTTTATCTGACAGGGCGTGATCATCTTGAATTGGGGAAGAGAGAGATTGAACTGGGAAAGGTCTAGGATGGTGCGCAGGCCAGCCTGGTTGGGTTTGGGTACTGTAAACAGCTGGGAGTAGAAGTCCCCCCCTCGCTCCCCCACGGGAATAGGTTCCACCGCCCTGAGATCCAGAAGCTTCTGGATCTCGGCTCTGAGGGAGGGCGATCCCAACGGCTGGAAGGGAGGATTGAAGGGTGGGGTAGGGGGAAGGGGCAAGCGGAAGCCCGCCCGAGCAATTGACAAGACCCACCGGTCCTCGTTGATGGTCTGCCATGCATCCCAGTGAGACGCAATGCGCCCTCCCACAGGGGTCTCGTGCGAGCCCAGAAAAACCTATTTAGCTGGCAACAAAAAAAACATTTAACACATGCATAAGAAAAGATACCTTTTGCAAAAGATGATGAAAAAGAGGATACAGGGAGTACACAATTGGCAAAATTGAAAATGCTGAGGGGAAAGGAAGGAAAAAGAAATCTACTAATGGAAAATTACAAAATTAAAAGTTACGTGATAGTTAAGAGTGACAAAAGCAGATATTGTATGCACCGACATTGCCTCCGTCACAACTTTTTTGAGGCGTATATACTGTCTAACCACATGATCTTTGCCAAACATGACGAGAAAAAGTCCATCCACCCTGCCTACCGCAAGGACAATAATGTTCACCTTTAACATGCTTTAAGAAGAAAAGACATGCACAAAATCCTATATGATGAGCTGAAACATGTGGCACTGTCAACCTAAAAATGTCAATGAGAACAAGGTCTACATTTTTCAAAGAATTATTTGTCTTTTAAGAACAGACCTGCAAAGTATATTGACTGAGTTTATCCTGGTGATGCATATAGAGCCCAATGTCACAGATTGACAAAAGCCAACACAAGTACAGTTTTAACCTCTGTATTATTCACAAATAGGAAATGGTCGGGATAACCTCATTGTTTACCTATAGCTGAAGTGGACGTTCCTCTCCAGGAAAGGGGTCCCAAACAGTATCAAAATGGGTCAAACTATAAAGTGTCTGGGTTCATATTAAGGTCGGTGTACACTTCCTTTTTAGAGTAGCTTTGAAGATGATCTGCCCTTTTTTTCCCATCCTACCTTACCAGGTGGGGAAGAGCTCGATCTCTTCATGCACCTTGCAAGAAGCCCAGAAAAGACTCTCTCGCTTTTGTGTATGTGTTTGTGTGTTGCACCCACATTCCTTGAGATGGGCTTGGATTTTGCTGGCTAGATTCTGGTAATCTGGCTGTCTACATTCTCAGGGGCTTGAGATCCCTTGTGTCTTTTGATTCGCCCCCTCCCTATTGGGTTTGCATCGGCCTGTCCCAGAATGGTGGTGTCCGGGTCAGTACTTCCAGGGTCATAGGAAGCCTGGTGCGTCCTGGTGCGTCCTAGGGGTGGTTTCTGCTTTTCCTTCTGCTGGAACTCGACTTAAGACCCTTCTACTAACTGAACGTCAGTACTTTAGATGCACTATCTGAGTGTGTCCGAACCTTTTGGGACAACTAAAAAACTACCAGATACTTGGTACAGACTAGGGCTGGACTTCTGAAGATGTATATGGTTCTGGGTGCCTTACAATTGTAAGGCCTATGTATTGATATGTGCTTAACATCTGTTCGCCCTACTTTAGTGAGTGCATTTATTGTGCGAATAACTGCTTTTAACTCTAAAGTAGTGTGTAACCCATAGCGGGTTACCCATCTGTGAGTTGTATATATGTCCTAAAGTGTTTATACTTTCTTAAAATATTTCAAGTGTGCCTTAGTGTAGTATTGTAATAGATTATTCTTTTCATAACTTAGTGTGAGTCTTTTCCTTCTTAGGTCTAAGTGTTAACTGTACTACACTATTGTGCCCACTTCCACCTTAGTTCAGCCTTGCTGCTTGGTCAACACTACTTAAGAGAGTGGCGTTGCTCAACTGGGGTTGTGAATAACTTTGCTAA
Source organism: Ambystoma mexicanum (assembly GCF_040938575.1). Classification (NCBI taxonomy): domain Eukaryota; kingdom Metazoa; phylum Chordata; class Amphibia; order Caudata; family Ambystomatidae; genus Ambystoma; species Ambystoma mexicanum. The sequence goes on along the minus strand of NC_090923.1, from coordinate 1,027,112,227 downwards.
CCCTAGATTAGCTTTTCTAAGTTCTAAACCAGGTAGTTACTATGAAAAACCCTCTTAACAGTCTTGTACTGTTCAAACAGGCAAACAAGATCATCAGTGTATTATGGAGAAACAGAATTTCTTAGAAGATTGCTCCAAGAGAAATAATTTTCGCCTCTGGGCAGCGCTGAAATATTTCTTGAGAAATGTATCCCCAAGTTGTTCAACGATCCAATATAACTGTCAGATATTGTCATTGATAGGCTGCAATCCTACCCCAGTGGAGCACCTAACGAGAGTGGCCAGTCTGTGAACTACAGTAATATTAATGTTGAGATATAAAGCTGCTCGACATCATGCGTAAGTGTGGTACTATGGAGTTTAGTTGCCTTTCTATCCTGACTACAGCACTGACATACACAACATATAGCAAACATTCTATAGGGTGAATAAATGTTATTCCACATCATGCTCCAGTCCCTTCTCCAGGAGGCGAATTACCCTGTACGTATTAAGGGAAGGAACTATTGACTTGGAGTACATTAGTCACAACGGTAAGTAACATTTGTTTATTTTCGGATGTTCCATTACTCTCCAGTTTTGGAGTCCCTGTTTGTCAAGAGGTGGAGGTTAATTGTATCAAATGATTGGGCCTTGCAGGTTCATTTCCCAGCTCTTCTGTCTTCCTTTGCTCCACTGACCCCCAACAAGCTCCTTCCTTGCATTGCTCTCCCCTGTTTGCCCCCCTTCTGGAATAAATACTCTAACTTCGAGCAACATGTACTTGTGCCAGTTGCAGAAGGGGGTGCAGGAGAATTGGTTCTTCAATTATTTCTAGATCCCTTAGGAGCGCACATTTTTTAATCTGTTCCTCCACAAGGATAAACACAGAAAGGTCTCCTGGTCTCAAATCCTTGGAGCCCTGAAAATTCAGGCCTGGCTGGTATCACGACCTTCTGGACCCCTGCTTCCATATACATATTCATCCCAAGCACAGGAAGTACCTGTGGTTTGCAATAGAAAACCTGTTACCATTTCGCAGTTCTGCCCTTTGGCCTCTCTCAGGGATTTCATCAAGGCATTGGCTGCAATGGCCCCTCGTCAGAGGGGATTGTATTCACATCGGTTCCTACGTGAATGACTGGCTCATTCAGGCTTGCTCCTCATAGCGGGTGTGGGTTCACCGGCAAAACACTTGTCATTTGCTGCAGAGCTTAGGCTTCTCCCCGTCTTTCAAGAAGTCCCATATTGCACCCCGTCAGACCCTCCATTTAATTGGCGCAGTTCCGGGCACATGCTCAATCAAGGCCTTTTTGCCTGAGGAATGTGCTCAAAGCATCATTCATATGGTGCTTATCTTTCAACCCTGAAACTAGGTTCCGTCTTCTGTCTTTCTTTGCATTATGGGTCTCAAGGCCTATTGATTTTTTTTTCTTTTTTTTCTGGTGCCACAGGCTTGGTTGCACATGAGGTTACTCCTCTAGTTGCTACACAGTCATTGTTCACAATTTCTGGGAGACTGGACGGACCTTCTACAAGTAGTAGTAGTCTCTTTTATAGTGCCTTTTCCCATTTGTATGACCTCAAGGCCCTTGTGGTGGGAATGCCCTCAGGGACTGAAGTCCCGGTATGGAAACATTCTCAAAAAAGGCTTAGAATGCGTGTGTGCATTTGGACAGGTTTAGGACTTAGGTGGCCAGCCAGGCTCCAGTAAGCAACCCAAGAGGTCAGGCATGTGGATGAGTGCTGATGGATGTCATGGGAGTGTGCTACTGCAAGAGACTTGTTAATTGTGCAGCTAGACCGAATATTGTCATAGTTTGTCACTGCTATCTAATGGCAGAGGTGTTGAGGCAAGTCTGGTGTAAGGAGGCAAAGGGGTTATGTGTTCAGCTACTGCTAGACCGAATTCGTCATAGTTGTAGCTGCATTCTAAAGTGGGTGGATGCATACCCGTTCCTATGGCACATGTCCACCAAAGTGGTGCGTTTATACGTGTTTTAAACTCAGGTTGAGCTTCTATTTGATCTTGCTGTGTGATAGTTTGTGTGAAAAGAAAAGCGACCCTCATAGGCTCTTCTGGGCACTATAGACCGGCTACCATCAAAGCCTTCTAAGCGCAAATAGACTGTGTATTTTAGTACATCTAGGCGTGACAGACTGGCTTCCTTAAGATCATGGTATTCTCTGAACGCAATAGACCTGCTACCTTTATAGTCTTACAATATGTCTTCTAACTTCCATAGTAGGCTACCATCAGGCTTTTTCGCACTGCAATATCAAGGATACCTGCATATATCTGTGAAACAATGGCTAACTTATAGATCTTCTGAGCGCAATGCATAGGTTGCCATCATATATTTTCGAGCGTAATGGACAGGCTAACATTATAAGGTGCAGCACAAAGTGCCCACTCCCAGATCCATCTAAGTGCAGCACACTGCCCACCCTCCAGTCCATAAAACCTTCACAGATCTACTAAGTGAAATACATATGCTAACCGTTGCAATTTCTTCCAGAGCAATACATGTGCTAGCCTTCACAGTTTTATATGTGCAATTGTCTTTGAGTCAGTTGGGTGCTTAGGTCATCTGTAAAGGCTGCATTCTCTCTAATTGGAATAGGAAATGCTGGCCTAATACATCTTCAAATCGTAATGGTCAGGTTGTCGTACTTGAATTTATGATTCCAGTTGAAAGTATCTTTTGAGTGCATTTATCAGCAATCTCAGAAGTCTTTGAAAACAGACAGTCAAACAGTATGGATCCTCTAGGTGTGTAGCGAAGGCGAGGTGTAATGGACGGGAACCCAGAACTTATTTTTCATCAACCAATGGGCAAGCAATGCAGCTGTGGTTCTGGGCTCTGGAGCATAAAGTCTTCCTGTTGGCAGCCCAAATGTCAGAGAATGTTGGTCAGGCTGAGCAGGCATTACTCAGTCTGCGACAAGAGTGAGCTTTGTCTGAAAAGTCTGAAATAGATCTTGGCCTGTTGGGCAACTCCTCAAGTTGACTTCTTGTCCTCAAATACCAGCAAAAGTTTGGGTTGTTTTGCTCCACGGTTATTCCTCCACAGATGGCTCTCTGGATAGTGTTGATTGTAGACTGGCGATTCAACCTCCTATGCATGGACAGAGACAAGTGGGCATGGTTCCAAGGGATTGGATTTGTCTGGGATGTACTTTTTTTTTTTTTTTTTTGACAGATCACCCTTGCCTGCAAGTGGTGTACATTTTCTGGCTACTGCCGCAAAACTGCTATGGTCTTTTTCTCCTGTCTAACCTAGTTTGTTCTGGACTTTCTCCTAACCTTTGACCAAGGAGGATTTAAGATTGGCACTTTCGAGGGGTGCCTAGTGGCTATATTGGTTTTCAAGAAGACTCCCCAACACCGCTGTTAATGTTTTAATATTTTGCACTTTACTCAACCAGCCATTTGGCTGAATTGCATTTTACTAAATTTGTACTACTTGTTTTACCATAAAACAGATAGGTGGCTGTTTTGGATTAGGTATCTAGAAAGTGTGGGTTGAGAGGGCAGGCGAGGCATGTGCGAAGGGCTTCTCCTTGCATTTTGCTGTAAAAAAGTCTGCAAAATGTAATTTGGCCAAATGAAGTCGAGGAAACTTCACAAATGAAAATGTTCATTTTCACTGTTTATGCAGGGGATTGACTAATGTGTTTCCTCCAAGCCAGATGGTGGTTCTTGTGTGGGATCTGAATCTTGTTTTAACATGTCTCTTGGCTCCTGTAGCGCAAACCTCTTTAGTTCCAGCCTCCTTATTCACCAATAAGGTGACACTGATGGTGAAGCGATCTTTCTTACTTGATTTATCAGCAGCGTTTGACCTGGTCGACCATAAAACCCTCTGTAAGCATCTCTCCTCAGCAGCCCACTTTTCCAATGACGCTGTTACCTGGATTCAGTCATTTCTGGCCAACGGAACAACCAGAGTGTTCGCACCCTCTGCCCTCCCATTGACCGTCACATGTGGGGCCCCACAAGGCTCCTGTGTCTCCCCCACACTCAACATAATCACAAAACCACTTTTTGACAAACTTGACCAACTGGGCATCTCCTACACCAACTATGCCGATGACACACATTCTCATACAAATTACAGGCAACCATGACACAGACTCAGAGACTCAATAACATTTACCTTATCATCCAAGCTTGGATGGAGCAACACGGTCTCTGCCTAAACGATGACAAAACAGTGCTTCTCCTAGTGGGAACCCAAGCCAGACTCAATGAACTTGATGGCAACAACAACAAAGTCTCAAAAGGCGTCAAAACACTAGGTATGTACATCGACTCCACCCTCTCACTAGAAAAACATTTTTTTTTTAAAAACAATTTTATTAATTTCTGCAAACAAACAATACAAACAGTGCATATATCAACAGTCCAATTGTACATTGCTTAATTATGCTCACTGCTTCCCCTATCCCACCCCCATTCCGGGCCTATTACTTTCCACATTCCGTTCCTGCATCTTACGGTAGGGTCTCCCCTTCCATGGGTTCTGTCGGGTCTTGTAATGACCCAAACAACTCTGCTATTAATAATTTCCAGGCCATCAGGGTCTCTGTCTCCTCCCCCCCCCCCTGCGCTGTTCGCTTCCTGCCACGCCATGGTTTCTGCATCCGCCCATTTCTGCAAGTCTTTCCACCACACCTCTACTCGCGGTATGTGGCATGTCTTCCATCCCATTGAAATTCTCCTCTTTGCAAGCACATATGCCAGATCTTTCAATTTGCTCACATGTTTAAGTTTCTGTGATCTAGGGAACCCCCCCAACAAACAGGCCCACACTGTATCCACCACAATCTTGACCCCCTTCTCAGCCAGTTTTTGCGCCACCTCACTCCAGAAGCGCTCAATAACCAGGCATGACCAAAACATATGCACCATACCCACCTGCTCCTCATCACATTTAGGGCATGCTTGCCGTCCTGCATTTTCAAACCTAGATATCCTCTGGGGTGTCATATACGCCCTGTGCGTAATATACAGTTGTATTTGCTTTCATCTTGCATTCCTCGACACCTTCTTATGGTACCCCTGGGCTCGTTCCAACATCCCGTCCTTCATCAGGGCTCCTACTTCCACTTCCCAGTCTAGTCTCAATTGTGTTACCTCCTTCCCAACCTTAGACATTATCATCTCGTATATTCTAGATATCTCATGTCCCCCCTCCGTTATATCATATATCATGTCTATGGTAGCATCTGGTTCTTCTTCCAGTACCACTTCGGGCCATGTTCTCTTAATTCTCTGCACCATTCTATGATGCGTAATGTACTGGCCCGTGTGTAACCCAGTTTCCTCACCCAGCACCTCAAAATCTATGATGGACCCCTCTCGCCAAATATCACCCATTGTTGCTAACCCAACCGGTTCCCAGTGGTTTCTGATTATCATCTTTAGCTGCTTTTCACTCCCTGCCAGTGCAACTAGCGGTACCTGCGGGGAACATGCCCTGCGCCACATCTTCCACCCAAGTATCATCATCTTGGGGCGCCTTTCATTTCTATCTTGGGCAACCACATCATCTCTTTCAAGTAGAATGGGGCACAATCTTGTCCAAACAACCTGGATTCGGAGGTCACTTCATCTGAAAGCCATTTGGCAACATACTGCAGTTGGCTCGCTACGTAATAGACGGAAGCGGCCGCCCAATCCTCTGACTGACTGGGAGAGAGATTGTTATCGCGGTGCGGCTTGACTGTCTGCCGGCCGTTGAGAGAGGTTCTTTCCTCTAGTCCTCCAGCACTCGCGTCCACCAGCTCTCAGAGTGTTGTGGAGAAGCTGGGCGATGGGCATTGGGCGCCGGATCGCCGTTGGAGCGACCTGCATGCTGCCGGGGGACTGGGGAACCTGGTCGGAGAGGCAAGTACACGCTGCGAGAAAGGAGCCGCGGGGGGCCACTACCGGCGATCGGTGGTCGGCCCGCGCGTATAAACCACCTATAAACCCCGAGGCCGGTGTCGCGAGCCCGTGCTCCTCCCGGGAGCCGTCTCGAGGAGGCGGAAGCACGGGAGGAAGGCGCGGGTGTCGTGGCTGGGACCGCTGAACTTAAGGAAGTTCAGCGGTCGTTCTATCTGGTGCCTATTGGTGTTCCTGCTCCCCCCCCCCCCCTTTGGCTCATTACAGCAAGCTGCACCTGTGCAGGGGATACACTAAGACTTTGTGGTGAGGGGCGGCTGATTCTCCCTTCTCCCTTTTACGATAGATAAACACTCTGCTTGGGGTGGTGCTGGAACTGGAAGTGGGGTGGGAAGTACTCCCAGTATCCCCAGTGGAAGAGGCCTATTGGACCCCCCCCCTTCTTTACGTAACCCCTCCTTTTTATGTTTGCACTTTACCTGGGGGTGTGACAGACAGGTGGCTCCATAAAAACAGTATTACCACCCTCCCTCTAATTATTTACACATTTTAACAACTTAAAATGCCTCCGGGGCAAAAGACAGCACAAAATAAATATTACCTACGAAAGACGCCGAAAGCCCGAGAAGCAGAGGCATTGCGGAGTGAGGAGATGGGCAGTCCCAAGGAAACCTCCATGAAGAAGCTCAAAAAGACCACCCTCCCAGGTCAAGGGAAGATTACTGGTTTCTTCCCTACAAATTCTATACCTGAAACTAATTCAACGATCATAGAGGAACCAACATACATTGGAGGGGGTGGGGGGGATTGTTTGAGTACTACTAACTTCGATGATATCGATAATAATTCTCTATGCCTGAACATACAACGTGGGATGACCCCCCTGATACCCAAGAGGCAGGATGATAAAGATCTGACGCAGGGAACGAATCCTGTGGCCTCTCCTGTCATTATCTCGGGCTACTCTGAGCAGGGGGGCAGATTATCTGCCTCCCCTAACTTAGTAATGGTATCAATGGAGGACGTCCCGGACAATGAGGATGTGGACCCATCTATCCCGTTTCCTGGAGCAAACGAACTAGCAGAGATACAATCTTCTGTAACTTCTATTCAGTTCGCCCTAAAAATTCTGCTCCAAATGACCGGACGCATCTTAGCCAATACCACCGCACAGATCACTCCACGGACTTATGAAAATCTGTGGAAGATGAGGCAGAAATCAACTTAGTGGAGGCAATTGACATAGCTGAGGAGATAAACGCTATGCCCATTAAAGAAGCCTCTGTAAACATGGACCAGAGCGAGACGGTCTTTTACTCTCACAAACAGCGCAAACTGGCTAAGAAGGCTCAACAAAACAGGAAAAAACTGTCAGAGTGCCCCTCAGTAGAAGAATTTGTGAAAACCGGGGGCCGCTCAAAAAAAGCAAAGAAAAGGGCTGCCCGAGCTAAGAAAAGGTCAACATTGGAGGTGGCTGCCTGACTAGCTGGCTGATTACAGACCAAGATCAGAACAAGGAACAGTCGAAGAAGCCGCCAATACCTGTAAGGGAGGATGAGGGTACTGAGACTAAAGGTACATTGACCTTGGATGACCTAGAAGTGCTGGACGAAGAGTGGGAACAACTTGAAGTCGATGCTCAGTTGACAGAGGAAAGGCTATGTGGGCCCCCGGAGAAATCATCCCACCCTCTGCTGCCTCAGGCTAAAATCATCCATCCTCCTATCAAACCAACGGAGGAGGGTTCGGGCACTCCATTCAGTAGGATATGTCGGATCAAGAACCTTTACAATAACGGCGGGCGCAGATGGCTGTCTCGGTCAGAACTCCTAACCCGATTATACTCCGTTCCTGAATTGCGAGTGTTGCAATCTGATGACTTCCAGTTTGTGGAGCCATTGAAGGGGCGGAATTCGTGTGTATCTGCCCTTCATTGCAAGTTCCTTTCAACCGCACAGCTGATCAGGAAGTATCGAGACGAACTATGGGCAGTTGACGTGGAGATAGATGCAGACTTGGATGAACCTGATCCCTGTGTAGATAACGGCGAAACAAGTGGTTCAGCTGATTTAGATGTATGCCCGATTGTACCTAAGGGAAAGAAAGTGGAAGTGGCGGAAATACAACACGTGCTAAAATGGTTGGCCGAATCGCTTCCCGAAGCTCTATCCAATCATTGAACCTGGTCATTACTATCGTGGAATTGCAGAGGCTTTGCGCATCTGCTGTCCTCTGAGGGGTCAGTAAACTTTGTCGCCAAACATGAGCTAATATGTTTACAAGAGACCTGGGCGATGGACCCATTATTACTGGATGGTTTTGTGACTTATCAGTCTTTCGCGAAAAGGGGAGAGAAGGGTAGACCATTCGGCGGGTTGCTTACTGGGGTGGCAAGCTGTTTGAACTCGAAACGGATACCCTGTAGCCAAGACAATAATCTGCTGGCAGTGGAAGTTGAATATGGGCCTAAGGGCAAAGGAGAAAAGGTACTGCTGATAAATATATATAATCCTCCTTATGCCCGGATAAGTGAACCACTCCAAGCAGCCCTTCATGAATTGTTGGCATTCTGGTCAGCGACTCAGGGAAACGGAGCGGTAATGGTAGTTGGCGACTTCAATTGCCGAATCCCGGGGGAGGGAGGGCTACACCCACAAAACTCTAGGCTAAGAAACAAGCGGTTACTTACGCATAGCAAAAAAGACACTGAAGGCCCGCAATGGCGTCTCTTGTTTGATGACTGGGATCTGGTGATGGTGAACGGTTACACTGTTAGTGACCATCCAGGAAAACAAACGTGGGCTAACGGGTCTTCTTCCAGTACAATTGACTATATATTTATGTGCCCTAAAATGTTGCTATGTGTTGTTGACCTAACGGTATCTTTAAATGAATGGAGTGACCACGCTGCACTTCAGTGTGTATTAAATATTGCCCATACTAATCCAGAAAAGAGTAATTTGGGTACAATTCAGGTAAACAAAGCGGGCTCTTGCATCAGGTGGACTGCCAAGAATATATACTTGGCTTCAGAAGCACTAAACATTGAGAACTGGCCCCAAATACCCAACTTCAACGATATGTCTATAGAAGCTATAGAAACTTGGATCAGTGTTTTTTCTAATACTCATGCCTCAGCCCCCAATCGGAGTATGACTAGACCAGAGGGTGGGATACCCCCGTTTAACAAAAAGATCAGAGACATTAAGAGGGAATTTAGAAGGGAGCTGCGCACGATCAAACAAAGGAGCGAACCTATAGAAAATCTTAGGGTGGCTGTTAGGAAATGCAAGAATAAATATAGAACCAATATCAAAAAGCTACGGCTTACCGAAAGAACTCTGGCATATCAGAAATTGATACACACCATCTGCTCGAAAAACACTCGCAGCATCTGGGCACTTCTGGGTGAAGCTAGGGAAACAGCTAAGGGGCAACTGGCAAACCCCATCGGTGCAAAGGAATGGGAGGATTTCCTGTTGAATCGTAATGCCATCGTGCAGACAGAGGAGAGTCTTCCACCGCTTCCTCCAAGATCTAGTATATCATTTGATATGTCATACACAGCGATACTCTGTAAGATAAAAACTCTAAAATCCTCTAGAGCTCCCGGCCCTAATGGCCTAGCCAATATAGTTATCAAAGCCCAACCTGAGTTTTGGGCAGGATTGTTGGCAATCATGTTTGAGAAAATTTTGAGCCAAGGGGTGATACCTAAGTCGTGGCAAACAGCCGTGTTGATCCCGGTATTTAAAAAGGGAAACCGGCTAGACCCGAATAATTACAGACTCCTCTCTATGCTGGACACGACAGGCAAATTGTTTGCCGCTCTGTTGCTCAAAGACCTTCAGACATGGGTAGACGAGGCCCATATATTATCTAAATTCCAATGTGGTTTTAGAAAAGGCTACTCCACCGGGTATAATTTGATGGTAATGAACCTATTAAGAGCAAGAGCCCGTAAAAGAGATGAGCCGCCACTGTATGCACTATACATCGACTTTAAAGCAGCTTTTGATCTGGTACCTAGAGAACGCCTATGGTCTAAACTTGCTGCCCTAGGCTGCCCTGTTGGCGTACTATATTTTCTCAGATTGCTACATCAGAATACCTCAGTCAGGTTAAAATTGGACCAGGAGGGACATCTGACCAGCAAGGTATATCAAAATAGGGGGGTCAAACAGGGCTGTGTGACTGCCCCCCTAGTGTACAATCTTTATGTGCATGATATCCCGCTTGCTCTAACTTCTACCCGCAATTGCCCCCCCAAAATCGGGGACTCCGCCTGTACTGTCATGGCATATGCTGATGATTTGGTCATCTTTGACCACACTATTAGTGGCTTACGTAGATCAGCCACTGCATTATGGGAGTACGCCGAATCTAATGGTCTCATTATTAACCTAGACAAAACTAAGGTATTGAGATTTACTAGCAAAAAAGTGTCCCGTGTGAACCTCACGGTGAATAATAACTTGATTCCATACGCCCCACTCCACTGTTATTTAGGTATTGATTTTGAGCCCAATGGGGACTATGTGGCTCTTAAGCTCTCACGTACAATGCGAGCAGCACAAGTAACATCTTTAATAGCCAACTTTACCAATAAGCAAGGAGGATTTTCGCTTTGGGGTACGCGCCAATTATACATGCAGGTATTTATCCCTATGATGACTTATGGTCTAGAATCACTTCTAGACTTAGATCTTAGCTGGCTTCAAATCATCGAGGGGAAGTTCTGGCGTCGTATACTTGGCCTGGGCCCGGGAGTCCCGATGGCAAGTATTCGATTAGAATTAGGGCTACCCTCTATGAAGGCTATCGTCATGAAAAGAAGATTGGGGCACTATTTGAAAATGCGCAGTACAACAGCTAACCCTCTCCTGCTTACTATCTTCCAAGAATTGTGCAAGAAACAAAATCCTCAGTCACCATCTGTGACGATGATAAAACGTCTTGCTACAATTGGATGGACCTGGCGAGAAGGCCCATATTCTAAGCAAGTTCAAAATGCACTTGATAAGAGGGTAGAAATGTGGGATTGGCTAGAGAATTTCGCTCACCTTAGCGCGTTGAAAAGCTACGCATTTGTACAATACAGGTTGTACTCATTCTTGCAACCCCAAGGGTATCTCAATCTCTGCCCTTCAAAAAAACTGCGACGATTTATCCTTTTATTAAGGATGGACCAACTGCCTATCCTGTCGGTCACGGGCAGAAGTCTGCAGTTGCCATTGGAGCAACGCACCTGTCGGTTGTGTGAAGGAAGCAAAGTATTAGAGTCAGCAAGACATGTTTTGACAGAATGTGGCACTATGATTGATGTAATCCATTGTCATCTGGGGAAGTTTTCCCACAATCTAGCATCAATCGGAACGTCATTATTCTGGCATCACTGCATGAATTCTGAGAGCATGCGAGAAATGTTAGCTCTCTTCAATATCTGGATTAGGATAGAAGAAATATTGAATATTCAGATTTGAAATTGGTACTCGTATCTTAAAACAGTTATTGCCCCGGCCCTTTTTTCTTCTTCTTCTTTGTACCTTTTTATATTTCACATGCTATTTGAGCTTTGAGATTGATTTTATATGTGTAAATAGTTCATTATTTATCATATTGTTATATTGTTATTATTCTGCTCATGGAAGTTTAATCTATATATGGTGCTTACTTATTAATATGTGTAAAGTTTATTAAATAGACTGTATCACATTAAATAAAGATAAAGATAGACCTCATAATTAGGCAGTTTTATCCCCCCTTTCTCATAAAAATTCTGTAGCTTCCATAGTGCCACCCTGTTTCGCATGCCGTGCCACAGGAAATCCCTACACATACTGTTAAGTTTAATGAAGAACTTCTTGGGTATCAGGTGTGGTATATTCCCAAAATAGTGCAGGAGCCTAGGTAGGACCACCATCTTTAACATTGCCCCACGTCCCATCATTGCTAAGGGCAGTTTCACCAGAATCTCATGCAATTTTCAATTTTCTTAATGGCTACCTCCGTGTTGTGTCTATGCTCTTCTTCCACTGTGTGGTGTACATCTATCCCTAAATAGCGAAATGTGCTAACCGCCCATGGTATCTGTAACACCGGTAACTGTTCCATTAGAATCCCCTTATATCCACCTAACGGGAACATACTAGATTTCTGAGGGTCCACCGCTATACCAGACAACCCCGCATATCTCTCCACTTCTAAAATGTATTGGAGATTTTCTTCCGGGTGCCGCAAGTACAGCAGCATGTCATCCGCATATAGGGAGATCAGATGTCTTTCCCCTCCCAAAGCGATGCCTATAATGTCATATTTTTGTCTCAGGTATATTGCTAGAGGTTCCAGAGCCAATATATAGAGCATTGGAGACCATGGTCATCCTTGTCTGGTCCCTCTGCGAAGCTGCCATCTTTCCGATATCACTGCTCCCGTTTTAACTCTGGCTAGCAGTTCACTATATAGCATTTTCTCCCACTGTATATATCCAGGCCCCATCCCATAGCTCGCCAGGGCCGCCAGCAGCCATGGCCACTTGACCGAGTCGAAGGCCTTTATTGCGTCCAAAGACACAATTGCCATTTCGCCCTTGGTCTCGCTCCAAAACTCAATAACTCGTTGGAGTCGTCTATGATTATTGGATATAGTCCTGTTCGGGACATAACCCATCTAATCGGGGTGTATTAGTTTACCAATAACCCTCCTCAGTCTGTTTGCCAAAACAGCCATCAATATCTTGCTGTCTTGATTCAACATCAACAGGGGTCTATAGGAGCCGCGGCTATGCCTGGGCTTGTTAGGTTTGGGAAGCGGTATTATAATCGCTTCTCTAAGTGACTCTGGCAATCTTCCCAATTCAAACGCTTCATTCAACATTTCCAACAGTGGGGGGAGCACCTCCTCTTTATACACTTTATAGAATTCACTTGGGAGTCCATCAGGCCCCGGAGTCTTACTAGTGGGCAGCAGTCTCACCACCTCCTCTATCTCCTCCAAAGTAATCGGTGCATCCAATTCCTCTTTCCTCTGCACTTATCTTTGTTGGTCCTATGTCCTCCAGTGTTTCTGTTATCGCCTCGCGACCACTCGCCCCTTCATCTCCATACAATAGCCTATAATAGTCTGCAAACTCCTGGTTAACTCCCTCTTTGGTATCAGCTACACTACCGTCTTCCCTCGTTATTCTAATCGTGGGTCTAGGGGTTTCACTCTTATATAACCATGCCAAGAGCCTTCCCGGTTTATCCCCTCCCGCATGCTGTCTCTCTACATATTTTTTGTAGTTGAGGTTACACAGTCTTTCCCAGTGACTCGCGCATTTCTGCTGCAGCCCGAGTACCCATTCCATGCCCTCCTTAGTGTTACTTCCTCCCCTCAATGCCTTTTCCAGTTCCCTTTCTGTCTCTCGTAGGTCCGCCAGGATCCCCCCCTGCAGACCTTTAGATTTTGCTATGGCTACCCCTCTCATCACAACCTTTAAGGCTTCCCACAGTATGCCCGCCGTAGTTTATAATCTCTTCCCTCATATCCTCCCTAAAAAAGGGGTCTTTCAGTGCTTCCGCCCTGAGGCGCCATGTCGGTATTGCCATCCGAGAATCAGGGGCGAGTGGTCTGAAAGGACCCTTGCTTTATATTCTACTTGTGTAACCCCTGTTATTACCTCTGGTGTGGCAAAAACATAGTCCAGCCTCGTATGTAACTGCTGCGGGGCCGAATAACGCAAGTATTGCTTTTCCTGGGGGTATCTCATCCTCCACACATCTCCCAAACCAAAGTCATCCAGCACTATCTGCAGTACTCTAGCGGCTGGGGCGGGTTTATCCATCTTCCCATCCGAATTATCCACCTTAGGGTTTATTACACAGTTATAGTCCCCTCCCCAGATCACTGCGCTCCCCATACACATGCTAAGATTAGTACACAGCGTTCTGAAATATGCCGCTGCATTCTGATTCGGGGCATACATATGTTCGATGCTTATCTCCCTATTTTCCACCAATCCCCTCAGTATAACCATCCTCCCGTCCATCTCAGCTATCTCCTGCAACAGCTGAAACGGGACATGCAGCGCCACCCAAAAAAGCACTCCCCTAGCATAGGTAGAATATGATGAGCCCACCACAACTCCCTTCCATTTCTTAGCAATCATCTCCATCTTATCTCGTTTCAGGTGAGTCTCCTGCAGCAATGCAATGTCTACCTTTTGCCTATGTAGGTACATCATGACCTTATTCCTCTTCAAATAGCTATTAAGCCCCCTAACATTCCAGGTAATTATTTTAAGATCCCCCATGGCCTTTTAGAGTTCCCTCCCGCCCCCCTCCCTGCCCCCAGTGCAGTCCAGATCTATGTTCCGTCTGTCTATATAGGCTCGTTTCCCAACTTGAACTCCCCTTAACTAAAAACACACCACACACCCCAATCTCCATCCCTCCCACCTCCCTATCCATCCCCAACATACTCAACACCCTCCTCCCCAACTGTTGCCCAGCTCCATCCCTGGATCTCAGGCACCCTGCATCTAGCCCTTTCTGGTACTAACCCATACTTGTGGCACAGCAAGGTAAAAATAAAGCCCTAGTGGCTGTCTTTCTACTAATTCTTGGGGTAGGTTGCTTCCGTTCTGCCGCTCCTGATTACTTCAGGCACACTACGCCTACCGCAATTCACTTAACTTGAGCACTTAATTCTCTAGTCCAACAGGATCAGGAAGTCCAAAAATTACCATAGTGTGTTTCAATTGTCCCTCCATCTTTCGCTAGGACTCCACCCCCCCCCCCCCTCTTATCCCCTCAGCATTCAGAGCACCTCCACCTCACTTGTCACGTTCTGCATGTTCTTGCTCCTCATTGCGCTCCGGGCAACCTTGCAAATCCAGCCACTCCGCCACTTCCTCTGGGTTGTCAAAGAAGAACGCTCTGCTTTTATGGAAGACCTTTACCTTCGTAGGGTACAAAAGCATGGACTTGATCCCCGCTGTACGCAGTCTCCTCTTGACCGCCACATAACTGTATCGCTGTCTCTGTACCAGCATGGTGTAGTCAGGATACGCCGTGATGTTGGTAGAAGCCCTTTCTAATGTTCCACCTTTACGGAAGTACTCCAAGATCTTTTCTCTGTCTTTGTAATTTAAAATCTTCCCGATGATCGCTCTGGGAGGGGCCCCGGGCCGCGGTTTCCTCGTCAAGGCCCGATGTGCTCGTTCAACCGTAAACCCTTGCGAGAGCTTGTCTGCTCCCATCTCTTGCAGGATCATGTTCTCTACATAGTCTGTGGGGTCCTGGCCTTTCTCCCCCTCCGGCAGACCGACCACACGGATGTTGTTCCTTCTTGCCCTTCCTTCCGCCTCCTCTGCTTGGTTTTCAAGATTAGCCACCTGTTGCTCAAGTATGTGGACCTCCTTCGCATTATCTGTGCTGGTATCTGTGTTGGTCTTCACAGCACTCTCTAAGTTGCTTGTTCTGTCTGCCAGCGCCCTGACATCTTGTTGCAACAGGGTGACTTATATTCCAACCGCGCCAATCTTATTCTCCAAGGCCGTCCGTAGGTCCGCCATCGTTGTCGTCCATGAAGTTCTCAGCTCCGTTATTGCTGCCAGGACTGAGGTGTTTTCTCCTTCAGAGGTACCGTCCGTTGAGGCTGCCGTTGCGCTTTGTGCCGGAGCTGCGGGGGTCCTTTGTGTCTTAGCAAAGACCACCATTGTGGATTGCTTACTCCTGGCCTTGGGTCCTTTTACTGACATCGTGCGGGCTTGGCTCTGTCTCCAGGTCCAGTCTCAGCGTGCCGTGCCGGCACGGATACCAGTATTTTTCGTGGCACCACCAGGTCAGTTCGGGCCCAAACACTTCATCCTCAGCGGGTTGCCGCCTATGGTGGCGCGCACAGTTATCTTCCGAGTGGGTTGTATCCTCCCACGTACTTTATTTGGCTTTGTGGTCAGTACCCCGATTACTCGCTTCTTGAGGCCGCCAGGAGCTCCTCCCTCTCCACCACAAGTGCAACTCGGGCTATGGTGCCATGATCTCTGTCGCCCGCCGGGCAGTTTATTGTTCCACAGGGCCTTATGTCCTTGTAGTCGTGCCACTCCACCAATGGGCTACAGGCCACTCCCGCCAGTGTTGAAAGATTTCAGTAGTCTTATTCCGTATTACATGTTTCGTAGCCCTTTTAGCGAGGGAGGGGTCCTCCCGTGGGCAATGGCTACTTCTCCTGCCCGCTGGGCCACTGACCCGTGCCGTCTCACAGGGGGCCCCAACAGGGTTTTCCGCTGATTTCGGGTCGGCATCTTGCTCTGGTGCCTGCTCATCAGTCTGGCATCCACCTGTCTAATGCCAAAGGCACCAACCCAGTTTCTCCTCTATCGGCCGTGGCTTCCCAGGGTGAAATCGTGCCTATTATCATTGATGGCCGGGTCCTGGGTCTGGCCTGCTTTGTTTGTGTGCCAGGGCCTACTCAAGATCTGGGACTGCAGGGGAGCATCTCACTGCAGCCCTCTGCTGTTTCTGGGTATCCACTGCCTCACTAGCGCTAGCAGCTGCTGGATATTGATGGCCGTGTTATATTTATTATGGGTTCCCAGCAGTCATCATGCCTGGTCTCGAGGGCTAGCCGGTGACACTCTGTATCCAGTCGCAACACGTACGTTTGTGGCTGTGTGTCTCAGCCGTGCGGCAGAGCCTCGCCCCTCCTGGGGGTCTCCAGCGCACCCGTACCTGCTGCTGTGCCGTGTCGTATGCTAAGCTCACAGGCACGCCGCATGCAAAGTCGGTCCCTCAGCTGTATCACGGCTCCTTCAGTATTATCGCACCGCCAAGAAAGGTTACGGCGTGCTGTGTGCCGGGCTCATAGGCACGCTGTATTCAGTGCCGGCAGCTCGGATGTCTCGCGGCTCCTTTGGTCCGCGCTCAGCATTGGCATTCTCATCGCTGCACACCCTGCTTCTTACAGAGTATCCCTTGTGACAACAGTTCAGACTGCTTGCTCTCGTTCCCGTGGGCGCTGCAGCTTCGGGCCCCTCCGCCTAATCCTTTTTAGGGATGTCCCGATATCCCTGTCCCTTCCGAGGCGATCTCTCTCTATGTTCCCCTCCGTTTCAAGCCGCGAGGCGCAGGGGAGTTGCTAGGTCTGGAAAAGACCCGGGGCTACGCTGATGTCGGAACTTTTGGGACTGGGGGCTAGCTAGTTTTTTGGCTGTAGCTCCTGAGATTCTATCCGGGGCTACAACCAAAAGATCAGGGGCTATAGCCCCCTTAGCCCCCCCCTAGCAACGCCCCTGCGCGAGGGGCTCAATGCGTGCACCAAGTCTTCCGATCCCGTTTATGCTAAATATTTCTCCTTATCTTTGGTTCAGCACATTGCGTGCGGCAGGATCGTTATAGGATGTCCAGGAGCTCACGGAGTCAACAACCTATTCCATGGCTGTCAAGCCACGCCCCCTAGGAAAACAAATTAATGCTACAGCATCTACCACTGCTTACACCTGTAAGCTCATCAATGCCTGCAGACCCTTCCTGACGACTGAAAATTGCATCACCCTGGCCAGGGCACTTGTATTAACCAAGTTAGTCTACTGCAATGCACTTTACCTAGGCACTAGCCAACATAATCTGAACAAACTACAGATCTATCAAAATAATGCACTAAGAGCAGCAACTAACTTCCCTAGATAATTGCACATCACTGAATTGAGACGCAGTATTCACTGGCTTTCATTCAACCAAAGAATTAAGTTAAAGATTCTATCCCTCATACACAATCAAGCACCTAAATACCTCTGCGACAAATTCAAACTCTACAGCTCTGCTAGACAAACCAGATCTTCCAGTCTAATTACCTAATCATACCAAGGTTCAAACTGCAAAAAGCAGACGGTAAAAGCTTTCCAGTCCTCACAGCCAAAACCTGGAATGCACTACCGCCCAACATCAGGTTAGAACCCTGCATCCACAAATTCTGCTACGAGGCCAAATCCTGGCTCACTCTGAACTAAAATTAAACCACTTCGTAGCCAGTCTCTACACACTATATCTTCTGTGAACACTCAGTCCTCCAACTACCCATACTATATACACTCTGTGTTCCATGTTAATCTGAGTACCTCCATGCTTGTAAATTGTGTATCCATACTGTATACACTCCGTGTTCTATGTTATTTTGATTATCCCCATGCTTGTAATGTGTGTGAACTATGCCTGTAACTGTAAATATGCAGTTGTAATATGTAACTGTAAATTTGCACTGTTATATGTACCCAAAGAAATGTGCCCAGTTGCCTTAGGGCTTGGAGCGCTATATAAATAAATACAATACAATGTTGGGTTTAACTGCAACCTTCCCCAAAAGTTCCATCCTCTGGTCTTCTTTACTCCACCTCATCTCTCCAAGGCTGAGGAGAGGTTTTACTGTCTGACCCTGGAGTGCTCTCAAACACTGTGTCTTTTGATCGAGGGCCATCAGGAAGGATGACCAGCTTTTTGTCGGTTTGGCTGGTGCTTGGGCTGGCAGGGCTGTTAGCAAGCAGGCATTGTTCAGATAGGTCATTCTTTGCTTTCCTTAGTGTGCACGATCTGCCTGTTAAGGCTGGGCCTTGAGGTCTTTTGGCCCATTCTCCTAGGGGGCCTGATGGTTACTTCTGCCCTGCGTAAGGGTGTCCCTTTTGTGGATATCCGTCGGGGAACTGCGTGAGCCTCCATGCACATGTTCACCAAACATTAATGCATGGACACCATGACATCAGTTATGTGAGGATGCCCGCTTTGGCATTTCCTGTTCTTGGGGATGGTTCCACCCTCTTCTCCCCCTCCTGGTTATGTACTGCTTTGGAAGTGTTTATAAAAGTAGGCATCTGTGGGAGGAATGAATCCTTGTGTAATGTTTATCCTTCCTCTAACCGGTTCCTGATCACCCTGACAACCTAGCCCTCTTGTGTGCTTGTAACCTGTTGTAGTATCCCTGTTCCCCTGCAGCTTAGTGCAGGGAAACTGATTAGACCAATTTATATCACCTATGATCTATCTGGAGTCATTGGCGCCAACCTCGCTGAGCTGCAATGCACCAAGGCTGCCCAGACTAACACAGAAGGATATACTGTTTTTTGGTGTACGTTTCACTTTCTTACATATTTTTCAACATCAATAATTCCAAAACACCCCTGTAAATCCCTACCACAAAAAACAAACTACAGAGAAAAAAAGATTTCCACCCACCAACCACTGGCACCCAAATGCGGATGAGTGCTTAACCCCATACTGCTTGTCAATATCGCAATGTAAATAATGACAGTGCCTGGAGGCAGTTTCCAGTCTAACTGCGAATTAACCAAGTCCTGGAGAGGAGCCTCATTCAAAAACACCTGTAACCCAATTTATCAACTCCCAAGCTCACTCGGGGGTGGGGGGTGTGAACCCCATTCGTAGCACCATACTTTTGCATCAACTGGCACCACTCCATTTCCATAGAGGGTCGCACATCATGGAGCGTCCACAGGATATTCTCCATCTCGTATATCTCCCTTGCATTATGCGCCCACTCCCTTTCACTTGGAAGGGTATTCCTCTTCTAACCAATAGTCTAGCAAACCCTTGCTGGCAGCAAAGAAAAATGAACCATTTCCGGTGTAGACTCCATTACTCATCCATCTCTTCCAAACCGAACAGGACCATCATTGGATATAAATCCCTTTGAACCCCATCCACCCAATCACATCTTTCGAATAACCATGAACCTCAACAAAGGACCACCACATAAGCCAATATGATGCCTCCCACCCCCCCCCCCACAATTCCTCCACCCAGAGCACGCTGCAGGAAACATCTTCGATAACCGTACTGGAACATAATGCCATTTGTACAATAATTTGAACCCATGAAGCTTATACTGGCAAGAAATGGCAGTTCTATGCACCCCAGTGCACATATTCCCCCACATGTCTTTATCCAAGTCCATATTCAGGTATTGTTCGCATCTAGTTCTCAAACTTGTTGCCTCCCCGACCTTTATGCCTTCTAGGGGTGTCAACTCTATTTGAGAGCCTCCTGCCATTTATGCGCCATAAACACCTTTGGCAAAATCAAAAGTATTGTCGGCCACTCTCTGCGTCTTCATGTACTAAAGGAATCGTAAAATCTGAAACCATTTCCCTAAACACCCTTTCTGGGACCCTCACTGGAAGCATCTGAAACAAATACAATAATTTCGGGAGGAGCGTCATCTTTACGGCATTCACTCTCCCCATTCACAAAAGAGTCGGTGGGTTCAGGAATCCAGACCCTCATAAAGTTTAGTCAAAAGGGCTGAATATTTTTCCTATTGTCCTAGTAATCACCCCTAATACCTCAGTCCCTCTTTATGAACCTCCACCCAAAGAGACTCCTAATCATAGATTCCCCCCCCCCCTCCTCTGCGCTCCTACCGAATGGGAAAATAATACATTTTCCAGAGTTTAGCTCAAACCCAGATAGTGCACCATAGTCACAGATGACCTGGAACATTTCCGGCACTAATGTTAAATGATTATGTAAATGCAACAGGATATCACCCGCATATAAACCCAACTTGTACTGCTTGTCCCCAACTACAATTTCCTCAATAGCTGACTCACATCTTATTCGTGCTGCTATAGGCTCCAAATGAAGCAAACTAAAGCAGTGATGGGGGACAACCGTGTCTGGTACCCCTCTTTAAATTAAGACGTAAAGCTCCTACCATTCACTATCACCCGCGCTATCTGTTCCAAATAAAATGCTTGAATACCCATCAGAAATCTATCCCCGAAACCAAACTTTTGCAAAACTTCAAAAAGAAATCCCCAATCCACCCGATCAAAGGCCTTTTTTGGCTTCAATAGACGGACGTACCGGATCTTCCCCCCCTTACCTGGCATGCACCATTAAGTGCAGCGTTTTCCTTAGAGCAGCAACGCTGTGATGACCCAGAATGAACCCACTCGGTGCTTATGCAACAAGCGTGGCAACAGTCCCTCCATCCTAGAAGCCAACGTTCAGGTGAAGATTTTCTCATCTACATTCAAAAGCAAAATAGGGCGATACGAGGCACAAAATGCAGGATATCTTCCTACCTTGTGGATCACTGATGGTGTCCAGGCCTTACTAAAAGAGGCAGGGGTGAGCCCCTTCTCTAGGATATTGTTGAAAAACTTCACCAAATGCGGGCAAAGCACCACATCATTGTGCTTATAAAAGCCAATGGTGAAACAGTCTTCCCCAGGAAGACTTACCTGCTGGCATCCTGCCAATAACAAGCTTCTTCTACTCCATGGTAATTGGAGAATCAAGCTCCAGTACCTCGTCCCCTGTCAAGACTGGTAGAACAATCCCATGTAAGTACTTCTGCAGCACATCCAAGCTCCCTCTTCACTATCCTATAGCAGAATTTAGAATATGTAGAATTTAGCAAAGCTTCCTGCAATCCCCTGAACATTGAAGTCTCCCCCTCACATATCTTAGCTACACATCTCTCTGCCCTTTGTTTCAACAATATAGCCGGCAACATAACATTTTCCTATTCCTCTTTCTCATAAAACTTCTGTTTAAGAAATTTCAATTTCCTGACCGTGTCCCCCACCCCCAGTGTCTTAACCACCAAACGTTTTTGTTTATAAGGATATATATATATATATATATAAGATGAGAAATCTGTGGGAGCAAGGATCACTATCAGAAACAAAATTGCCACATTTGTTCTTGTATTTGTATTTGTTTATTATTTGTATCGCGCACCGAACCCTGAGGTAACTGGGCGCTGGAAAACTTGTGCGTTACAAGCATAAATAAAACGTTGACAACAGATAAGACGACCAGTGGTTACAGTTAGGTCTGAGGACAGGGAGTTACAGGTGAATGTTACAAGCATAAATAAAGCGTTGATAGGGGTGGAAGACCAGTGGTTACAGTTAGGTCTGATGACAATCATTTTCAAGTGAGAGCAAAAGGTGGACAGGGGAGGCCTCATCGGGTAGGCTTGTCACAAAGGCAGCTTTTTACTCCGGTTTTGAAGGTCAAGAAGGGATGGTTCTAGTCTGTGACCAATGGTGGTAGAGGCTCTTGAGGGTATTAAGGTGATTGCTTGAGTAGCATCTTCTACTTCTCACTGAACATTGGATCACCCTGGATAATGAAGTCTGGTAATTAGCAGACAAGCCCATCATCAAATTACACCATGACAAATTGATTTTCAGAATTCGTACGTGGTTTATACCAAAACTATCCTGACAAAATGGCATGAACACAAGGACCCCTGTTAATTTCTGCAAAAAAAGAAATGCACCAGAAAAACTTCACAAAAGGGGGAAGGAAAGAGATTGCCCAGCATACTTGTGCATAGAGGTGGAAATGGGGGCTTGAGTGAGCAGACAGAGGAGCTTGTATGAGGGAAAATGAGTTGGAGAGTGTGTGCAAGCAGGCTGGGGAAAGGAGCGGGGGGCAAGTGGCAATGGTTTTGGGGTGCTGTCTGGATTAGATTATCTGTGCATGAGCTCTGGTGGGTAGCCCAGCAGGTCCCAAAGAACAGGTTTCTGCAGGAGTAGCTGAACCATGCAAACCCCACAAGAGTCCCGTCTACAACCTTTTACACACTGTTACCTCCACAACTTCCCCAGGGAAATGCGGAATGCAATAAGATGACAAACTCAAGTCAGCAACCTCTTGAGTTGCTTCTGACACAGCGTCCATACTTTAATTCTCTACTAAATCTGTCTTCCTACCCCATTTTCAGGAGATTTCCATTTTTCTGGTCACCTCTGCAAGACGTGAAGAGGTGTGGAGGGTAATCCTCAGGTAGCAGGTGGGGGTCTTTCCTTAATTTTTACTTGGGGAATTATTTCTGTTTTCTCTTCTGAATCTCTCCCTCTTTTCTGAAGACCTTGGTTTCTGTGCTTCATAAAGGAGCCCACTCAGTCTTGTTTCAGCTTAGTCATGCTAAAGTGTATTGAACTTATTGCCGTTAGTCTGTCTTAGTGGAAATTGTTTACACTTTCTGCTTAATTTGACAATTATTTACATTCCTCTTAGGTGTACCATAAAGTCTTTCCCAAATGATAGCCAAAGAAGAGTGTTGCGGTTCTGCTTTGAGACCAATTATCCTGTCACAAGCTGTTCTGATTCACGCCAAGATTTTCTCATGTCCAGTGTATGGACTCTGGTGCGCACTTTTATGCTGCTTGATCTGACCATGTCGCGCGTATTAGCGTCTGAAGTGTCCTTGCACTGCTCCCACTACTCTTCCCTCTACTGACACTCTTCCTCCTCGCACTACTTGCACTCTTCCTCCTCCCACTACTGGCACTCTTCCTCCTCCTCCTCCTCCTACTACTGGCACCCTTCCTCCTCCCACTACTAGCACTCCTCATCCCACACTACTACTCAATCACCCTTGTGATGAATCTGAGATGATCATCCCAGAAACCCTGGCCGTGGATCCGTCTCATGTGGCCAGGGAAAGGCAGACTCTTCCTTATCCTTACCCTGGGCGTTGTGTCTTGCAGGAGGATCTCATCGGGGGCAGGGGACACAGGTCAGGAAAATTGGGAGAACCCTCTAAATAACTTCCCTAGTGATGATGGCCTATTGCAAAATGTATACATTTTATGAAAGTAAGAACAAGAACATTAGGGACTTCAAGTTGCATAATGCTTTAGGTACTAGGACTAGGTATTAGGACTAGGACGATGAAGGGGAGCTTAGAGGTGAAGAACCATGAGATGCAGGCTAGTGGTTCTAATGACCCGCGCCTGAGCCGGACTTTTGAATATTTAAGGCCCCTCCAGGTGCGAGCCATAAAAGAGAAGTGTGCCGCAGCAGTGGCAGAAGCAGAAAGAAGACGGCAGCACCTATTCTGTTATTTCAACAGAATGCAGTGCTGAGAGAGTCGTAGAAACTGTTAGCTTTAACTACAGAGCACATGCAGTGGGATGCGGAGCAGTTGCTGATTATCCCGTGGGTGAGAGGAGCTCTCCCTTCTCAACGTCCTACTCCAGTGATTGGCGTTCACCGGCATATTCAAGGAATTTGACAAGCTCCAGTTATTTTTAACATGGGTCGCAAGGGTTTGACCGGAGCTATCAAACGCCCAGGACCCGACGTGTGACTAGGAAACCGAAGCTGCAGTGGGTCAAGCAAATGCGCAAAGGAAGACCGGTGAGTTGGCCTTCATTAGGTGACCCCGGGGTGTTCTGCTCTAGACTGCTGACAGGTAATAGTAATTTTGATGACCAAACTAATGGATTAAGGTGGTTGGGGCATAATATGCACATTGAAGGAAAGCAAGAGGAGAACGATTGTGAATACTATTAAGTAAAGAAGCAGCAATATTTAAACCTGATTAGAACCATCATTACCACAGTAAAGAAGGGGCAATATGTAAGCATGTATGCAACAACCATTGCCAAAGTAAACGGGCAATAGTTAAACAGTATTGTTACCCTCATTGCCCAAGTCAAGAGGAGGTAATTTTAGAACACAATAACAACCAGCCATTCCCCAAGTCAAAAGAAGGCAATTCTAATAAAAAGGGAAATGTTTTCCTAATGCGAGAAACTTGAATAAGAGACATTACCAACAGCTGACTGGCGTTATAGCAGAGCCCCAAGGGTGGTAGGGCAGAAGCCCTCCTTGTAGAAAGCTTGAAGGGGGAAGGGAGATTAACCTGCATTGCAAGTGGCAGACATACCAGTGGAACAAATAGCATCAATGTGCATCAAATCTTTATGAAAGAAGTTTTAAATTTCAATGTTGGTGAAAGTCAAATACTTTGTTTGAAGTGGAAGTAAACCGCACTGCAGAGTACCTGGTAGCGGTGGTATGAGTTTTTGTCCTGGCAGGCGTGTATGCCAGCAAAAAGTCTGTTAGTGTTTAGTCCTGACAGGTGAGTGGACCAAGAAGAAAACATTGAAGTATTACATTGTGGTGGAAAGTGGTTGTGAAGAGAAAGTGGAAAGTCCACTAATGTGTTCGATTGTTAAGGTATCAGGAATACTACCACAACACCAAATAAAGGATACCAGAATATTCAAAGGATACACGTAGAGTCTTCTGGAGATGACTCAGAATACAGCGCAGTCCGTTGAATTCCGACCTTCCAACTGATGTCACTCTGACTATTTAAATTAACAGCCAAAAGGGAGTAATCAGTGGAAAGGGCGTGTAAATGAAAAGGAACCACCAGCCTGCTGAAGGAAGCACAAGAAGTAGTTTTAGGAACAGACCCAGAATGAGTGGAACTAGTATAGGTCTGTCTGAAATGCACTAACCTGCTCAATAGTATTGTCACTCAGGAAACTCCACGAAATAAATGAACCAACAAAAAGGAAAGGAAAGGAAAGGGAAGTTAGTAAGGAAACTAACCCGAATGGAACGAGGGACACACTAGATATGGGGTGGTGCACACAGGGTAGCGTCCATAAAGTCCAGTGCACTGAATCCTGTAGCCTTAGACTGAGAGAGTGAAGGTAGAGACCAGTGTTATCTTGGAGTAGACCGTGGATCAAAAGGAGTTAAAAATAAAGCAGAGACTGACAATAAAGCAGAGACTGGTAGAGTCCTTTAGGTGAAATGGGATATGGATTGGTATATAGACAAGGCGCAGAATAATTGCAGTAGGATCAGCTCTCACCTTGGCGTGCTGAATGCAAGACCCCTCTGTGTGTACTGCTGGCCAGGAGCAGGTTTAATTAGATGGATGGCTGTGACTCCAACACCCAGCTGAGGGGAAGCAGGACAGGAGCGGCTGTAGGCAGGAGAACAACGCCGCCAGGTAGCGCAGCAAGGCAGCGACGGAGGAGGCAGCTCAGGAAGCTAGGTAGAACAGCTGACCAACTGGAAAGTAGACGCCGCAAGGAAATGCAGTAGAGTATCTGCTGCTCGCTAAGAGGAGATTGAGCAGCCAGAAGGGCGCACCGCTAGGAAAAGTGGTAAGAAGATTGAAGAAACAGCAAGCTCCGGGAAGGTAGCTAGAACAAACAACGATCAGAAGCGCCAATACCAGGAACGCTTCTGGTTTAAATGCACGTCAGCTGATGTTCATGTTCGCGTGTAACACGGAATGACGTTCAATCAGCTGATACTCACGTATGCCGTGGATAGTATCCCATGATCGGCACTAAGCGTATGCAAGGCGGATGTTCCTAGAGGTATGGCTGAAGGAAATGCATTGTCACCTTAAGCGTAAGGAAACGCTAGAAAAACATTAACGGAATCGTTTCCCCAAGAGCCACCAACATGTGAAAAACGGCCTAGCTGTCCTCTGGGCTGTGCGGGTAGGCATAGGGGAGAGGCCAGGGTTGGCAGGTATGACATTGATGAACTGTGGTAAAAACCATACTGACAAAACAACATTGTTCATGAAAGAGAAAGGTGAAATATCTTTCAAAACGGAGAACTTGTATTGAAGTGTTGACTGACATTTTGAAGATAAAGTTTCTTGATTCATTAAGTAAGAGTTTGACAATTATCTTGAAGAGTTATGAACCTTATTTGACAGTGGGACACTCCAAGTGAACACTTCATGGAGTCAAGCAACTTTGTGTGGGAAGTAAAACTTGGTTATTGAGAGGAACTTTGTATTACCTGTGAAGCAGAACTGGATTATTGTAAAGAAGGTTGACTGAAATTTTGAGTTGGAAAAATCCTCCTTGAATCCTGGGGAAGGGGAAGTGACCCTGGTTAATAGGATATATGGTTATATGTGAGTGTAATTATTTTGTTGAGTTTTAACGGCCATCTGATACCTGTGAAATTCTGTTGTATGTATATGTGTGAGGGACAGATACCTTTTGATTTTAGAGTGTTTCCCTTTAGTCTTAGTTTCATAGGTAGGGGAATTCCTTGTTCAGTTAGGGAAAGTGAGGCATTTGTCACACCTATATAATTTAAATAAATGGCTACCTGTGAACAAACTCAATCCAGTTGTCAACCTCACATTTCTGACCCCTCAGATCCTCCTTTCTCTCAGTACCAGTCTTCTCACATTTACACCTTAAACTAGCATTTCTAAACACACATCTCACTCTCACAAGCACTCATACTACAGAACCACTGTACTAAGCCAATGCCTCACCTGCTCGAACAGTCTACTCCATTATCTGCTGCTTCCTTCTTCCTCCTTCTGGTATCTTGGTCGCCGTCCACCTCCTCCCTTGACCTCACCCAATTCACCCACGCTTCCTGTTCCCTGTCTCCTAATATATTTCCCTTTCTTCATGAGGGTTGGTGAACTCTCTAGTTAATCCCCCTGCTTTCTTACCCGGGCCTGTAAGTGCGAGAAAAAGCTTCAAAGCATGTCTAAGCCCCACCCACTTTATCCACATGGGCCTGTTGCCCAGGAGATATGGCCGTACTGAAAGAAGAAATCTAAAGTACTCGTACATCCTGTCCCCTTTCCTCCATCGTTGTGGGCGCCCCCCCAACATGGGGACGGTACTGAAACCTTTGGCAGCGAGAAATTGAGCTTCTCTATTAAATTTAGTATAGCACGCAGGGGTGCGACCTTGGCCTTGGGCTGGCGCCTCACCTCAGTCCCTTTTTCCGCACGGACGGTGTCGGACCTGCAGCAAGTGTGGAGACTTTTCCAACTTTCCGCTTGCTGGCCAGTTTATTTTTATTCAATCTTCTTTATCTTCCCTTCGGTGCCTTGCCTCACCCGGCGCATGTCGGCCGCAGGAGGATTCACCAGAGGTGCCTCATGCGACTGCTCATTCCCGACCTCAGACCACCATACACTCTGTGTTGAGTGTTTTGGGCCCGACTGTTAGGTAGAATCCTGTGCAGTGCCCTTAGGGACCACTACACACGATTAAGACTACAGTTGGCAATACAAGTTTTACCTTTGGTACAAGCCCGTACTACTATGTCAGAGTGGTAGCAGTGGCGGAGCAGCCAGGACTATCTCAAGAGTATATGAGCAGTAGCAGAGATTACACAAAGGGACCACAATTACTGTGACTCAAGCAAACACTGACTCAAGGTTTCAGGTAGAAAAATTTAAGTACATTTATTTTTAAACCATTCGTTATAAACACAACACTTCTATTAAACTTAAATGAAAACCACACGTTAAATACACTACAACTAACCAATTCACTTTGTACAGTAAGTCTCAAGGTAAGTACCCTGTGCTTGAATGAACCAGTGTTACGGACGAAACACGTTACCAATAATACGATTGCGATCACTTTTTGACAGTTCGGTCTACTAAATAAACACGTATCCGTGACATGAAATGCTACTGGGGCAAAACACACTTAGCACCTGAGATACCCAGAGGGAGTTGGAGGCAAAAATCCCAGGCAATATTTTGGTTAGGCAGGCAGAATCGAGAAACACTCAGACAGGAGTTCAAAAGTCAAAGGGCAGAGCCAGAGTCGAAAGACGCCAGGGCCTGTTGCCGAAGATCACACAGTCAGACAGTTCACGATTCAACGTAGCCAAAAGTACTTCGATATTGTCAATGTTCGGAAGCAAAAGTTATAAGAAGGAGGGAAGACAAGGGCAAGCCTTGGAAATTAAGAAAAGGGATTCACCCAGTTTCCTCAAGTAGAATGCAGTACCTTGTTCCAATGGTGCAGCTGGTGCCCTGGCAGTTGTTCCTGTTGGTTTCTTGTAGACCCACAATTCCTGGAGCTTCGTTGTGAAGGAGGACGTCTGAAGGGGGTCTGCACCACACGGGATGAAGCCAGCAGCAGTGACGCAGAATAAAAGGTGTGCTCCTTAAAAACAGGAGAGGCTCTTCAGATGGCTATCCGGACCATTACAGCAGTGTGCAGCGATTTCGACCAAGGAAGAAGTTCTTCTGGCTGTAGAAGGTGAGCTGGTTGTCCCCACCAAGTTCAAGGGAAGAAGACTCTGGACTGGATCTTCTCCAAGTCATTGAAGGGAAGATAGCTCAGGACTGCAGCAGGGCTTCACCGGGACGGGGTAGTTGCAGCAGCCGTTGTTCTCTCCGCTTCTCTTCGGTTCCTTGTAGTTCCAGTCGCAACTCTGACTTCTAGCCCAAGAGACCTGCCTTTTATGCGAAAAACTCCCATTCACCCAGCCTGGCTGTCAATCACCCAGCAGGGTGGTTGTCCAACCCGGACAACTATCCTGGCCAATCATGACAAAGTGCGACTTGGGTTTCCTAGGATACCCTGTGCAGGGGGTGACTACACCCATCCCTCAAATTCAGCCCACCTAGACACCCAGGTGCCTTGAGGAGGGCTTCTGAGCAGAAGCCCGCCAAAAGACAGTGAACAAAGAAGGTGAACCTAGTTTGCCGCGCAGAGTAAAACACAAGAAGGACTTTAACAAAAAGAAATGGCGAATAAACCCAACCGGAGCCAAAAGAAAGACGATTTGGTCAAGCCGGTTTATGTTCGTGGTTAATATAGCAGCCAAGAACAATACCACGTTTATCTAATATAATCGCGGTAGAAAAGTTAGGGTAGATACCACTGCAACCAGCCAAGTCTAAATGTTAGAGCGAAACAATGCTCTAGGACGTACAGATACAAAGGGATACGAATTAACCCTTTCCAGTACTCCATGGAAGATGGGGTGTACTGGATCTGTGGTAGATTGACTAAGTAAAGTTAATGGTAACTTTACCCTTTTTCTGGGGGACGGTAGTCGCCTCAGAAATGGAGTCGAGGGAAGTCTCAAAGACAACCCTGTGCCACGGCACTGAAGGTGCTGTGACACACAAAAAGGAGGGGGCTACTGAAGTGGTGTACTTCAGAGTCCACAATCACAAAAACAGGTAGAAACACATAGCAAAACAAAGGACAGAGTGGGGTAAAAGCTCTCACTCTTACCAAGTGGAAAAAAATAAACTCCAGAAGTCCAGCAAAGCTGCTGGGGGACTGTCATGATGCCTACCCCCGGGCATCCGGATCGAGTCCATCAGCCCCGGGAGCAGGCATCCAGATACTCATTAAAACCCCAACAGCCCCGGCGCCAGGCTCATAAACTTTACTTACCTTATGCAGACCATGCTGCAAATGAGTCCAAGCCAACATGAGGCCTGGATGGGACTATTTTATTACAGGGACTATTTTTCACTTGGGTGTGGTTCTGGGGAACTTCTTACCTGGGACTACTTTGCAGGCTATTTGAACCACGCCCGAACAGCAGCCCATGCTTTGCATTATTCTGCATCCAGCAGAGTGACGCTCACCGTGTCTGCAAGTCAGCATCCAGTCTACCACGCCCGCCTCGAATCCGGAGCTCCTAGACAAAAGGCAAAGAGGTTAGATCACAGACATTATTTGATTCCTTACCTGATTCCAGACCTAGCACATCTCTGAGCCGGGAAAGGACATTATTTCAGCACGCGTCGCTTCGCCAGCAGCAGTGCCGCGTTATACTCACCAGTCCACCGCATCTTTCGACTCGGCGCTGCCTCCATCATTTTCTTCGGCAAAACCCAGCACCTGAGGGGAAAACAAAAAGAATAACAAGGTGAGCCGAGAAAACCAACAAGGACAATCTCTTTGCCACCATAGGCTTACCTGCTTTACCACCGGAGGTATTATTCTTTAATTCGCTGCATCTTCCTAAGCCACACCTATAAAGGGAGTGTTAGGCAGAAACCTGTGCAGTTCCCTCTGGGACCACTGCAAAAGATTTAGGACTACAGGTGTTTGGCAGTAAACCCACTTGGTAGCAGTCTGTACCACACAGATTCACTTGGTAGCTGTGGCTGAGCAGTCAGACTTCCCTCAAGAAGAGTTAGGCAGTATACTGTGTATTCACAATAGGTCAAGAGAACACAATAGAACAAGTAAACACTGACCAGGGTTTGGTGTAAAAGAGAGATAATTATTTATTTGAAACCACATGTAGAAAAACACACAGGCACTAATAGTAAGCAATTCACAAACACGGTCACTAAAAGATATACACTCCCTTAAAAGAATTTTAGACCAGTCTTAAGTAAAGCCCCACTTATTTTCAGACAGCGGTGAGCGCTTAACGTAGATGGCACTCTAATAATTTGTTTAAAAAAAGGGAGAGAAAAACAGAGAATAAATTGAAACAGGTCCCAACACTTTTACAAGAACACAACAAGAGAGGAAGGCAAAGTAAAACCGTGAAGTTAGAGTTCAATAGGCTGGATCCACTTTAAGA
Organism: Ambystoma mexicanum; assembly: GCF_040938575.1. NCBI lineage: Eukaryota > Metazoa > Chordata > Amphibia > Caudata > Ambystomatidae > Ambystoma > Ambystoma mexicanum. Next base: position 1,027,081,243 of record NC_090923.1, on the reverse strand, counting down.
GGATCAAAACGAAATGTGTCCAAAGTCACACGGTTGCAGTGCACAAAAGTCTTGTAACGGTTCACAAAGGAGTTGGACCAAAGAAAGGGACCAGTTAAAGGGTCAAGGCGGCCAGCCCAGTCCAGAAGGTTAAGGGGTTATTATTACCTTGTTGCAATCTTTAGAAAGGGAGGCCTGGCAGACACGGTACCTTAAAGTGGTGAGAATACTCCAGCGGGGGCAGTTGTTCCTGGCAGCGGATGCAAGTCGGTGCTTTGTCCGGGGGAAGAGAAGATCTCGTCGGGGAGGAAGACAGGTGTCCGTTGCACTGCCAGAGAAGAAACCAGCCGCAGAGTTTCTCAGGTAAACGGAGCGGTCCTGTAATTCGCGGTCCAGTGGTAAGTGGCTATCCGGTTGCCGGGGTGCTTGGCACGGGCAATTCGACCACAAGCCGGTCTGGGGTGCGAAGAGAAGAAGGTAAACTGGTTGTGCCCACCAGTCAGGGGAAGAAGCCTCTCCAGCCGGGAGATCTTCTCTGTCATCGGGAAGTGGTGAGTTGGTTCCGCAGGGCTCCACCGGTGGTGTCGTCGTGGTAGGTCGGCTCAGCTTCTCCCTCGTCGGATTCTCAGGTCCTGTGGCGACTTCTGAAGTTCCAGTCTCCAAAGCCCTGCTTTTATGCGGCATACCCCCATTCACTCAGCCTAGCTGTCAATCAAACATGCTAAGTGGTGAGCCGGCCGGCTCACCACTCGGGCCAATCACACAAGAGTGTGACTTGAGTTACCAAGGTAACTCAGTCCAGGGTGCCTAAACCCCCTCCCGCACCCCCTGTGGTACCCAGACAGAGTGTCACCACTTTTGGAGGCTTCTGTGGAGAAGCCCACCAAAAAAGTGGAACAAAGGGCTCGACTTGGGTTGGAGTCACAGAAGAGAACACAAACACCATTTTAGAATCGAGTCTTGGCAAAAAATACCAACCGGCGAATTAATATTTAATAAATAAACCGGCGGTATGTTCGAGGCTATGAGAATTAAATAATTAAAGTTGGTAGCCTCGAACAATGGGAAAATCCCATAGGGATATATTCGCGGTTGAATATAAAAAGTAGTATCCACTGCCACCAGCCAAAACTCGATCAGTGGGGATGGAGACGTGCCCCCTCGACTAACAGACCCCGGGGCAATCGAATTGCCCCGACCAGTACGTCCACAATATGATGGTTTGTACTGGTTTCTGTTAATAATTTGGGACTATTAAAGCCAATGGTGACTTTACATGCCCTGGGAGACAGTAGTCAGTCCCAGGGTATGGAGTCTATGGTGGGGTGTCACTATGACACCCCTGTGTCACTGCACGGAGGGTGCTGTGTAACACACATAGTAAAAACACATGAGACCCTATGGAGTAAAGGACTCCATAGCCCATAAAACACATTAACAGTCAAAGGAACACCATAAATCATGTCCAAGAGTGGGAGAAAGAGAGTCTCACTCTTGGCAGGAGAATAAAACAAACTCCAGAAATCCAGCAAAGCTGCTGGGGGACTCACTAGGTTAGGAAATTCAGCCTAACGAGAGAATTCTCCCTAAAAGGGAGAGAAAACAGCAAGTTAAACTCATGCAACTTTTACCGGACAGTGTTTGGTAATACAGACTCTTACCTGAACACCATCAGCTGCCTCCCGCCAAAATTCTTTTGGACCCAGCTGCAACCTAATGAGGGAATGGAACAAGAGTGAACATCGGACATATTGAACTCTTTGAACTTTATAGATACTTGAGTCAATATTCCTCGAACTCCTCCAGTACCTTCAACCCAGTGAAGTAACTGGCATCCTCGCGCCCCTGCATGCCATGCAGGATGGAGAGCTCATCATTTAAAAACATAAGGTAAGGTTACCAAAAGGGAATATTGGAGGTGATTAGTGGGGAGAACGAGAACTGTTGGGGGGCCATCAATAAAGTCCACGGGTGGCTAAATCCCTTTCTCCACTTGCAGGAGAATACTTCTACGAGTCCAGCAGACAAGATTAGGCGGGCCAGTCCAGACTGTCATCTCTTCAATACGCATCACATTGGTGGAGACCGCAGCTGTCCGGGTCCGATCGACGCCCCTGTGGGAACCAGGTGAGCGTAACAGGGACTCACTAGGTGAGGGAAATTAGCCATAAATTAGAATTCTCCCTAACACACAGTGACTCCTTCACCAGGTTTCCCACGGATCGGGGTTCCTTGGATTCAGGTTCTGGCAGGTCTGAGTTCTCAAAAGCTACCGGCTCCCAATCCTAGGGACCCGGGGGCTCTTTCTGGCACAGACCTGAGGCCGTCCTGGCTACCGGCTCCCAAGCTGAGTGGCTATGGGGTCCTACCAATCTGTCTTCGGAAGGGCAATCCAGTCATCCTATTCTTCTACCAAAAGGGGTAAGGGTTTGTCTTGTACCACCTCCAACAGTCTGTATTCTGATAGACCCAGCACGGCTACCGGCACAGGTGCCAAGGGCTCAGCGCCTACCTATCTCTGTGGTCGACTCCTCTGCTTCGGGTGCAAGACCCAAGCTGTATCCTCTCGTGTGTCTCAGCCAGAGCGGCATGTCGCAGAGCCTGCCAGGAAGGCCGCCAACTTGGATCCAGCTCAGGGCCTGCCAGTGCTTTCACTTGTTGAATGGGCTTTACAGGATGATCCCAGCCCCCTGCGCTCCGGAATCGGCAGCGGATCCTACCGTGCAGGGTATTGATCCTCTCAGGGATACATCTGTCCATCACAGCTGTATCGCTACACACACCAGGCGCCTCAGCGCTTTCACCAGGTGCTGAGGCCCAGTGCCTCAGACGGCTGGGCCCCTAGGGATCCGGCAGTTTATGAGGACTGCCTCTTCGAGCTCGTGTTCTTCCTCATGCATTCCCCTCAGATGATGGGGCTCATAAAGGACATTGTGAATGATTTCATCCCGCAGATGGCACCGCCCCGGACACCTCCTCTGGGTACTTACTGTTTCTTCTGCACTTCCGGTGCCGGTCCCTCCAATGGTTCAGGCCCAACCAGTCGTTCTGACCCCTCCACCTCCTCCTGTACCACCAATTCCTCCACATCAGCCATTGGACCCGTCTGTGGCTCCGGACCTGGGGGGGACCCCGCCGGCACCTGCGTTCCAGGGCCCAGTTTCCCATCCGTCTGTGGAAAAGGGGTCAGGGGGGGCAATGCCTACGATTATGACACCCTGGACAGTGAGCCCTCGGCATCGGTTAAGGCCTTTCATGATCGCCTTCAGGGCCTGGTGGAGTTCTTGGGGGTCCTTGTTCCTGAGTAAGCCCCCAGGAGTCGGGTGTGCTAGCAGGGGTCTTGGGGAAATGCACCACGATCCAGTCTGGCATCCACCCCTAGAAGAATGTCCTACTGGTGGCGCTAAAGGTCTGGAAGAATCCCAGGGCTAACACCCAGATGAACAAGAAGTTGGACAGCAGATTTTGGCTGACCGACGGGGAGACAATCCTCCTTGCCTCCCACCCTCAGGCCCATTTCTCTGTGGCCTTGTTGTATTCTAAACCATCCTCTTTGTTGTCTTCCTCCACGGGAGCCTCCGCCAGTTGCTTCTCTAAGGAGGACAAAGTCCTCGAGTCTTTGGGAAAGCGCTGTTCTTTCATCTCAGGACTGCATCTACGGCAAGCCAATGTGGACACCCTCTTGGCTGCGGTAAACCAGAAGCTGCGGAGGGAGCTCTGGGAATTTCTGCCTAACCTCCCTTCGGACAAGCAAGCCTCCTTCAAGGCCGGTCTGGCCGGTCTGGCAGATGCCCGGGTCATTTAGCAGGATCTCATGGAGTGTTTGGTCACTGTAGAGGGTCACTGTAGAGGGCCACAGTAGAGGGTTGTTCCTTGGGGTCAAGATGAGAAGGGCGGCCACCAGGTTTTCTTCTGACGTGCAGGAGCGGATCCTGGATCTGCCCTTTGAGAGCATGGATGTTTTTCATTCGTCGACCGATGATGAGTTAACAAAGAAGACAACATCTGCTCAAACTGCCAAACCCTTGGCCATCCTTACAGAACCAAATCAGAAATGTTTCCCTCAGTCCCAGGGCATGACTGAGTTGAAGCCCTACACTTTCTCTGGATTCAAGGGGTTACAGGACTGAGGTAAACGGAGGCCTGACGGGTCGCCCAGCGACAACAGCAGGAAGCTGCAGAGGACGTTGCACAGGTTTTTCTCATTCCCCCTCCTCATCCCCCCACCTCTGACGCCATGAAGCAGTGACATTGAGGTCGGTGAACACAGCTCACCTGTGGGGCTGTTTGGCTCTGTTCCAGGAGACCTGTCTTTTTTCGGCAACCCACAGATCCTATCTGTCGTCTCCACGGGCTTCAGTCTTCCTCGTCCTTTGACTCAACCATCCTCTCCTCCTCTTCGTCAGATTGGGTCCCTGGCTCTTTTTTACGGGAGGTCCTTTCTCTCTTAGAGATGCAGGCCATAGAACTGGTACCTCCTGTAGATCGGGGCTTTCGTTACTATTCCAGGATTTTTGCGGTACCCAAGAAAAACCAGGCTGGCTTGAGGGTAGTCCTGGACCTGTCCTTTCTAAATCTGTCTTTACCGCTGGAACGCTTCAAGATGATTACTCAAGCTCACAGAGTCGGTGTGCAGGGGACTGGATGTGTTTGCTGGACCTGAATAATGCGTACCGACATGTATCCATCTATCAACCACATCGGAAGTCTCTGCGGTTCACGATTGTCATACTACTTTCAGTACAAAGTGATGCCCTTTGGCCTGAACTCAATCCCTTGTGTCTTCATGAAGTTGATCAACGTAGTGGTGGGCCATCATCTATACCCTTATTTGGACGACTGGTGAGGGCGGGGTCACCCGAAGCGGTGGTGCACTCCTGCCAGAGATTGGAGGATATTCTTCATCAGCTGGAGTTTCCCCTCAGACAGAGGAATTCAAAGTAATGCTTGTCTCAGGGACTGGTCTTCCTAGGGGTGTGTTTGAACACTTCCGTTCAGCATGTGATCCCCACGCCTGACATGCTCATGTCCCTCAGCAAGGTGGCGGGACACTTTCTGGCCAACTTAACCACCTTGGCATGGTGGTTCCACCACATTATGGGCTGGGCCTGATGGCTTCCTGCATGCTCACTGTACAGCATGCTCACCTCTGGATGAGGCACCTCCTGCTTCACCTGGTGGCCAATTGGAATCAGGTGACGGGGACTCAGTCGACGGGGGCTCAATCAGACAGGATCCCAATACCACCGCTCCTGCTGCCCAATCTTTGCTGGTGGCTAATGGAGGACAAGGTCTCAGTGGGAGCCCCCTTCACCCAATCGTAGCCTACCCTGGTGGTGACTCCTACCACTCGGGTTGGGGGGGCTACTCTGGAGGGCTATGTGATTCATGGAATATGGTCCAGGACGGAAGTAGTCTTGCATATCAATCTGCTCGAGCTCAGGGCAGTGGGCCTGGCCCTCAAGGCATTCTTGCCCCTCATCAGGGACAGGTCTGTTCTGTTCAGGATGGACAATTTTACTACAATGTTTTACCTGTACAAGCAGGGTGACACCCGCTCACCACACCTCTGAATGGGGGCAGTTTTGATCTGGGAATGGGCCCTGACGGAGGGGATTTGGATTTCGCCAGTCCACCTCCCGAGGGACAGCAATGCAGAAACGGACCAGTTGAGTCGCTTGGGGTTCAACACCTACGAGTGGGAGTTGCACAACGACTCCTTGTTGCTCCAGTTCCAGCGTTGGGGGTTAGCGGATCTGGATTTGTTCACATCCCCTCAAAATTCAAAGTGCACTGATTTTGCTTCATGGGAAGGTCGAGGGTCACCGGGAGACGCCTTCCAGATCTGTTGGCACAACCGCAGGAGTTATGCGTTCCCACCCACCCCTCTGCTCCAACTGACCTTCTGCAAGTTCTGGTACTCTGTGGGTTGCAGCCTCAGCCTGGCTGCCCCCCCACTGGCCTTCGAGACCCTGTTTTTTGGATCTGCTGCAGTTGTGCCCCCATGATCCCGTCCATCTTCCGATCTCCAGCACAGGCTTCCTGACACAGCAGTGGAAGGCAGTGGAACACCCGGCCAAACAGCCCTGGCGGCTTGGTTCCTGATTACCTGAGGCTTCAGCATGCTCAATTTTCGCATGACAGCTGGGACATCCTTCAGCAAGCCAGGAGGCCCTCGTGCAAATGGATTAGGTTTTGCCATTGGGCTCGTGACAAGGGTCTAGACCCTGTCACCTGTCTTGTGGATGACGTACTGTCTTTTTCAGCACACCCGGCTCGTTCTGGAGTTCAGGTGGATACTTGCTGCATGCATTTGGTGGCCATTTAGGCTTAGAAGAATTCCACTGAACATGTGTTTTCGGCAGCCAACACAGTCGTTAAGGCCCACCTTAAGGGTTTGTCTAGGGTGTAGTGCATAGGCTGCACCTGCTTTGGGACCTTAATTTGGTTCTTGCAGCTTTGCAGCGCACGCCCTTCGAGCCAATGGCCTCTGTGGACATCAGCTTGGTGACACTAAAGACAGTTTTACTGATGGCTCTCACCTCTGCACGCAGGGTTAGTGAGCTGCAGGCGTTGTCCTCGTGCAAGCCCTTCACCATGTTTCATAACAACAAGGTCCTCTTGCACACTCACCCAAACTTCTTGCCTAAGGAGGTCTCTCAATTTCATCTGAATCAGGAGATCTGCCTGCCGGTGTTCTTCCTGAACCCGCAGTCGGGGGCAGAGAGGGCCCTGCATTCCTTGGACCGCAAGAGGGTCCTCAAGTTTTTTCTCTCTCTGAAAATATCCTTTGTGAAGAGGGAGGCTTTGTTTGTGACTTTTGGGGGTTCCTCGCTTCAGAGACCTGCTTCTTGGGATGTCATCAGCAAGGCGGCTACGTGGGCCACTCTGGCCTTCTGTAAGCACTACTCACTGGACATCAGGTCCAGGTGCGATGCTCAGTTTGGTCAGGGCGTTCTAAAAAAAAACAAAACCTTTTTGCTTCGTCCTAGATATGAGGCAGGTTACCACAGCTTCACCGTATGTTTCTTGTTCGGTGGAATTACCCATAAGGATGGAGGAAAGGGGACGGGGCGTATGGATAATTAAAGTTACTCACCATAGTGACTAGAGAACTTATAGTCCCCTTTCCTTCATACATCCCACTCGCCTTCCCCCACTAGTATGCCAATGGCTAATATGTAATAAACATAGCAAGGTATCGAAGCGCCTGATGTGTCCAAAGTGGACTGACGTAGGGCGTTCCCACGCCTGAGGCAGCGCCCCCACGCGCTATACTAAATTAAAAGGGAAAGCTCCATTTTTCACTGCCAAAGGTTCCAGTACTGTCCCCATGTTGGGGGACACCCACAAGGATGGAGGAAAGGGGACTATGGACTATGAGTACTGTAGTTACTAGGTAAATAACTTTATTTTGTTTCCAGGGTCCAATTGGCAGGGACCCCTCGGGTTAGTCCAGAGAATCTTCCCCTTTTAAGTCCATGGTGGTCTAGTGGATTGTCCTTTTAGTTTCTGGACTACTGGCATGATTTTCCGGTCCCATTTGTAGTGCACCTGCTCGGGGCTGCTACGTGGCTGCTCTGTGCTTCTGCGTGGCTGCTGTGCGTCTCTGCACGACTGGAGTCGGCATCTGTCTCCTGAACAGCTGCTTCCCAGTTATTGGATCTTTGCAGTGCTGGAGCTTTGTTTGTGCCAGTAGCTGCTTCTGATTTTCCTGGCTTCTCTTCTTACGTCTGTATTTTCTTCTCTCTCTGTCTGTGGGATGGATATCTGAAACAGAAAGAGAAATCTGGCAAGCATATGCATTAAGAGGCAAGGCTGGAGACATGGTTCTAAACAGAAGCATGCTAGCACAAGTGGGGGAATCAAGGACGTGGGTTTGGTTAACTGCCTTTTCCCTTAAGGTCAAGGTTATTTTTGGATTCCACCCTTCCCCTCCCTACTACCCTGGACTTAAAGAGGGGTGCTTAATGCATGTGCACAAGGTTAAGGACTTGACCTATTCACATACCTTTGCCCTTTCCTGTGAGGGGTCTCCCCCCTGTACCTGATGTCTATCTGTCCTAAGTTTCCTCCTGCCCCCAGACAGAGCAGTCTCAACTCCTTGAACCTCTTTTTAAGGCATATGTCAAACAAGGGGAAGTTTGTGCCCATCTGACTTCTTCCAGGCATCACAATCATCAGCATCTCTACCATTTGCTTGACTATTCTCAGTGACCTGAGTATATAGGTCTACGTCTCCAGGGACACAGATCTAGACCAGGCTTCCAGGGCCCTACTCATCCAGGGCGACTCTCCGCCATCACAGCTGTCTTTTTACTTCTTTAGTGCAGGAGGGCTGTAGCTGGGAGTCAATGTACCTTTACTAGAAGATGGATGTTTTTGGTATGCCGCGCCCGTTTTACAGACAATCCAGGCCTTCGGCTCCCCCTCCTCTTCTGTGAACAGATCAGTAAGATTCTCTGGGTTCGTTTCCAGGTCATTAAATGACAAGTTGTCTTGTAGGGCCTGGTTGAGTGATTCCTTCTCCTGGAGAATCCCCATTTTCGTGGGCTTGTGCTTTTTTTTTCTTTCAACAGAACCTGTGAAATGGCTTAATTTCCCACAAGCAAACCATCTAACTAACTGGTCAAACAGGAGTGCCAAATTTACGAACCTCTAGGGGTGTTGGTGTTTTGACTCTGCCTTCAGCCAGGATTTGGCCACTAGATAGTTTCTTTTCCATTCCTCATCCCGAGGGCTTCGCTTCCACTGGTTTCTTGCATCCGCTAATTTCTCTGGCATATGTGGCCCTTTGATGTGCATTAACGGTTTTAATGGCTTCTTCCAGGGTAGATTTGTGCTGTTGCCAGATGACTTTCTGGAGATATGGTGGGAGAGAGTCGATCAATAGGCTGAGAATCAGCATTTCCTTGACCTCGTTATTACCCTTTAACAATTTTCAAAGTAGATCCCGGATCCGAATTGACACTTGGTCTAGGAGTCTCGTCTTGAGGTTGACATAGGTGCTGGAGACACAAGCGATAGTTCTCCAGGTCCTATCCTATAAGCTCCAAAATACCTCTCTTCAAATCGTCATACAGGTTTGACCATCTGGATTTAGTGATTGATATCAGTTGATTTTCTCTGGTTAATAAGGGCGTGGTGTATTTGGTCCATCTTTCATGCTGGCATTCGGCTGTTTCGGTCACCCTCACAAAATTAATAAAGAAGGCAGAGGAATCTTCTCCTGTTCCAATGTTTTGTTGAATGATGGGGGAACCGCTCTCTAATGTCAGCCATTACCCTTTGCAAAGTACATAGGGCCTCATCACAAGTCTGGTGGTAACACTTAAATGTCGGTAACTGAATTAGCACTGCCAATACTGCTCCGACGGATCATGAGTCGGCGCAAATACCGCTGACTGTAAAAGCAGCCGGTGCTATTACAGCCGGCGCAATTACAGCCGGCCACACAGAGCCGTTACCTCCAGCATCCAGCTAGAGGTAAATGAACACATTTGTCTGAAATTAAAACACAGGTGAACCCAATCCACCCCAGAGGGCTACAAAAGGCACACCCCTACCCATGCTGCGTCTGGAAGCTGAGAGGCAGGACAACCATGCCAAGGCACAGGGAGTACATGTGGGGGGTGGGCAGGAGGAGGAGAGCCCAAGCAAGGCATTCCCCGATCCCCAGGGTCAGGCCCTCACCTTGGACCCTCACTGACAGTTAGTTGGTCACCTTGTACCGCCCCAACAGGGAGACCACAACAGAGCTGCTCAGCGCAATACAGGACAACATAGGGAGCAGGATCAACATCTGGACCGCTGTGGCCTCACTGCTGAAACTAGTATCCGCCCTATAATTCCCTGGAACTTGAACCTTCCAGCACTCTGTGGTCATGATGCACGGCATGGCACAGCCCACATTCTGTGCAGTGCTGGCCCAGGTGCTTGAAGGCCTACTGTGGAAAGTAGAACGCCACATATCACTGCCTACCACCCCAGCCCATGTCAGTGCCATGAAGGCACAGTCCTCTGCCAAATGTGATTGCTGCCCTGAACTGTACCCATGTTGCGCTGGTGGCCTCCCAGGCCCACAAAGCAGTGTACTGAAACCACAAGCACTACCACCCCCTGAATGTGCAGATGACCTGCGACCCCACCTCATCATCACCCACTGCTGTGCCCACTACCCTGGTCCCACCCACGATGCCAATGTCCTACGGAACCGCACACTGCCAGGATACATGAAGAGTCACAGAAGACAGCGGACCTGGATAGTGGGTGAGTAGAAAAGCCAGCACACATGCGCTGCGAAGCACATGCCCAATTGGGAGGTGCGGGGGGTGCGAAGGACCAAACAAATGATGGCATGACAAGCTAATGCGAAATCTGCACATGACTACCTCCCGCACCAACGTCACAGTAGAGACCATGGAGCATGCACATGTAGGACTTACCTGCATGGAGAAGCAGTAGTACACATTTAGTATCAAGCAAACACACCAACATGACTACAGGTAACACAATGCAACATGCACCTACCAAAGCAATGCTGACAAAAAGCCAAATTGCCTCACAGAACATGCCTGCCACTGCCACGGCCTTGCACCCATTTGCGGCCAGCCACCAATTCCCACCTGTTGCCACCAGGTGCCCAGGAAGAGTCCATGGGTAACCCAGCATGCCTCATGCACAGTGTGAATACACAGGCCCCTGCCAGCTGCCATGTTCGCTGCACATGTCACCGACAAACACCTTACCTAACATATGCTGCGAGGCAACGGTGCATGCGAAACACAACCAATGGATTGCACGAGCGACACTCTATGCACAGACATAGAATAGACACATCTCGGGAAATGAAGACCCATCTGCATGCACAAGCAGTCCATTTACCTGATATTGTGGAAGTCCACCCCCACACCTTACACCAAGACTAATACCTGTGCCTCCCCCATGCAGGTGTCTCTGGATACCCACAGCTGCCCTGGCTAATGACCCCTGTGCGGGACCCACAAACACTGCAAGAGAATGCCTACAACCATGCACACACCTGGACCCGTGTGTGCATCGAGCATACCGTCGGCCTCCTGAAGGCAGGGTTTCTGCTGCCTCGACCGTACCGGTGGAGCCCTGATATACGCCCCAGAGAAAGTTGACAAAATTGTCCGTATGTGCGCAATGAAGGACAATATCTGGCTGAAGATGAATGTTGCGCTACCCCCTAACCTGGACATGCCACCCCCAGAGGATGAGGCTGCAGCGCCTGTGGCAGAGGTGAATGAATGGCACGGCAGGGTCTGATAGATATTTTCTTTTGAAACTTCCACATCGCACAAACCATGCACCGCTTTGTGACACCACCCCAATCAATACACACAACAATGACAGAATCAGGAATGTCCTCGCATTGGTGAATTTTAACATTTATTATGGAATAAAGTGCCCCAACTATCCCCCCATCACACAATTCCCACTCCCGGCCAATCACACAATCCCCCCTCCCATCAAAAACTCCCCATCACACAATCCCCTCTCCCCATCACACAACCCCCACTCCCACCACCAACTCCCCAGCATGGCCACTCATGGCAATCGGTGCCCCAGAGTCCTTCACAACCGTGGCCTCTTCCCTCCCACCCCCCTGCCAGCCCCCTGGTGATTTTGGGCACAGAAAGCCCAGTGACTGTCTCTGCAGTGTGCCCTGCTGTGACCCTGTGGGTGTGGTGGAGGTGGACGGGACGGAGCCTGTCCCCAGGTTCTGCTGCAGTTGTACATCTGTGCTCTGCCGGGTGGCTTCTCCTAGGGCAGAGACGCCTTCTGTCATTTCCCTGACCCGTTGTGTGTACAATGTCAGGGCGGACATGTTGGCTGTCGTCTTAGCCCTGTTCCGTGACTTGGCATGCACAATCCTGCGGGTAGCCCCATGGATACTGTCCGGAATTGCCTGCAGGTGTGCAGAGCGAGTGTGGCTAATCTGCTCCATCTATCGCTGTTAGTGCTCCATTTCCTCCAGCCTCCGCAACAGCATGCTTCATGTTGGACTGCGCTGTGGGGAAGAGGGGATATGCACTTGCTCAGGGCTGAATGCTGGGGTGCCACATGATGGAGTGTCTACATCTGACTCTGGTGTCCATGTGCGCTGGCGGCTTGGAAGGCTCTCTGTGGATCGAGGACCTTTGGCAGGAGTTGCCTAGTGTGGCCTCCGTGTCCGTACCAACGGGTGTGGGTGCAATGTGCCCAGCACTACTGCTGGTGGCGTGGACGTTGCCTTGGACCTGCTCTGCTGCTCCATTGCGCGCCAGGACATCCACCTTGGTGTGGCCTGTGTTGTCCTTTGCTGGGAGGTGGTGGCAGATCTTGTGGTTTTTTGTGACGGCCGTGAGCGAGTGACAGTAGATCACCAGCTGCATAGAAATGGAGGGCACAGAAAGCCTCACCAACTGAAGGTTACTCATTGTGGAAGACTCTCTCCTAAATCCTGGTCTCTAGGTGTTTGGGAACCATCAGCGCAAGGCTCTACAGGAGGACCATAACAATTCATATCTAAAATCTACCAAAACACGTACCTTCCATCTACCATCATTGAAGAAGGGTATATGGTTGATGGTAAACAGAGAATAGTGATAACAGCATCAGCAACACTTAGGGTTGCATTATCGTCTGATGGTACAAAGAAACAGACAACTTTCAGGGTCCCTCTGGAAAGTACAATGGAGAGAACAGTGGAATTGACCCCCTGCCACCTATAAGATACACATTTCCTGCCCCTGAGGAATGTCTGGCAACTTTTAGCCATATAGGACAGAAACTTGTATAAGTCGGACAAAGATTATCATTGTGGGTGAATTGGGTGGAAATAACCATCCCTATGTACAGTCAGGTCATGGAGACTTGATTTTTCTATGTATGTATTATATTGTGTATTATTTTTGTATCTAGCAGTATTTGTATTTTCATGTTTGAATATTGTTTTTAACAAATTAATTTGCTGTGATAAAACAGGTGGCTACACTTGTGATTTGAAGTAGTATTAAATAAAATTGATAAATGATTTTGGATGTAACATCAGTCTGATTCGTTGGTATCAACCTATATTTGTTTCATGGTTGTTCCAGAGCGTCCGAAATTAGGGTACATATTTTTTAATTGTTTGGAGATCTTCATTTGGTTTATTATGCATATATATTCCCACGAAGTAGGAAGGTCTAACACCTAATAGTGGGATATGCCATGTGAGGATAGTGGCAGACCTTGTGGGCCTGGATGCGCTGCTCCCTGATGGGCCTGCATCATCATCATCATCCTCCTCCTCCTCCTCCCCTCTAGCAATTCATGAGTGCCTGTAGGGGACATATGAAATGCCATCAGGTATGGTTCCCCCCACGTGTGTTGGCATGAAAGACACAATTTCTATGGTACACAGTGTGACCCCACACATATGGGCAAATGGGCATGGTTGGCCATGGGAGGATGCATGTGGGCCCAGCGTCATGGGGGTGCTTGTAGCAATGGGTGTGTGACCCATGGCCTGTTGGTCATTGGCCTGTGTTTGGGTAGGGCAGGGTGGCCATGCTGGGGCAGCTTATATCTGACATGCATGAATGTGATCCTTCATGCCCCCACAACGCCTCCACGGGTGTCACCTCACTTAGTGGGGTGGCTTGTTCCATGGCACTGCAATGGCTCTTTGGGACACTTCTGTGCAGCCAGCAGGGCTGTACTGTGGTGCACAGTGATTGGCAGGCTGGGCACATGTCAGTGTGTGGGACGTGAACTTCCCTGTGGATTGTCTGCCATGCCGTCATGGGGCAGGCCTACTGGGCCTGCAACCTGCTGGTGTGACTGCTGCATGGTGTTGTGGTCGCTCACACACCTCAATGCTGCTGACATATGCTGCGCCAGTAGGGGTGTGGTTCGCATGGTATTTGTTTGGTTCACTTGACTGCCCTTGCTGCTGCTGTGACGCTCAGGGGTGCCGTTGGTGCCCTGCCCCATGGCTGCTGTGGAGGGTCGCTGATGTGCCAGCCCGTAACTTAGTCCTGTTTGCGGGTCCAGCTTCTGGGTCTGCTGACTTGTGTCCCTGTCCACTGGGTCATCATAGGCTGGGCTGTCATTGGTGCATTCATTTGTTTGGGGGTGGGAGGTGGTTCACTCGCCTCTTAGCTGCTGGCACCCGCCTCAGCACTGCAGACTCTTCTATCCCCTCGAGGTCCAGCACTATGCTACATTTCTCCTCCAAGGCGGTGAAGACCAGTGGCTCAACAGTGCCTCCTTCTGTCGCCAGGGACTCCTGGTGGTGTTTGGACCACAGTCCCTGCACCCTGACCCTCAGGTAGTTCCACCGCTTACAGCAGTACTTTCCATCACAGGGTACACTGGTGACTTCCGTCAACTTCTGGGAGATAGTGTTCCAGATGGCGGTCCGGCGCTGCCCACTGGTCTTCATTTGGCAGCTTCCATATTGATCACCAGCTCGCACTCGCTAAATTTAGTTTTTTTTCGCAGACTGTGTTCAGCCCGTTTGCCTCTTGTTCTCGAATGGGACATATTTGCTGCTTTCCAGGACCGGATGGCTGCAGGAAGTGGAGATATTTAATGGATTGTGTTTTTCAAAATGGCCACTGAGATGCTTCCCGTTCTGTCGTTGATGCAATTTCCGCTGGCGCTATTAGCACTGGGTTAGCCGGCGGTAGCGCTATTTCCGCCGGAGTTGGGGGTGCGCTCACGCCAGGTTGTGTTGCTGCGCTAATTCGGCCACATGACCCAGCTTTTACGTTCTTAGTGCCCGGCAGTAATTCCACCCGTAAACCGCCAGACTTGTGATGAGGCGCATAGTGTCTCCTGAGGTTGGCGGCTGTTCAACTGGCCATCCACCAGGGCCCTTAATAACTTTCATCGTGTCTGCTTCAGGATCTCAGGGAGCTGAATTTCATCTCCAACATTGTAGAGAGTACTGGTACTTCCTCCTTGTCCAAGCTAGTGGGTTCTCTCTAGTGGAGGAAGGGGCTGTTCCAGGAATGCTCAGGTTCTTCAATACCTGTAGCTTGGGATCTTCTTCATTGGCTTGTCTTGTCCTCAGGCTTCCCGGATTTGTTTCACTAAGCGTTTGCTGAGTTCCTCTGTCAGGATGGATTCTTTCTGAAACGGATTGTTCTGTACGCACTGGTTAGATCTGTCTTTCTGTCGTGATCTATTCTTCAGGCCCCGGCTTAGGCCCAGTTATACACAGATGTCCCAGAACTCTCGGCCCCATTGGTCTGTACAGGTGGTATCCAAAAGTCTCCAGTTTCTGAAGGATCTTCTGTGTTCCCTTGGCATAGCTCGGCCTCTGGTGGTCCTAGCAGATCCCATTTGTAGATCCCATTTCTGTCACCAGGTGTCAAAAATGGCACAGAAAACACTGTGTCTCAAGAAGACAGTTTAAGGGGTTTAAAAGAAAAGGTGTGCGGTTTATGGCGCTCCTCTCTCTCACCTTCCCCCGAACCACCTCCCTAACCCATGCACCGTAGCCTCTGTTTAGATCTACTGATTGTTAACAGCTACCTTAATCTGATGGTGATTTCCCTGAAAGGAGGTTTTCGAACTCCCTCGGGGACTTCCTAACTTTTCCTACTCTCACAAGATGTTTGGGTTCTAATGGGAAAATTAGGAATTGTGCGTTAGAGATACTCTGTAAGATTTACCTGGTTCTACTCACAATCACTCTTACCTCTCCCTTCTGCTCCCACCTTGTCTCCTCCCCACCAACATTTTGTCATTCTGATGTTTCATGCCTCCGCTGTTTGATGTTAAATGTTCTTCCCTACAGGTATTTATCATTTGCTACTTTCTTCAAACAAGCATGTGAATCTGTAGAAAATCCATTGTTGGAGGAAAATAACTTAACTCTTCAATAGTTTTTCACCTTTGGTATTTTTATATAAACTCGTAATTCGAGCATTCCCATATGATGTGTGTTAGGGGTGGAGCAGGGTCAGGTGGGGAGAAACCAGCCCAGCTGGCCTTGGGGAACAGGAACCATTTTGAAACACTTTGCATAATGGCATCTTTATATGTAAATATTAGTTAAATTCATGTAGGAGTCTGTCTGACGTCAGGTAATATTCAAACAACCATATGTGTCTCACTGGCTTCTATATTTACAGACACATTATGCAACTTAGATGTGTTCTCTCTGTAGTCACTCTCTCTCTTAAATCATACTCCCGCCAACCCACCAGCCTACTCTGGTTTCTGTTCTTGTATTTTAGCTTTGCATATTTAACCAGGTTTCCAAATTGCTTTTGCTGGTGTGCTTGGTCAAATGTGGAACAAATATCATTCTAAAGAATCGGCAGGCCTAGTACTTTACATATACAGAAAATGGTGTGTGGAATTTGTACCTCAATTTAGTCACTTGTTTGGGGCTGTACAAAATATTCCAACTTTCTGTGCTGGCGAATCCGGGTTTACTGGATCAGGTATTAGGATGATCAAAGCACTATAATTGCAGTCAGCCTGAATCCTTCTGTTAAAAGTCGTTTTTTCAGTTCTGGAGGTGGCACTGGTACATTATCTGTATATCACTATACTTTCAATAGAGTAAATGATAATGACATTACTCTCTCCTATAATATGTTCCAGCTCTTCACCTTTTATGTAGGGTGTTGCATTAGGGGTAGTTGGATGTTTAGTGCAGAACAGCTTCTGCACTAGAAATCTGATTGCCATTTAATGGTTCATGGACTTGGTGTTAGTGCTGCTGGGAGTTCACCAGATTTCAAATTTAACATGCAGAATATGTTAGTAAACTATTACTAGTAAACTATTACTTCCGTTGCCATGGTGGAGGTGTATCATTCAAGATGGCGATAACGTACATAGGCAGCAGAGCTTCAGGAATACCACACTAAAGGTAGACATCATTTCCTTTTTTGGCTTTGTTTTACCAGAGATATTTATCCTACTTTTGTGGCATGTTGGTTAAGCTTCATTGAACACTTAAGCTTGATGCAGGTCTCCCCTGCTATACCTTACTATGCTTTATCTTTAAAGAAAAGGAGAGTTCACTTCATGGTCTATACCCACAGTTTCTTTTCATTCAAATTATATTCTGAAAGGTGCAGCCCTGATCTAGGTGTTTTAGACCTGCACTTGGCCATTAAGGAAGGTTTTTCTTTCTTGGGCATTAATACAGATAGATTTGAACACTTGATTAATTTTGTATATGTGTACCTTGGCTTCTAGTCTGGGGGTTGATATGTATCAAAGGTAGTTTGAAGTGGTTTCAAGGGAGAAAAAGGCCAACAAATAATTTTGCACAGCAGTGATTAGTGTGTGCTATTGCCATGCACAAGTGAGAATGCCTTACAAAATGAATCTCACCCAGTGCAAGCTGCATGTGTCTCCATAATATTTGGTTTCCAGCTCTACTTTATGTAATGAGTGAGAATGTAAAAATAGAAATAGAAACGGCAGAGCTAACATGACCACAGCTGAAGAAATGATAATCTTGTAGTGATAACCTTTCCTGTACCCTTAGGTCGGCTTTGGGCTTGAACATGTCTCCAGAGAGCAGATCCGCGAGGTGGAGGAGGACTTGGATGAGCTGTATGATAGTCTGGAGATGTACAACCCCAGTGACAGTGGCCCAGAGATGGAGGAAAATGAAAGCATTCTGAGCACACCTAAACCCAAATTAAAGTAAGTGTATTGGCTATAGCAGCAACTTCGAAACGTGGGTACATTTGTGGAAGTTCTAGTTTGCAGGAGAGTAATTGACTTCACAGTGAGAAAAACTGACAATTGGCTGCCTCGGGGATGCCGACCAAAAGATGGCTACACACCGCTTAATTGTAAGTTATTATAGATTGGGGCCTATCCACTTACAGAGAGGCCATATGTGCTTAGCTTTCTCAGTGACAGAAAACAGCCTCTTCTATTCATGGGGGACAGAATGTCACCAGTTAAGGGTATGCCATTTCATTTTATTAACAAAATGTTGGAAGCAGGACTACCCTGAAGGCGTTCCAGAACTGCTATGAACAGAGCGGGTACCATACACCGTTTGGAAACAGGAGGGTATGACTATTGGGGTAAGGCGGGAGGCTATCAGGAGCAGCTTTGTTATTAATGGGGCAGTCAACTGGACAGGAACCGGTTTTCATATTACTTGACATTAGGCCACAGGCCTAGTGAGGATGCTAGCAAGCACATCTTCTGAGGTAATTGTGGTTGTTTTGGTTAGTTGGTATAGTATGTTTGGAAGTTCTATGTGGGTCAAAACTATTGCACTGCCCATTTCCTTCCCAATGTAACTGTCCTGTAATTGACAGGCTTCAAGAACTGGAACCACAAAAGTGGAGGCGAATCCACCATGATATATACAGGAACATACGGATGTGTTTATGAAAACCGACGTTTGTAATATATTAATTTTTTTCATTGCAGGCCATTTTTCGAAGGCATGTCTCAGTCAAGCTCACAGACGGAAATAGGCAGCTTAAACAGCAAAGGGAGCCAAGGAAAAGATGTCACCAGCCCAGTAAGTCATGTACCATTGATTGAGGTATTTGTGAAGAGAAAGGGATGTCTATTTTTCCTTTGCCGGAGTGATCATGAAATACTACACATAGAATTGAGGCAACTCCTTTTTTGTTTTAGACCTTCCTTCTTTTGAGATTGTTTTTGGGCACCATTCTATGTAGTTGGGTGGGATTGTAAAGCCAGAACATGATACCAGTATTACACTCTGAGCGTGTAGATGCCCTGACAGCAGCATAAGTTACACCCCATAAGCAAAAAATAGCTTATCATAATAAATAAAATAACTCCTTTCTGGAGCGTTCGAGGTTTGGGTTCAATTCTGTTACTTTCACAGCCCTTTTTAACCCTGGGCAGGTACAGTAGCACTTCAAAGATATGCCAATTTTTCCATTTTTCCATCTAGTATCTCTTACTTAAATTCTATTGTCTTTGCTTTTGAAGTGACCGTTTCCTATCAAGATATATATATATATATATATATATATATTCATTTTAGTTGGTTTTCTACAAGTATTCATTTTTTTCAAGCAATAGATTGGATTTTCACACTACTTGGGTTCCTTTTTTGTTACCTTATGCTGTTTCTAGAAACTGCAAATCCTTCAGTCTTGCTTTATTTTTCTGAACTCCATGTCTGATGGTTAAAAAGCTTAGAAATGTTACAGTGGACAGACGATTGCCACACTTATTCCTCTTTAGGTACAAGTGGTCTAACAGCACTACCTCCTTAATCTCGGGCTTTTACTCCTGGGGGAAAGGTGGGCTTTTTATAGATTGACATACTTTTGAATATTAGCAGCTGTCAGGCTAGAAACCCATGCAACCATTTCCTCCATCTTTCTTAAAATCTCATAGCCTGCAAAAGCAGGCTACTGCTCCTTTAATATCTCATGCATAGTCAG
Organism: Ambystoma mexicanum; assembly: GCF_040938575.1. Taxonomy (NCBI): domain Eukaryota; kingdom Metazoa; phylum Chordata; class Amphibia; order Caudata; family Ambystomatidae; genus Ambystoma; species Ambystoma mexicanum. The sequence continues at coordinate 1,027,061,846 of NC_090923.1, read as the reverse complement.
GGCATTGTGATGCACCCACCACTGCCAGCCCTTTTTCTAAAGCCTACAGTTTAACTTTGATTCTTTTTTCACCCGTTGGAGAAGGAACCCTTGTCAAACAGCTCCTGTTTTTCTCTTCATATTTGAAGATGTTTTCTGATAGAAATTCAACATTTATGGCTTAGTCTGAGCCAGAGCACTACAGGCTATACGCAGTGGCGTATTTAGGCTTTCTGCTGCCCTATGCCCAAATAAGTGCATGCGCCTCCCCCCAACTTTACTCCACCTCTGCCAGACTCTGCCCCTTCACCAGATTCCGCACCGTCAACAAACTGTCTGCCTTGTCCAAACTATGCCCCTTCGCTCCCGTGTTGATCCCCATTGTGGCTCCATAACATTATAAGGACGTTTTTACGGTTTCAGGGATTAGAATGTTATTGCTTCTTTTCTATTAATTTAAGCCTGTCATCTTCTGTTATGTTAGTTGAAATAATGTTTTCACATCTCTGATGCCCAAGATTTTGAGAAGGCAGTGTGTTCTACAGTTGAGTGCACTAGAGGAACTTGTTACGGCCAATTGTCTACTTTTGGTCAGGTCAGAAAATCTTTTAGAGGAAGCGATCAGAACATAAGCTGTCTGTCAACTGCACACAAGTGAGAGAAGGATGGAACAAGGAATTTTGGTTTCAATGCTTCTATCTGGTTTCTCTCACCAACTGCCTGCTGTCACTCTGAGAAGCACCTAGACGGGTCTGTAATATTAATGCAACATAACTAAATGCCTAGATCCGGTCTTGTGCAATGGTGAAGTTTACATAGGAAATATATGCAAGTGGTACAGGCACATCTTATCAAAATGCTGAATAAAAAGAACTCGGCCCCTTTCTCATGGTTACAGCTCTGGTGTTAGAAGGCGGCCAAATGGATATAATGCAAGTTACCTGCTGCAGCCGATGTACATCCAAACCCTTGGGCTGGAATGTTATTAAAATATGGCAAAATCTTAAGTGAAGTTTGTAAACTCTGCCTGGGCATAAACACCTCAGTATAATCAAGACAGTTTAAGAAGTTTCTTGGAATCTCTCTGTGCATCCTCAGGGTAGAGTAATGGATAACGGAGACAATGAACATTCATGTCTGGGAAGCAACAGCACTTCTCGTAGCTGCACAATGCAGGCACCTTTTATAACAAATCAAGTGGTACATACTGTTGGCATCATTGCTGTTTGTGCCATTGTCCAAAATACCCAATACTCTTGAGCAATGGATCAGGCATTCCAGCACAATATTACCTTTGTGGGTGTGGTTTAGGCTATGGATCTTGCCAGTTTACGTTTAAGGTCATTTAAAATGTTTAACTCCGTACAGTTGGTTGGACTGTACAATACATAGGAACATTTTGAGATTTGGGAGTATATATATAGAGGTCCTGCTGTCGTTTGAAGTACTTGTATTTAAAATATAATTAATGTAAAGATGATTTATAAACATCAGTTATGCATTGTGTGACATACTTTTCAGTTAGTTCTCCTGATAGTACTGTTGCAAACGTACTGCCCCATGCATTGGGGGACCATTCCAAAGTTTTCTGTTGGTCCCCCCCACCCAAAATGGATGGGGGGGTAATCTCGTACTCCTTCCTAGGGGCAGAGTGCATTAGCAATCAAAATGAAGTGCCAAAAAGGACGAGCTTGGAACCTTCCTTAAGCCATGTGCCCCCGGACGGTGGGGTCGGGGCAGGCATGGCCAGCTGGGCCCCACGTCGCGGTGAGTAGGACCAGATGGCCCGAGTTGCAGCCGGCATGGCTGGCTCCTGCACTTATCCCCTCCGGTTGGGTTCCTTAAGCCCACCACCGCGTGGGGCCTTAATAGTCGCGTGGAAGTGTCTGCCGGGCCCGTGCACGCATGATGTTGGCGCCTTAAGCCCCCCGGACAGGGCAGGGAAGAGAGGCTGCGGCTTAAGCCCCCACCCCAGATGTAGGGGTGGAACCTTAAGCCTGTGCCCCTGGACGGTGGGGTTGGGGCATGCGTGGGGGCTTAATAGTCGGCGTGGAAGTGCCACCCTGCGGCCTCCGGGGCGGCCGTTGCGCTGTTACCGGCCTCGGTTCCATCTCGTTCGTGGGCTGCTCCCGGTCCTTGGTCAAGCCGTAAACGGGGTGCGTATGTCGAGGTGGCACCCTTAGAGGGGCCCCTTTACCTCCATGGGGCTATAGCCGCTCATAGCGTCCGGCCTTGAGTTCCATGGCGTTCGTGGGTTGTTCCCGGTCCTCGGCCCAGTGCCTCCCGTGTGCAGTCAAGCCCAAAACTGGGTGTGTGTGTCAAGGGGTGCTCGTAGTGTCCGGACCAGAGTTCCACAGCGTTTGTGGGTTAGTCCCGGAGGGCAAGGCTCTAATGTGCAGGGAGAAGCTCTAAGGGGGCCCGGCCAGAGCTCCAGGGTGGCCGGGGCTGCTGCCCCTTCCCCCCGACGTTCTGCAGGGGTCCCCATCGCTCCCCACGGGGAAAAGCTCTAAAGGGGCCACGCTGAACTGAAGCCCAGGGCGGCTGGAGGGGCTGGCCCCTGGCCTTGAGTGCCTGCCTTGCGAGTGGGTTAACCGTCCCCAAGCCCGGCGGCGGTGCCGGGGAGCCCTGGCGGGGTCCCCGTCCCTCCCCGGAGGGAGAAGCTCTAATGTGGCGGGGGAAGCTCTAAGGCGGCCCGGGCCAGAGTTCCAGGCTGCTGCAACCCAGGCCTTGGGTGCTGCGTCAACAGTCCCCCGGCCCGTGCCTTCATAAATGTCTTCATGGTGCCTTCATAGTGAGACATACGAGTCAGCTTACTTCATAAAACACAGAATAGGATGGGCCGGTTTTGTTAATACTTGCCAAGTGGCGGCTAGTTATAGCATGGAAGCCTACACAAGGCCCAGGAATAAATGCGTGGCGGGCGGATGTACGTAGATGGGGGATGGTGAAATTGGAAACCTTGCAGAAGGCAGAAGCTGAGATGGAGGGGACTGGGGGGTTAACGATACACTGGACCCAATTACTGAATGATGGGTCGAAAGCCAATGATCGACGGCTGCCATGAGGGTGGTCAATCGGATACGGAAGGGTGGGGGGGTGAAAGAGGGAAATGGGGAGGGAAAGGACCAAGCGGGCAGCTGCGGAGTAGCCCGGCTCCCAGTGACACTACACAATACGAGGAAGGGCCGACTGCCAATAATGGAAACGGTGGGGAGACCTGGAGGGAATAACCTGGAAGTGAGAGGGAGGGGGAGCGTGACTTGGGGGATCTTTGTGGGTTGTGATTACTGTTATGTTCAAAAATGCTAATAAACTGTTTTTAAAAAAAAAGACACTTCCTCTGGGCAACGCAGTGCGGCTTTGGGTGCGAGAGGAAAAGCGTTGAGAGTTGAGCGCAGCGCTTTGGAATATCTTGAGAACAGCATGGGCTTAACACCACATACCTTCAGGTCCCTGTGGCAAGATTGGCAGAATCTCTTTAACTTTGTCGCTTTATCAACCGAGTAAGTGCCATAACACCAGGCACAGTTTTTCCACACTGCAGAAGCCAGGAATAACATGGAGTTATACAGCAGGGTGATCACACAAACCTCAGCTTTGGATCTTATAACACAGGCTTGATGCTCCCCTGTCCCTCACATCTTGAAGGGTTATCCCTTGGTATAGCGGGGCATATAACCTACAGCCCCACGCATGTAGGAGGTTTGTTGGTTTGTAGAGTGGGGCGTATGGTCTCTTGATTCTCTCTGCATGTAGAGCTGGACAAATCGATTATTGGGGTCGGCACCTTCTTTGTGCTGTGGGCCAGAGCTGACTGGCAGGATCTGGATGGTGCTTTTGGCTTGTTGTTGGTGACCGTGAGATTTTCTTGAGCTCTTCTCCAAGTTGTAAGTTCTATACAAGCTCATCTTCTAATTGTGGAGGTATTGTTGTACAAATTAAGACTGGTGCCACACATGCTTGTTTCAAGTTGCTTTATTGTGCTTTTTCAGTTACTGCTCTCTCAGGTATGAGGATAAGCACATTGACATAGACTCACCAGGCACACTACTACATCCAGCTCCCAGGCACCAACTGATTGTCGGAGAACATTCAGACACAGCATACTCTCAATATTCCACTCTGCGGCACCATGCAGACATGTCATTCACTCACATCATCCCTCGGAGACTATGTACAAGAGCCTCAGTTAATGCCAGCACTGAACATTTCTGTGCCCCATTGCACTGTCAAAGTATGACTGTCTTTGGTACAGCATGTGTTATGTCCTGCCTACTGCCCCCAGTCGCAGAGGATGTTCTGTTATTTGAATGCTAAACGTACCAGATGAGCAAGATTCTGCTGTGTCGCAAGTTAACATTTTGTTCCTTCTGTTTATTCCAGATGGAGACACCCATGGTGGACAAAATAAAAACCTTGCGAAGTAAAAACCTAGAAGATGGCTTAAGTGAAGTTGAGACACTGGTATTTATACTTTTTCCTTAATCGCTAATTTTTATACTAGTGCGGATTGTGGTGTAGGGGGGGTCTAACTGCCTACGTAGCCGTTCTAGTGACTGTAAAGTAATAGCTTATTTGTAAGACCAAATCATGGGTTTCTGCTACATCATGACATAGCCGCACAGTGCCATAGCTGGTTTTATGGCCTGCTCTCCTGCTGTACTGTTGGTCAGCTGCATGCTTGGTGTGTCCTTTACACTATAGAGTTGCCCATTTAAACATCTACTGTTTGGCATCTGCTTTCAGCTTGTTAGGTGACTGGTATAAATGCAACTAGGCTGGACTCCTTTTTTCATACTTCTGGGGTCAATAAATTGAGTACACTTGAATGAGGAAATATTAATCACTATATACAAATACATTCTTATTTCTTCAGTATATATTTATAAAAATTGTTTTATAGATGCATATTTCAACAGTAAGCCTTCTAACTATCATGTGCCTATTGTGTTCGCTGCAGCACAGGAAAGCTGGCATACAAGAGAAACCTTGCCAGAGTGGTGAGCAACCTAGAAGGCAGTACAGTGAAGGAGCTCCAGCACTCCCCCTCCTTCTTTGCCACACCACAGCATGTGTTATGTGGCATCTGATTATGAGGAAAACATTAGGCCTTTCTTGTTCAACCAATTAACTCCCTGGTAGTGCTTATAACGCAATCAAGGGAAGTACAAAATCCCATCCTAGCACAATTGTCTTTGGTGCTAATGGCATGATTGGAACCCCTGGAGTAATCTGTGGCTTGAGGATTCCAGAATTGCCTCACTTCCAACAAAAGGAGATATACATCTGAAGAGAGGATCATGCAAAACGGCGTAGTTGCGAATGGATCTCCACAAGTGGAAAATGGGAAAATAAGACCGCTTTCACTGCAAATCAGCAGGTCGCAAGCATACAGACTTACTAAGGCAGCAGCAGCAGTGACCCAAAGGCTGACGTAAGCAGGGAAGCAGACAAGGCAATCTTTGAAATAAGATCAAGCTCTGGGTGTTGGGTTCAGAACTCGCCCAGGGTATGAGTGAGAATGGTGGAGGGGTGGAACTTCTGCTTGACCCAAAAATGTCTATCTTCCCTTTTATCACCTAGATACTCAAGACTTGCAGTCTGAAATACTATTGGAGATAGCCATGCCATTGAATCAGTATGGAGATCTTGAATTAGCCGGCACTATACACAACCAAACACAAGTGAGAAAAAAAAAGAAAGTTTCTGGGGCTGCTATAAAAGGCCAGAGAAACCGGGTAGTGATGGTGGATATTGCCTGCGAAGTGGAAATGTGGCGCAAGACCTGAGAGGTCTAGAAAACCCCTGCAGGAGAGAACAGTTGGGGGGGGGGGGTGCCAAGGAGAAGCCACAGAGAAGACCTTGTGTGCTGAGGCTGCCCGTGGACTTGTGAGACTGCGCAGAGATCTAGGCATTGTCTTAGAGTGGCAAAGGGTGAGGAGAAAATCTGTGTGGAGCCACCTAAAGGGAGACTTTCAGGAGTTGTGACACTTAAAAATCCTTTCCAATGCTATAGTCCCTGCCCTGGCGAAGTAGTTCTGTCTCCTTTGAAGCATGTGGGAATGGCACTATAAGCCATAGGCTAGAAAGATGCCAATTTCCCTTATTTACAAGAAAGAGGGATTGGAGACGTATCCCTGACAGTGTGAGAAGGACACCATACATATATTCACCTAGGCGCTGTAACCTCTGGCTAGCGAGAAGTAAACCAAACACCATCAACCTGATCTGGATTGCACTTATTGAGCAGTGCGCTATACCACTGTGAAGAGGATCTGTAGGAAATAAGTGGCTGGATGCTATATCCCTTAGCTTGTGAGTTTTACTCAATGTTATCCAATTAGGAGAAGTATCTGTCAAAGTGTTTGCTTTTCACAGCATGCTCATATTTGGGAGTGCCTCGGAATCCTTTTTTGAAGTAATCTACACTTCTTCAGGCCTTGGAACGAGTTCCTTTTCTGACGCCACACATAGTAGGACTTTGAAATAAACTTGGAGTCTAGCACTTAAACCTGAACGTATGTTTGAATCTGATTGCTTGTTTTTTTCCCTTTTTTTTCCTTTAGTTAGCTTGTTCTAAAGGCTTTTTCCCAAATGAGTAACATACTATCCGGCTTCCAGGCCTGCAGCAAATGCTCCAGGACCTTCTCCATCACAGATACCCACTACTGTTAAATGTGGTGTTTGGGGACTGTTCTCAAAAGTAAAATCTGCATGGCCTTTCTGGGCCTAATTTCAAAGGCCTGGTTCTCCAGGGAGTACAAGCTCTTTGTCACTGGAGATCAGCATGCCACCGGAAGTTCACACAGGCTGTTCGGAGCTGAAGCTGGTACAATATGGCCACTTGTGGTGTACCGACTCCAGCCGTGGTCGTCCTGCTATTTCCGATGAAAAGCACAGAAAGAGGACTCTTTGAGTTCCTGGATATCCTCAAAACACAGGCACGCAGAAGGCAGACGCTTCTAACAAGGTACCGTGAGTCAGGTCAGTGGTGATGGCCATCACAGAACTGTAGGCAGTAGTCACTGAGATATGGAATACTTATACCATGAATTATACTTCATGATTACTAAAATGCATCGGCCCACGTGCTGAGTTGCACAGATGCAGATGGACTGTGACAAAGGGATCTGCAGCGGCAGGTGCTTTTGTATGCTCCTGATGCCGTGACAGATGAGAAGGCTTTTGTAGACCTGTATGATGAGGAGCCCTCCACCAGCTCCATGAGCAGGCTAGTTGGTTTGCAGGTTAGGACCCTGTGCTTGGATTGGCACCAAAAGTTTGACCCCCTTGCTGAGCAGAAGTGAATAATAAGATATATTGGTAACTGGGTGGAGCACAGTTTCAGACCCATGGAAAGCTTTGGAGATCACAAACAGGGTGCTTATGTTGTTGAGGTGCTCTGGCATCCTCGGGATATAAGAGGACCAGACACCTCACCTGAGATCTCATGTACCTATGGGTCCAAGTGTGGAGTTTGCTTCCTATATGGGCCTCTTGCAACGGGCTGTTAATGCACTGGACATATGTTTGTTGATGAGCATGTTGAGAAAGACAAGGTGGCTGATGTGTTGGAAAAGGACAGTTTTTGCTTCCCTTTAGGGAATGTTTTAGGAAACTGTATGGTGGGTGACGGGGATCAACATAGGGCATGAACCAGGGGAGTATCCAACAATGCAATAGTGGCAGGTGAGCTACGAAAACTCATGCTACTCTCCCCCTCTGCCCCCCATAAATTCAGTGCACGCAATTACATACTTCTCCAGCATTGGATCGTTCATGGATTCACATGCTGTAAATATTCCCCGTCGTCAGGCTGGCAATCCTCGGTTATTTTGATTTAGTACTTTTCCAATGGCAAAACGTTGACACCTTGAGTGTCCCATCAAAGTAGTCGTGGGTGCTTTTGGTCCCCACCAATAGGACGTCGAGTGTATAGCTCCGCCTCAGCAGCTTCCCCTCAGATTTCAACCGTCTTTCTAGCTGGTGGGATTCCTCGAGCTTCTCTTCAAGAAGAAATTATCTTTACACAACAAAACTATATTTTGTCACTCTACGTTCAAACCGGAGCAACTATCAACTCTTCTACGGTGTCATTTACGACCATGGAGACCGTTCTACCTAAAAAATCCTTATTCAGACCCTGTGGGACGTGCAGCCTTAAAAACGTTGCAGTTTGACAGGCATGTAGACTGCTTATACTGCCTATACCCTAACCATTCCTCTGAAGAATGTGAGATCTGTCAAGGTTTCTGTCAGAAAACTCTGAAAGACAGGAAGCGTCAACTGATTTGTTGGCTTAATGAAGGGGCATACCCGGTGTCGGAGGCGGGCTCCTTAAGGAGTGGAAAAGCTACCCCCCCCCTCTGACAGGCATTCACCATCAAGCCACAGGTGCAGGTCAGAAGAACGACCTACGAAAAAACTAAAAACAGGTCAGCCAAAATCGTCACCAAGCCAGGATAAGACTGCCTCACAATCCCAGTCTCCTTCTAAAAAGAAACTGGTTAGCAGCGAAGGCTCCGGGTCCACATCTAGACAGTCGTCGAAAAATCCTGTAGACAAAATCATCATCATCAAAACAGACAGATAAGGTCTCACGTCCGTCAACGAGGTAGACCTCACATTCGTCAAGAACATCCTCTCCAACGAAGGAGAAGCATAAGACCAAATCGTCCATGAAGACTCCACCATCGTCAATGAAGATGATGTCGACAAAGAAGAAACACCACTTGTCAGAGTCTTGCACTTCTCTGGACAAGAGTCGTCCACGAGACATCCTCTGATGATGAAATCATCGACAGTACATACTTCGACGGCATCGGGACATCCCACGTAGACGACGAAAAACCAAAAATCTCCAGGGAGTGAAGCTGTAGTTCAGACACCCCCATCAACGACTTCTACCACGGCTCAAACAACGGTTCATACTGAACAACCTATCCTATAGCTACAACAGGAAAATATGCTACCCTGTAGTAAAGGAGCACTGAGAGCTCCAACTGAGGAACCCACGGAGCCCAGGCAACTCCCTCTAGGTTTGTCACCCATAAACTACACCAAAATAATGCCTGATGAAATCCTACAACATGAGATAACATCGGACTTTGAACCTCCAAGAGAGGAGTGCCCAGGGGTCACAGATTCCGATTCCAAAGAATGCAGGATCCAACCTCATGTACAGGACAGATCTTCCAGTCCGCTCCAATCAAGAGGGTAGGAAACACCACTAAGACTACAGAGGGTACCCCTTGGCTTTCCCTCTGCACCGTCGGGAACAGGAGGTATGACACCAACATACCCTCTTATAAATCCAGAATCTCTACTTTCCCTACAAGTACTTTTAACTCTGCAAGTCTACTAGGGCAACTCAATGCTAGGTTTCCACCTCCTCAGCCTTGGGGGATCCATCAAGAAAGGAAGACCCAATAACACCAGGTCAGCAAGAAGTACAAGGAAGAAATCAAGTTCATTCGTCCAGGGACCACGTCAAACGGTCACATTCGGCACATGTCGCAATCTCTACCCAGGCCTCCACCTCCAAGAAGAGATAGCCCATGAATAGGCGAGCAAGAAAAAGGGGAGCTAGTGGATACAGATCAGGACACAGGTCAAAGGGACACAAGCTCTACCGCCTCTTCCAACTCTGCTCACCAAGATGATACGTGGGATACAGATGATCCGGACCAGGAAACACAGGGTAATCCTGCACAACCCTCTCCACCAGACGACATTGGTGTTTTCCACGCCGCTATCAAAGGCATGCCTAGAATTTGGGCTACCTCCTGCAGAGGAAAAGAAAGACTGTTTTCTTTTTGATCACATGGGTAATCGCAGAAACGCTGTATTTGCAAAACCCATCCTAGATCATGTTTGGCAAGAGGGGTTGCAAACCCTAAAACATCCTTTCTCTGAATCTGCAGTAAAAGGAAGACTAGACAAGCAATTCAAGGCACCGGCTACAACACCAAAATGTCTAATCTCTCAACCCTCTCCAGAGTCGGTAGTGTCAGCAAGTCGCAAAGCACATACACAACACAAATGTGCCACACCACCGGAAAATGAGGGCACAAAAATAAATGCTTTCGGAAAAAAGTGCTAACCATTGGGGCAACAACAGTTAAAGCGGCCAACGCCCTGGCGATAGTGGCCCGCGATGACCGCCAAATGTGGCACTGGTTGGCTCCCATATTGGAGAATTTGCCAGAACAACAGCAAAAAGAGGCCATGGCACTTGTACATGAAGGTGAGGAGTCCTCCAACCACAGTATCAACATTGCAGTCGATATCGCAGAGACGGCATTCAAGCAAATTGGTAATGGGGTCGTCCTGAGAAGACTAGGATGGCCACGCTGCACCGACTTTAGACACGAGGTGCAACATAAGTTTTTTTTTTTTTTTTTTTAACAATTATTTTATTTTCCAACACAATAACTTAGACATTGCATTATGCATTACATATGTTACAATTCTCATCTGTTTAATCTCCCTTTCCCCTCCATACCCCCTCCCCACCCAATCCCGGCCTACTGTACACCACACAATTATACAATCTCTATGTTACTCTTTAACAATCACTGTATTGTTTGCTTCCTCCTTTGCGAGATTGTGTTCCGATTCACCCTCCTCTAATGTAGTCGTGGCTAGTTCTGCAATCAATTGTCTCCAGGCTTCCACCCCTTCTTCTTGAGGCGAGTTCCTGCCTGCTGCTTCTTGCCACACCACCGTTGCCGCATTCGACCATTTCAGCAGGTCCTTCCACCATACCTGCCCCACAGGCCTTGTCTGTGCTTTCCATTGCATCGCTATTCTGCGTTGTCTCCAATATGTATGCCAGATCCTTTCGTTTATTCACTTGTAGCTCTCTTGGGCCTTGTGAAACCCCCTAGTAGACAAGCAAGGGGGATCCAATTTCTAAGGTGATATCTGCCTTATTTAGTGTTTGGGCAACCTCTTCCCAGAATCTACCAATCTCTGTGCAAACCTAGAACATAAGTACCATGTCTGCCTCACACTCCCTGCACTTCGGACAGGCGTGTGTCGCTGCTTGACAAAATGTTGCTGTTCTATACGGGGTCGAGTATGCTCTATGGGTTATATATAATTGGATCTGTTGGAGCCTTGCCTTCCTAGACACATTTTGTGGGATGCCGTAGCTCTATTCCAAGCCGCGTCTGACATTGGTTCTTTCAAGTCTGCCTCCCATTGTTGTCTCGTCTGTCCCAACTCTTTCCCAACTTTGGACATTGTAGGTGCAACATAAGGTTGTTGACATGCCATTTCAGGGAGAAAATGTTTTTGGTGAGAAAATCGATGAGCCCCTTAAGGCAATGAAGGCGGACTCAGATACTGCTACATCATGAACTGCCTTACAGGCCAGAAGGTCTTTTCATCCCTTTCAAGGAGCCTCGGGTCAAACCAGGTTGTCGTCCGCAAGTGACAACAAGAACAACAGAAGAACTGGCTACTACTCCCAGGGATATAGAAGGAACTACCAGTCCTCCCAAAGAAACAGGGATTGCCACCAAGTACAACGCAAACGCAGATCGACCACTTTGCAACGAGGTAGGCAGAACAAAGCCCAGCAATGACTGCCTCAAAGGCACACCAGTCAGAGGAAATGTGGCATTTCATTTCGACAGATGGCAAGCAATTACAAAGGACAGGTGGGTTCTAGAGGCCATCAAACACGGCCATCTATTGGAGTTCAAATGCACACAGGAACCCTTACCTCCTGTAATGTGTTAGGGAGAATTCTCTCTTTAGGCTGAATTTCCTAACCTAGTGAGTCCCCCAGCAGCTTTGCTGGATTTCTGGAGTTTGTTTTTTTCCTCCTGCCAAGAGTGAGACTTTTTTTCTCCCACTCTTGGACATGATATATGCTGTTCCTTTGACTGTTAATGTGTTTTATGGGCTATGGGGTCCTTTACTCCATAGGGTCTCATATGTTTTTATTATGTGTGTTACACAGCACCCTCCGTGCAGTAACAAAGGGGTGTCATAGTGACCCCCCACCATAGACTCCATACCCTGGGACTGACTACTGTCTCCCAGGGCATGTAAAGTCACCATTGGCTTTACTAGTCCCAAATTATTAACAGAAACCAGTACAAACCATCATATTGTGGACGTACTGGTCGGGGCAATTCGATTGCCCTGGGGTCTTAGTCGAGGGGGCACGTCTCCATCCCCCCTGATCGAGTTTTGGCTGGTGGCAGTGGAAACTACTTTTTATATTCGACCGCGAATATTTTTCTATGGGATTTTCCCATTGTTCGAGGCTACCAACTTTAATTATTTAATTCTCATAGCCTCGAACATACCGCCGGGTTATTTATTTAATATTAATTCGCCGGTTGGTATTTTTTGCCAGGACTCGATTCTAAAATGGCGTTTGTGTTCTCTTCTGTGACTCCAACCCAAGTCGAGCCCTTTGTTCCACTTTTTGGCGGGCTTCTCCACAGAAGCCTCCAAAAGTGGTGCCACTCTTGTCTGGGTACCACAGGGGGCGTGGGAGGGGGTTTAGGCACCCTGGACTGAGTTACCTTGGTAACTCAAGTCGCACTCTTGTGTGATTGGCCCAAGTGGTGAGCCGGCCGGCTCACCACTTAGCATGTTTGATTGACGGCTAGGCTGAGTGAATGGGGGTATGCTGCATAAAAGCAGGGCTTTGGGGACTGGAACTTCAGAAGTCGCCACAGGACCTGAGAATCCGACGAGGGAGAAGCTGAGCTGACTGACCACGACGACACCACCGGTGGAGCCCTGCGGAACTGACTCACCACTTCCCGACGACAGAGAAGATCTCCCGGCTGGAGAGGCTTCTTCCCCTGACTGGTGGGCACAACCAGTTTTACCTTCCTTCTTCGCATCTCAGACCGGTTTGTGGTAGAACTGCCCGTGCCAAGCACCCCGGCCGCCGGATAGCCACTCACCACTGAACCGCGAATCAACGGACCGCTCCTTGTACCTGAGAAACTCCGCGGCTGGTTTCTTCCCTAGCAGTGCAACAGACTCCTGTCTTCCTCCACGACGAGATCCTCTCTTCCCCCGGACGAAGCACCGACTTGCATCCGCTGCCAGGAACAACTGCCCCCGCTGGAGTCTTCCGACCACTTTAAGGTACTGTTTCCGCCAGGCCTCCCTTTCTAAAGATTGCTACAAGGTAATAATAACTCCTTAACCTTCTGGACTGGGCTGGCCGCCTTGACCCTCTTACTGGTCCCTTTCTTTGGTCCAACTCCTTTTTGAACCATTACAAGACTTTTGTGCACTGCAACCGTGTGACCTTGGACACATTTCGTTTGATCCCCTGAAAGTGGATTCGGCCTATCGGCCTATTGAACTCTAACTTCACGGTTTTACTTTGCCTTCCTCTCTTGTTATGTTCTTGTAAAAGTGTTGGGATCTGTTTCAACTTGTTCTCTGCTTTTCTCTCCCTTTTAAAAAACAAACTATTAGAGTGCCATCTACGTTAAGCGCTCACCGCTATCACCGCTATCTGAAAACAAGTGGGGCTTTACTTAAGACTTGTCTAATATTCTTTTATGGGAGTGTATATCTTTTAGTGACCATGTTTTTGAATTGCTTACTATTAGTGCCTGTGTGTTTTTCTAGATGTGGTTTTAAATAAATAATTATATATCATTTACACCAATCCCTGGTCAGTGTTTACTTGTTCTATTGTGTTCGCTTGACCTATTGTGAATACTCTGTATACTGCCTAACTCTTCTTGAGGGAAGTCTGACTGCTCAGCCACAGCTACCAAGTGAATCTGTGTGGTACAGACTGCTACCAAGTGGGTTTACTGCCAAACACCTGTAGTCTTAAATCTTTTGCAGTGGTCCCAGAGGGAACTGCACAGGTTTCTGCCTAACATAATGGTGTCACATCCGCACCTTCGAATTCACCAGCAAGAAGTGCGTCAAATGTTTAAAGAAACGGATAGTAGAAAGAGTTCCTCCTTTATCGAGGTGAAAGGGTATACTCAAGATACTTTGTAGTAAAGAAGCCAGACGAGAACTGGTGTCCAATCCTGAACTTAAGAAAATTAAACAAACTTCTAGAAACAAAAGTTCAAAATGGTCTCACTACAAGACATCATAAAGGCCTGTACAACCTCATGAACATCCAGCCGCTTTAGACCTGAAAGACGCACATTTCTCCAGCATTGGATCTTTCATAGATTCACATGCTTGAATATTCCCCGTCGTCAGACTGGGAATCCTTGGTGATTTAAATAATATTAAAACATTTTAAATATATCCATTATTTCAATAGAAATATGAGTGCAAATAGCCCACCATGGTCTATGAGCCATCCACTTGTGCAGTCCCTCCACCTCACATTGGTCCTTTATGGCCCCAACAAATGAGGTGGCAGGGCTTAAGCTCTGCCCCAGTCAGCCATCTTCAGATTTGCCACCGCAGTCAAAGGGAATCATCCAGCTTTCTGAGCTTTTCGTATATTTTTTCCTGTTCGGTATATTTGTTTTACACAAATTATATCTTTTTCAGATCTCCTGTTCAAGAGCTTTCTGCTCTGTTTTTGGGCTCAGAAAACACTTTATTTCATCAAAAAATCATCTGGGAAATCCTCTTCAGAACATGGCTGAACTTCCAACTGCCAAGAAGCGTTCCCTATTCAAGGACTGCACGTGATGCATGAAGAAACTTGTCTACGTGAATGATCCTCATGATCAATGCATCTGTTTATATCCTCATGATATAAATAAATGTGACATTTGCAGGACTTTTTCCAACAAGACCCTGCAGGATGGACACAGACTTCTCCATTTAGAAGCCAAAGGTCTATCTTCTGATGAAGAATCTGCTAAGACAGCTCCTGCGCATTGTTAAACCATCTTAGAGGCAGACTTCTAAGAGGAAGGGCCTCTTCAGTGGAAAAGAATGTCTCACCTCTCACAAAAGTAAAAAAGAAGGTGGTTATACCCCCTTTGAAATCTGGGCATCACAAAAAACGACATGCTGAAGAAAAAACCATCTCGAAAGGTAAGGCAGCGTTTTAAAATATCCCGAGGGGAGGGCATTCGTCAACGGATAAGCTGTCTTCGAGCGGTCATGGTAATAGATGTCCATTGACGAAAACCCATAGCGTCCACGACGACAACACTTCAAACCTCGTCGTATATGACCAAATCCTTGTCGTCGAAATCAGCCTCCACGAAACATTCGTTGACGAAGGAATCCCATCACTCGTCCACAAAGATCCATCAACGGATAAACACACTCACCCGTCGGCAAAGTCATCATCCACGAAGACTCCGTCGATGACAAAGTCAACTCCCACAGAGAAACCAAAACCCAAAACGGACATAGCAGATGCCACTGTCACACCATCCAATGAAAAAACAGTGCTCCCTTTATCAGATGAACCGATAGGAGCACAAATGTCTTCTTTGGGAGAGATGACAGAACTCCCAGACATCATTCTTCAGAAGGAGTTTTCAGACACAGAATTTGTTGGCGGGCAACCTTGCCTCACCCCCAAGGAACATAGTCCTCCCTGGCAACATATTGTGGAGGAACCTGTCGATCCTTACGATCCAGTCATCATAGAATCGATGCAAAGAATCATCGAAGAATTCAACAGACATCAAGCGGAAAAGAATAAGTCATCCATACCAAAAGAGTTAAAGCCTTCTCAGAGCATTTCACCTCGGCATAGCACACCTAGACAGTCTCCTTCCAGGAGCAGGACACGTAAAAGGACACATTCACCTGAGCCTCCTCGCAGATCCAGGAGAAGAACCCTCAGTGCTTCACCGACAAGGGTCCCATCTCCTAGATTATCACCTAGGCCAAGGTCACCTGTTCGAGATCCTACTGTTGTGCCTTCAACCGCATCGGTCTCAGACTGGTAAGAGGATCCTTTCCGAGAATTTTCTGACCCCGAGGAAGGGGAGATTACTCATGAATCGGACACTCAGACTGAATGGGATGATTACAGAGTTGAAAAACCCCCATAAAAAAGACTCTCCAGGAGATTCTTCACCACCAGACGATTTGGTATCTTTCCATACCATTATTGGCAAAGCTGCAGACTTGTTCAAGCTTCAAGTCACATCTGAAAGAGAAAAAGTCAGTGCTTTATGAGCACAGGGATAAACGTAGGACTGTCACGAGCATTCCTTTTCTTGATAAGATCGGGGTTAAAGATATTGGCTACACTGGTTTCAAGACCAGAAAAGAAATACAAATCTCCTGACACAGTGCCACTTTGTCTAATGGGACACACCAAGCCAGATTCTGTCATCACGGTGGCAGCGAGAAAAAAGTTGGCCAATCCTGCATCACCCTTATCAGCACCTCCTGACAGCACGTTTTGACCGTGAACTATGGTTGCGTATGTCTAAACTAACCAGACATTTACCAGCGGATCTCCAGAAAGAAGCCGGATCAATCATAGCAGACGGGGAAGCTACCTCAGATCATATGATTGATGCAGCAGTGGATGTGGCTGAATCAGGTTTCAGACAAATGGCTCACGGAACGGTACTCGGGAGACAGGCCTGGATGAAGGCTACAAATTTCAGACCGGAGGTCCAAGCTCCAATATTGGACATGCCCTTTGATGGGCAAGACTTATTTTGCAAAAAGATCGATGACCACCTCAAAGGAATTAAGACGGACACAGACACAGCTCGAGCCATCCGTTCTCTTATAGATAAGGACAAAGACTGCAGATCTTTTTGTGCCTTTCAAGGCTCATCCTCCAGGTTCAGAGGTTTCAATCGTCCCTCCTATGGCCAGAAAACGCAGGGAAACATTTACCAGTGCAACAGATACCACCAAACCTCCAACAGGTACTCCCAGAGGGGAAGGCATGGGTCTACCCAGGGCAAGCAAAATTGACAAATCATGCCTTTCCCCTAAACGTCACACCCCGGTGGGGGGAAGAGTAAGCCGATTTCTCCATCGTTGGCAGTCAATAACATTGGACAAGTGGGTGTTGCAGGTGATCCGAAAGGGTCACACTATCGAATTTCTAAATCAACCTCCATCCCTTGCTCCGACACCTCGCAAGGCACATCTTTTAAGACATGTCTTGTCTGAGATTCAAAAACTGCTCCTAAAAGCAGCCATGGAACCAGTCCAAGACCAACAGAAGGGAAGAGGTTTTTACTCCAGTTTCTTCCCGATCAAGAAGAAAAACAGTCAGTGGAGACCTATTCTGGATCTAAGAGCGCTCAACAAGTTAATCAAGCACATCAAATTCAAGATGATAACCCTGCAAAGTGTCTTACCTTGGCTAAACCAACACAACTTCCTGGCCACTCTAGATTTGGAAGACGCCTACCTACACATCCCCATTCATCCTGCCCACAGACAGTTCCTCAGGTTCGCAAAGGGGAGTTACACTTCCAATTCCGTGTTCTCCCGTTTGGCCTAAAGTCAGCTCCAAGAGTTTTTACCAAATGCCTTTCACCGGTAGCGGCAAAACTCAGAAGGACAGGAACAGAAGTCTTTCCATATTTGGACGACTGGTTGATAAGGGCAAGCTCATATAAACTGGCACGCTTGACAGTTTCGAGAACAATAAAACTCTTAAAAGGGTTAGGTTTCTCCATCAACGAAATGAAATCCTGTCCAGTGCCCAGCAAAACAGTTCTCTTCCTGGGTGCGGACCTAGACACCTGCATCCCCAGGGTAAGCCCCTCGGCAGACAGAATAACAGCTATTCTCCATTTGACCTCATGGTTCCTAAAAAGAACTGCAACCACAGTACGCTCTTACAAATCTCTCCTGGGTATGATGCCCTCATGTATATTCCTCATACCAAATTGCAGGCTTCACATGAGACCAGTCCAGGAGGCCCTGGACCACCAATGGAAACAGGCACTCGGCTTGTGGGAGGATACAGTCCAACTACCGCAGACATTACTGAAAGCAATTTGATGGTGGAACTCACCTCAAAACCTGTCACAGGGAATGCCCTTTCAGGCACCAACATCTACCCTTCTCCTCAGGACAGATGCATCTCTGTCCGGCTGGGGGGCCCATCTAGAGGACCTTCAAACCAAGGGACTTGGTTCGCTCCAGAATGTCAACTGCACATCAATGTCTTAGAACTCTGGGCAATACGGTGGGCGCTGAAAGCCTTCCTTCCGGTATGAGCCGGCCAGGTGGTTACCATCCAGACAGACAATACGACCTCCATGTATTACACAAACAAACAAGGAGGTACCAAGTCAGTAATCCTCTCACAAGAAGCTCTACTCGTATGGGCATAGGCACTGCACCACAGAGTACGAATCAAAGCAGAACATCTCCCCGAAGTGGACAACATCCTAGCGGACAAACTAAGCAGAGAGTTCACCACGTCTCACGAGTGGGAACTAGACAAGAAAGTCCAACGAATATTTTCCAAATGGGGTCATCCACAGATCGACCTGTTCGCCACCAAAGCCAACAAGAAATGCCTCGAAGTCGCCTCCAGGTACCCAGAACATCGGTCATTAGGAGATACGTTCTCGTGAATTGGACAGGGAAATTCCTTTATGCCTTTCCCCCATCCCTCTCATATCGGGAGTGCTATGCAGACTGAAAGAACAGAATTATTCGATGATCCTGATAGCTCCGGACTGGGCCCGGAAGATCTGGCACTCAACTCTACAACACCTCTCCCATTGGTCCCTGATTCACCTCAAAGCTCATCAGGAGCTTTTGACACAGCAGAACCACAAGGTCCTCCACCACGATCCAGCAAGCCTATCTCTCAAGGCCTGGTTCCTGAGCAGCGAAAAGGAAGGAATCTAGATTTACCTGCAGATTGCTGAGATGTTATCAAGGCATCTAGAGCTCCTTCAACTCGGATTTCCTATACCAGAAAATGGACTTGTTTCTCCAAGTGGTGCGAAACATCTTTGGTGAACCCTCTCACATCATCGGTCGAGCAAGTACTACCCTACAAGCAGGATTATTTATATACTCTATCAAGGTTCATCTATCGGCCATAGCGGCATATACAAAGAACCCAAATAAACAGTCATTACTCACTCTACCAGCTGTTAGGATCTTCCTAAAAGGGCTTATGCGTACTTTCCCTCCTACGCCTACATCAGTGCCATCCTGGAACCTAAACACAGTACTGACGGCTTTAATGTAACCTATTCATAGATGCGACTTGACGTTCTTATCGTGGAAAACAGCTTTCTTGATAGCCATCACGTCTGCCAGGAGGATCAGTGAGTTACAAGCTTTATCATCAGAACCTCTTTTCATTTTGTTCCACAAAGACCGAATCATTCTGAGAACACATCCAAAATTCCTTCCAAATTTTTGTCGGTAATGACTCTCACAGAGCGCATTGGCTTCCCTACTTTCTTCCAGAATCACACATCTGATGCAGAAAGATCTCTACACTCTTTGGATGTGGCAAGAGTCCTAAAGTTTTATCTACAAAGAACTAAGGAGTTTCGCTCCTCCAACAGATTGTTCATTGCTTTCTCTGGACGCACTAAGTTCACATATTTCAAAACAAAGTTTAGCACATTGGGTCTCACAATGTCTCACCCACTGTCAACAATCCACAGGCGATCCCCTCATCAGACCTCCTTTGGCCAACTCCACCAGAGGGAGAGCAGCTTCAGTGGCTTTTCACGCAGGGGTAACTTTGAAGGACATTTGCAGACCCGCTACCTGGAGCACTCTGCACACATTCGGCAAGCACTACTGCCTGACAGAAGATACCAACAAAGAATCTGCAGTTGGCCAGGCAGTGCTCCGCAATCTCTTTGCATAAGGCAGGATCAGCTCCCGCTTTTCCCTGGATATGTAACCTTGGTGTTGCTGTATATCTATGTATATATGATTTGGGCAAGTTTTAACTGCTTGGTATTCTATTAAGCATCTGAATCTATGAAAGATCCAATGCTGGAGAAGTCTTCGTTCCTTACGTTGTAACTGTATTTCTCCAGCATTGGTATCTTTCATAGATTCACAAGCGCCCACCCGCCTCCCCTAGAGGCTGCTCCTACGCTCAGCATCCATCATACTGTATTCTCTACAGTTCAAAATCTGAAGATGGCTGACTGGGGCAGAGCTTAAGCCCTGCCATCTCATTGGTTGGGGCCAGAAAGGACCAAAGTGAGGTGGAGGGACTGCACAAGTGGATGGCTCATAGACCATGGTGGGCTATTTGCACTCATATTTTTATGGAAATAATGGATATATTTAAAAAATATAATATTATTTAAATCACTGAGGATTCCCAGTCTGATGACGGGGAATATTCAAGCATGTGAATCTATGAAAGATACCAATGCTGGAGAAATAGAGTTACAGGTAAGTAACTAAGACTTTCACATCCCAATACATCCGAGACACCGACAGTATCTCAGATTCAAAGTCGGCGAAAGTCATTACCAGTTAGGAGTCCTTCCATTCGGCCTCAAATCAGCCCCCAGGACTTTCACCAAATGCCTAGCACCAGTGGCAGCTTTCCTCAGAAAACAGGGCCACTACGTCTACCCATACTTAAATGACTGGTCGGTCCGAGGCCCAACACATCAAGAAACTGTGGCTTCGCTGAGACAAACAAACTCTTCACCAACAATTGGGATTTGCAATCAATTACGCCAAATCTTGCTTAGTGCCAGCAAAATGTTTGATGCTCCTGAGCACACAGTTTCTCACGGGATAGGGCGTTGTCAGACACTAAGCTGACAGAGTGCAAAAATTAACCCTGACATGCTCTTTCATTCCAAACAAACAAATCACAGTGCACAAATACATGGCTCTACTAGGGACCATGTCATCCTGTATTCCACTAATACCCAATTGCAGGCTACACATGCGACCGGTACAGCGATTTCCAGCTACCAGATGGTGCCAGACACAAGGTTCCTGGGGAGACAACCTAACCCTGCACTCTCAAAGTCACTGAAATGGTGGGCGGTCCACAACATCATCTCGAAAGGTATGCCGCTAGTAGAACCGACTAACCAACTCACTATCGTGACTGATGCTTCCCTGGCAGGTTTGGGAGCTCACCTAGGCAAACACCAGATCAAAGGCCTGTGGACTCCCAAAGAATCAACCCTGCACATAAATGTCCTGGAGCTGTGAGCGGTCCACTGGGCCCTGAAGTATTTCCTTCCACTGATCAAGAATTCAGTAGTGCGAATCCTCACTGACAATACCACCACAATGGGAAAAAGGTCAAACACCCTGTCTCAAGAAGCTCAAACCATTTGGCACTGGTCCATTTCTAACATCGCTTTGCAAGTATTCCAGCTTCCGGGGATACACAACCAACAAGCAGACACCCTCAGCAGGGACTCTACACAGTCCCACGAATGGCGCCCTGACGACAACCAAATAACCAGGCTCTTTTTAGCGTGGGGCCAGCCTCCTCTGGACCTCTTCGCCACAAAATGCAACAATCAGTGCAAAGAATTCACGTTCAGGTTACTACACCCCAGCTCTCAGGGGGACGCATTCTCGTTCCCATGGAGCGGCATCTTTGCATATGCGGTCCCTCTATTCACGCTGATCCCGAAGACAATCCAGATAATCTGCAGATGACCATTGCAAGATAATCCTGGTGGCACCGTACTGGCCCAGACAAACCTGTTTCCCGGACCTCCTCCAACTGTCGGTGGACAACCCAACACATCTGGGGTCCCACGCTGACCTCCTGTCACAGAACAACGGTGCAATTCTGCATCACGACCCAGGCTCCCTCAAGCTGACTGTGTGACTCCTGTCACGCCGAATTCGCCCACCTAGACATCCCGTAGGAATGGAAGTGCATACTAGCGTCAGCTAGGGCACCTTTCACTAACAACTCTGGCAACCAGAAATGGAAAAGGTTCAGCGCGTGGTGTTCGCAGCAGTCCAACCTTCAACCACTGGCCATACGACCACAACAGGTTCTTCCCTGTCTACTGAAGCTGTCAAGTGAAGGTCTTGCAATCTCCTCCATAAAAGTACACCTGGCAGCAATCTCCATGTTCACCAGAAAGAAGAGGGCTTTTTTGAATTTTTTCCACCGAAGAAAATAATTACACTGCTGTGGCGCCTAAATCTAGTCCTAGCTTGCCGCTTGAAACCCCTTTTGAACCTCTCTCTTCGGTGCACATCAAGTTTGTAACTTGGAAAGTGACTTTCCTGATAGCCATTACATCCTCCAGACGAGTCTCTGAACTACAGGCCTTCATGGTGGACCCTCTGTACCTCAGATTTGCAAAGGACAAAGAAAGTAATCCTCTCCACCAATCCTCACTTTATTCCGAAAGTCCCATCTGAATTCCACAAGAATGCAACTATCACCCTACCTACATTCTTTCAGAATGCCACCTCCCCAGAGGAGAGAGCATTGCACTCCCTGGATGTAAAAAGGGCATTAAAATATTACCTGGACCGGACAAAATCCTTTAGAGTGGTGAGACACCTCTTTATCGCTTTTGGTCGCTCGAACAAAGGGTAAGGCATCACAAAACAGGGCATCGCAAGGTGGATATCCTCAGCGATTTCCTTCTGCCACACAAAGGCCAACAGGCCACTTCAGACTACAGCCAGGGCACGTTCTACTAGAGCCACAGCGATCTTGGCAGCTCTCTAGTCAGGAGTGCCCATCAAAGACAATTGCCATGCGGCAACATGGGCAGTGCCTCACACATTCACCAGGCACTACTGCCTGCAACAGCAGCACGTGCAAATGCGTCGAGCAGTCCTTCAACGGATGTACCAGTAAGGTAAGCCCTGCATCTTCCGGGGTTAGTTGTAATTTACGTAAGTATACTTCTGGCATGAGCATAAAAATGCAAAGGTTTCAAATCTTTGTTTGCCTGGCTTTTCTCCTCCAGACATGTATACTGCTGTACAATCTACTTGCAGCATGTGAATCCATGAAAGATCAAATGCTGGAGAAGTAGTTTCTTTCCTGTAACTCCATTTCTCCAGTGTTCGTATCTATCATGGATTCATAGGGGATGGTGTTAAGTGTGGGGAAAACAGATGGTTTGGGGGGCGGGCCCCCCCAATAAGTAAAAAGTTTTTTTGTATTTGTTATTATTTCATTTGATTTATTTGTATTCGGGAAAATCACATGTAACCGCTTTACACTAGATACATCGCCATAGAAATATGTTGAGCAATAAGAGTATGGTTTAGTTGTATTCTCCCTATCCTGCATGCAAAGTCACAATAGGACCATGCAGATTAATGTGAGCCGAACAAATCCCACTTGGGGTTTAAAGCCATGGTCGTTATTTCCTAAAGCATGCAGTATTTTCCATCCTTCTCTTTTCTGATCACCCCCATTCACATTTCATATGGGACAAAGGTCCCTGCTAATAGTCACCCTCCTCCCAAGGGTGCCTAAAGGCTAACATAATGCTCAGTGACACAGAGAAACGTGTTAGGTTCTCGGAGAGCCGCTCTGCTGCCCGGACCTCTGCAGAACATTGTCCTGGCAGAGGGACACCTCCCCCGTTCGGCACCCTCATTGACAATGAAGGTGCCAAACGGGAAACCCCTGGTGCCAGGACAATGAGAGTGCTGAGCAGGAACATTGTGCTGCTCAGCACCCTCATTGTCCTGCCAGCGGGACACCTTTCCAGTTCAGCACCCTGAGAGTGCCAAACGAGAGAGGTGTCCCGCTGTCCAATGTCCCGGTCAGGCTATTGAAATGGCCCCTCAGGGGGCAAGCTGCCACTCTACTGCAAGCTGTCCCCCACTCTAGGAAGAACAAACCAATTTGGTACAGATTGGGGTAAAACAATAAACAATGAGGCTTTGAATTAAAGTGGTCAGGATTGGTGTACTCGTACGTCCCGCTCCCTTTCCTTCATACTTGTGGAATATTCCGTCTTTCAGGACGGGACCGGAGCAATTGGCAGCATCAAAAAAATATGTTCCTTATTCTATTTTTACATGGGGTCAGCGCGTGTGGCTTTAGCTCTGCCTTCCTGAGCCCATCCCAGCGCATCGCCCTTCCCTCCACGCCGTTGTCATGATGCCTACCCCCAGGCATCCGGACCAAGCCCATCAGCCCCGGCAGAAGGCATCTAGACATTTAGTAAAACCTCAGCAGCCCCGGCTAGGGGCTATCTGGGTTCAGTCCTGGCGCCTTAGGCGCCAGGCTCATAGTTATTACTTACCTCAGGCAGACTATGCTGCAAATGACTCCAATCCAACATGAAGCCTGAAAGGGACTATTTTTCTACAGGGACTATTATGGCTTCGACATTGACCAGGCCCTCAGCGCCATTGTCGACGCTGAAGCAGTCGGCGCCCTTGATGCCATTGAGGACTACAGGTCTGAATTTGACGATGGAGGCCCGTAGAGCTGTGGATCCTCTGATAAAGTCTTTGGCTAAGACTGTGAGGCCCCCTGTGGACTGCAGGGTCTACTCCTGTACCTCGGAGGGAGTTCTTTCACTCTCTACAAGATATTTATGAGGATGAGGTGTGGTCTGATATGGAGTCGGAGCCTTTTGGTGCTCCTGGTGACACTCTGGTGACTCCTGACATGGTCTTTACGGAGGACAGTCAGCTGGAGGATCTAAGACAATCTTTGCATGATGCCAGTGGCCTGGATTCATTGCCTGAGAAGGAGTTTGGCAGGCCTGGGGCTCATGCTGAATCCTTCTGTAGGAGATTGATTTCAAGGGTTATGGAGTACCTGGGGTGGTCCGGCCCTCAAGTTGAATTATATCAGGATGACCTGACTAACATTTTAGATCAGGGTCCATCCACTGACCCAGTGTTGCCTTTTCACATGACGTTACAGAAAAGGGGGGCTGCTACTTGGAACACCCCGGAGTCTCTTCCGGCAGTCAACAAGTTGCTGATTAAGAAATACCGCCCATCCAGTAGCGACCCAAGCTACCTATCCACACACCCCACTCCAGAGAGTTTGGTGGTTCAGGCGGCCACCTCGAGGCAGGCGGTGTACCCCACCATCCCGCCAGATAGGGATGACGAGCGCTTCAATAGATGGGCATGCAAGGTATTTTTGGCTGGGAATATATGGCCCTTAAATCGGCCAACTCCACCTGTGTCTTGGCCAAGTTTTCGCACACTCTGTGGAATTGTCGCTCTCTGGCGGCTGAGCATATTCCCGAAGGGGAAGGAAAGGGATGGGTTCCTTGCTATTGTGCAGGATGGCAAGGATGCCGTGTGTGAATCCCTTCAGACTGGGTTGGACATGGCGGATAGTGTCAGCCGGTCCATGGCTGCGAGCACCGTGATACGCAGGTTTGCGTGGTTGCGATAGTCGGGCTTTGCTCCGGACGTGTAGGCCTGTCTTCTCATCATGTCCTTTGACGGCTCTCATTTGTTGGGCTGCAAGGCTGACGAGAGCCTTGAGAGGTTGCATACCTCCAACGCAGCTGCAAAGTCTTTGGGCGCAGCTGTGCATCAACCTCTGCCTTTTTGTCCTGGGGACAGCAGTGGAGGGGTTCCTTTCATAACTACTCCTGTTTTGGTAGAGCGAGGGGAGCGGCCAGTCAAAGGGGACACCGTAAAAGTATTTGTGGTGGACAGGGAAGAGGTGCCAAAGCTGCTCAGGCTGCTGCCTCTTTTCCTTCAGACGCTGCCGCAGTTGTTCCGAAACAGTAATGAAGCCAGTTCCCATTGTTCGCCGGTTGGTGGCAGACTGTCTCAGTATCTCGAAGAGTGGCAAGCCATTACTTCAGATGCGTGGGTTCTGGAAACAATAGTCTACGGCTACTGCCTACCCTTCCTAAATCGGCTTCATGACAATCCACTGGGAAACTCTTTGAAGATTCCGGATCTGCTCCTTGTGCAGGAAATCTTGGCCCTGCTGGAGAAAGGCGCTATAGAACTAGTGCCTGTGGCGGAGTGGAACATGGGCTGGTATGCCCCATATTTTTTGATTCCCAAGAAAGATGGAGGACTGAGACCCATCTTGGACTTGCGTCGCTTGAACAAGTTCCTCAGGAAGGACAAGTTGAAGATGTTCACTCTTTCTCAGGTCCTTTAGGCTCTTCGACTTCAGGATTGGTTGGTGTCATTGGACCTACAGGATGCTTATTTTCATGTGCCGATCCATCCAAAGCACAGAAAATACCTGAAGTTCGTTGTTGGCAGCTTGCACTTTCAGTTTCGGGTCCTGCCATTCGGAATGACCTCCGCCTCGAGCGTCTTCACCAAGCTCGTGGTGGTGGCAGCGTATCTCAGGAGAGGGGGAGTTCACGTCTACCCCTAGTTGGACGACTGGCTGATCAGAGCGCGTTCTCCCGAACAAGCTTTGGATCATCTCAGTTCTCACCTGCCACTCCCTTCACAAGCTGGGCTTCTCCCTCAATTTCAAGAAGTCGCATATGACACCTACCCAGCAGCTCCAGTACATCGGGGTTGTGTTGGACACATTCTTGGAAGTGCTAGCCTCCCAAGGTGAGGACCCATCACATTGTTCAGATGGTTGACAAATTTCAACATGCCCAGAGTGTCCCGGCTTTCGAATTCTTAAGGTTGCTCGGCCTCATGGCATCCTGCATTTTTCTGGTGCCGGAGGCCAGACTGCGAATGAGATCCCTTCAAAGGGCACTCAGGACGCAGTGGTCCCAGTTCTCGCGCAAGATGTCGGATCTCCTTCAGATTCCGCTCATGGTCTCACAGGATCTTCTGTGGTGGGCCAGTGACGGAAATCTGATGAAGGGAGAGCCGTTTTGGCAACCGTGGCCGGAGGTGACGATAGTGACGGATGCTTCCTTCACGGGATGGGGGGCTCACGCCAACGAGCTGACCGCCAACGATCGTTGGTCTCTGTCGGAGTCCAGACTTCACATAAATCTTTTGGAGCTGAGAGCCATTAGGCTAGCCCTGAAGGCTTTTGTGCCGTTTGTGCGCGGGAAGAGTGTCCTGATCATGACAGACAACACAGTGGCCATGCATTACCTCAACAAAAAAGGGGGTGTAGGGTTGCTCCCGCTTTGCAGGGAGGCAATGTAGCTCTGGTTCTGGGCGATACAGCAAGGAATCTCCCTCTCTGCAGTTCATCTCGCCGGAGAGGAGAATGCGGCAGCAGATGCTCTGAGCAGGCAGAGCGCGGTCTCCCACGAGTGGGAGTTGGCTCAGGAAGTCCTTCAGGAGATCTTTGCCCTTTGGGGAACCCCTCAAGTGGATCTGTTTGCGACCGGTGCCAACCGAAATGCGAGACATATTGCTCAAGGGAATTTCTTCAAAGAGGAGCTTTAGGGGATGCATTTGTCGTGGATTGATCATTCCTACTTCTGTACACGTTTCCTGCGGTCCCCATCATTCCTCAAGTTCTAAGCTGGTTGCGGAGGTTTGGGTCCCACATGATTCTAATTGCACCGGATTGGGCCAGAAGAGCCTGGTACCCGGACCTTCTGGAAATGTCCATCTGTCCTCCATGCCGGCTTCCCCACAAAGAAGATCTTCTCTCATTCGAGGGGGGTCGGGTTCTCCATCCAGAGTTGAAGACTCTCAACCTTCACACTTTTTTTCTGAAAGGTTGAGATATAAGGATTGGGACCTCCCGGATGACGTGATGGAGGTGTTGCTTTCGGCCAGGCATCCGGCAACCAAATCCCTGTACGGTTGGCATAAGTTTTGTGACTGGTGCAGAGGACACAATGTCGATCCTTTTCAGTGTTCCATTCCGATGGTTCTTTCTTTCTTGCTTTCTTTGGCCCACAAGGGTCTTCAAGTGGGTACCATTATAGGTTACCTGGCAGCGCTATCTATTTTCAAGCGCTCGTCTGAAGAATGTTCTTATATTAAGATTCCTTTGATTACCCAGTTTCTAAAAGGGCTCACGAATGTGTTCCTGTTGTCCCCTTTTCAGGTGCCGGTTTGGGATATGAATCTAGTCTTGAAATTCTTGATGGGTGCTCCGTTTGAACATTTTCCCTCGTCCTTTGAGACTGTTGACCTTCAAGACAGTTTTCTTGATTGCAGTTACATCTGCTCGGAGAGTGAGTGAGTTGCAGCCACTTTTGTCTAAGCCACCCTTTACTGTGTTCCACAGGAATAGGGTTGTACTCATGGTACGTCCTTCCTTTCTACCTAAGGTAGTGTCTGAGTTTCATTTGAGTAAGAAGGTGGTACTTCCTGCTTTCTATCCTCCTCCTCATCCTGGTAAGGAAGAGGAGAGACTCCATAGGTTGAACCCTAGGAGAGCTTTGAGCTTTTATATTTCTAGGATGTCCAGGGTCAGAGTGGACGACCAGCTTTTTGTGGGATACACTGGACAGATTGTGCCATGCTGTTGCCAAACAGACCTTGTCCAGGTGGATTATCCTCACCATTGCTCGAAGTTACAGATTGGCTGGCAAGGACCCTCCTGAGGGTTTGCGAGCTCACTCCACCAAGGGCGTGGCTACATCCACAGCCCTACAATGGGGAGTTTCTGTTAAAAATATTTGATGCTGCAACGTGGTCTTACATCCACACAGTTATCAAGCATTACTCCCTGGATACTTTCCATGTTCAAGATATGGCCTTTGGTAAAGCAGTGCTCTATTCTGCCTTCTGATTGGGTATATCCAAATTCTTATCCCTCCTCTGTTCACGGATACTGCTTCGGGAGTCTGCCAAAGATGTGGAATACGTTGGAGGGGACAATCCTTTCGAAGAACAAGTTACTTACTAACTGGTAACGTTCTTTCGACTGGATGTTCCTCCAACGTATTCCACATCGCCCTCCAAGCCTACTCCTCTGAAGAATTTCCCATGCTATTGCAGCTTGCATTCCCACAAGGCTATGTGCAGTCATGGAGGCTTGGTGTGAGGTTATGGCACACATTGTGGAGGGATAAAACATGAACTGAGGCTACGGGCGACGTGCGTCCTACTTATAACATCCAATGACGTCCCCCTCGACAGAGGCCTTTGAGGGACATCGACCGGACGCCATTGACGCAGGACGCCCTCTGCCGAAAAATATCCGAAGCAGCACAGCTGTGGACATTACATGCCAAAGATGTGTAATACGTTGGAGGAACATCCAGTCGAAAGAACGTTACCAGTTGGTAAGTAACTTGTTCTTCCACTGCAA
Source organism: Ambystoma mexicanum (assembly GCF_040938575.1). Taxonomy (NCBI): domain Eukaryota; kingdom Metazoa; phylum Chordata; class Amphibia; order Caudata; family Ambystomatidae; genus Ambystoma; species Ambystoma mexicanum. Next base: position 1,027,032,850 of record NC_090923.1, on the reverse strand, counting down.
CTCCTTCTCGGCACGTGCACTCAAAGAAGACTCATCAGGTTGGAGGACGACTTCCACTGAGCTCCTCTAGTCCACTTACGGGAATTCGACGAAAAAAGAAATCGCTGAATGAGTGCCTTCCTTTTCAGAGCATCCTGTCCAGGTGACTGCTTCGCGGGGTAATCTGGTTCAGGGAGCAGTCATACAAACTCTAGTGTCATGGATTCTGGAGTTTCCTCCGAGGTTCCCCCTCTGGGGCTAAAGGCTCCTGGTCACTTGCTAATTTGCCCAGAAAGGGGATATGAAATTCACCAGCAAGGAAGAAGATCACCTTTTTCTGGGCTAATAAAACCGGATTGATTTCTAAGTTTCCTTTCAAAGGGGTAAACTTGGTACTGGCCAGTCTGAGGGAGCAAAAATGACGGAGGCTCGTCCAAACTCTACTTCTACCAGCTCTACCGAGAAATCATTGAAGGCTCTTAAAATAACGGCCAATTCCACCATGGCCTCTGACAGATCTGTGATGCATGTCACCACAGAGTGTCTCAAAGTGGCATCCCCTCCAGTGTCAACGACGTCAACCATCAGTACCTTCAATTGCATCAGGTGTGAATGCCAGTCCCAAATCTTTGCCGTCTTCATCCTTAGTAGGAAATCCTTACAGTCGAAGGACGGATTGGAATCTGCGAATGCCCCTTCCACCTACAATATCGCTTCCTCCTACAATGACACTGTTGCACTACGTTGATCCTTGGATTGGGGGGGGGGAGACCCTCTTGACAGCTGGTGTTGACGGAATCATGGAGGCATAATCCGTTCAACAGACAGGTTCCCACTCCAAAGCCAAGACCATCTTCAGAAGAGGCCTTTTTGCTGTTTCCAAAACCTGGCACAGTCAGAACCTCTTGAAGTCCTACTTTAAGGATCTCTTGAGGTAAGTTTTCTCTAAATGACTGGAACCTTCAAAAGCAATGGAAGTACAACTTCTGCCTCCGCTTCTAAGGCCAGTAGAAGTTCCACCTACGCCTCCTCCTCCTTTGAACCTAAAGAGCTCGAGCCTGTTCCTCATGCTCCGCGCTCCACCCTGCCTGCCGAAATTCTCACTGAAAAGGGTGTGACTGATGTACATGAGGATGATGATCATCTGCTTTTGTCAATCAGGGCGTTTCATGATAGGGTCGTTTTTTTTTTTTTTTTTTTACTTTATTTTTGAGATTTTCGTACCATCAGAAAACAATTGCACCAACATGGTGACAGCAAGAGGAGCAAAGGAGGGAACGGGAAGCGAGAAGAGGCGGAAGGAGAAGGAGGAAACAGGACAAGAAATCATACAACATTCCCCACCCCCTGGTTCGTCTATATAGCCGCCCCCCCCCCCCTCCAGCATCTACAGCAACAAATATCAATACATTCTTTGCTTAATGCCAATTAGAATGAGGTCATGAGTATGTAATAGCTCTCAGTTCCAAAGCCCTATGCCAAGTTCAGTTGCTCTCGGCATCAGATGATTCTGTACAGTTTAGCAAATATGCAATATATGGCCCCCAGATGTCTGGGGGGCGAGCATGTAAAGGTAGGGTTCTTATAAATTCACTCTCCACATCTTGACAATATGTTATGTCTTTTTTCCAGTCTTCGATTTTGGGCAGGGGCCCTCTGCTCCATGCCATGGCGATTCGTCTCCGGGCCAGCACCAGAAGAAGGGCTGCTAGTTTACGGGACGTGGGTTGTAGGTATTTAGTGAGGCCAAGAAGGGCTGCTAATGGCAGCGGAGCCACCTGTTCCCCTATAATGTCAGCAGTGATTTGTAAAACTGAAACCCAGAAACGTCGAATTCCTGGACATTCCCAAGGTAGGTGAAAAAACATGCGTGTGCCGCCGCACATCGTTCACACTGGGCTGATGCTTCTGGGTGATGCCGATGCTTTTTAGCAGGGGTATAGTATGTTTGGTGTACAAAGTTGAAGTGTATTAGTTTATAGCGTGTATTCACTGCGACTTTTTGAGTTTGACGTAGGATATAGGACCAGTCTTCAGCGTTTATTGACTCCTGGATGGCTGACTCCCATTTCTGCTGTGTTTTAGCATTAGGTGACGCGGAGTCCGCCACAAGGGATTTGTAGAGCAGCGAAACCAACCTCCCTTCGCCTGGATGGTGTTGTGTAACAGATCCCATATAGGGGGTTGTTCAGGAAGTGTGGGAAACATTCTATGTAGGGTGTGGCGTAATCTAAAGTAAAGGAAGGTGTCTAGGGAGGTGTTACCGCCCCTGTCTTTGGCCATTTGTGGGGTTGGGAAGGTGCCCTCCGGGAATAGATCGCCGAAGGAGTGGATATTGATTTTATCGGCCCATATTAAGAATACTTTTTCATTTGTGAGCGGGATGCCCTGGATGAATCTGATTGGTAGTAGAGGGGAATATCTTACGGTCACGCCGTATTTAACAGCCATCCTTTTCCAGATTGTGTATGTGGATAGGACCGTATTTAGTGTGTTGTACGGGACTGGGATTTGACTTATAATAACGGCACTGAGCAAATCGGGTGGGGCGAGAGCTCGTTCCACCTGCACATGTGGGCGAACGAAGTGGGACATGTACCAGTAGCTTAATAAATGCGCCTGGGCCGCCCAACAATATTTTTCTATATCTGGGAGCGCTAGACCACCCTTCGACGTTGGTAGAACTAGAGTGTTATACGCTACACGCGCAGGTTTGCCTGCCCATAGCAATTCCAAAACTGCAGTTTTAACTTTCAGTAGAAAGGATTTGGGGAAGAGTAGCGGAATATTTGTGAACAAATACAGAAACTTAGGAAGGATGAACATCTTCATCAGAGAGGCCCTGCCCCAAAGCGTTAGCGGGAGCGTTTTCCACCTATGTATTCGGTCTTGGATGGAATTGAGCGTGGTGACATAGTTATATCTTTATATATCTCGTGGTGGTTGCGAGACATATATATACCTAGGTAGCGCACCCTCGAGTTCTCCCATTTATAACCATGATCGTCTACAAATTCCACTGTGTTAGGGGTCAGGGGAAATACCACAGATTTGGAGTGGTTCATTTTTAGACCCGACATTTGACCAAACCTTATCACTTCGCGCATTACTGGGTTAAGGTTCTCTTGGGGGTTGCCGATAAACAATATGATGTCATCAGCGTAAAGGGAGACAATTTATGTGGACCCAGTTTAAGACCCCTGTGTATTTGGAATTCGCGCAGTCGCGAAGCCAAGGGTTCCATAATAAGGGCAAAGATTAGAGCGGAGAGTGGGCATCCCTGTTTCGTTCCGCGTTCTAGTGATATGCTCGAGGACCTAGTGTTTTCCAGTGTGACATATGATCGTGGGTCGTTATATAACAGAGACACTAACTTAATGAAGAAGTTGCCAAAGCCCATTTGTCTAAGCTTTGCCATCGTGAATGGCCATTCCACAGAGTCAAATGCCTTCTCGGCGTCGAGGAGCACTGCTATTGCCTGCTGTGTTGGGTCTAGGGCCTCTATGACGCCGAACAGCCGTCTGATGCCATAGGTGGTGCTGCGTCCAGGGATAAATCCTGCTTGATCTCCAATTGCTAGAGCTGGCATGAGAGGGAGAAGCCGAGATGCATGAATTTTTGCGAAGATTTTATTGTCCAGGTTGATCAAAGAAATCGGCCTGTATCACGCACATTCATCAGCGGGTTTGCCGGCTTTATGTAACACTATTTTCTGATGTTTGTTAATCTGCTTAGAATCACATGCTGTGCATAGGTCCGACATCCAGTGGTCACTGCGGAGTATTGCATTTTGTTTTTCGTAGTCGAAAATGGGACGTCGACAAGGCGTGTCTGTAACACTATCCCTATAGTGACGTGCGTTGTACCCACAATCCCTCACGCGTCGAGGTCCCTCAGATTGTTTTTTTCCGCCCAGCTTATGGTCGCCTCACGCAGAGCTCCTAGAGAGACATTGCAAAACACTTACTACGGACCTCGGTCCTTAATTTATACTTATTGTTAAAGATCCCTCCCCTCGACGTTAGCTGTGAAGCTGTTTCTCCGCCGAGCAAGTTTTCGACGGAGGGGAAGAGACGGAGGAGATCCTTCGGCGCTGCCGAACACGTGGCCAGGCCTCGCCGGCCAACATACAGTAGGGAGAGTGGGGGTTCGAACTTTTATCTTCTCGTCGAGAATGTCTTTCTTTCTCCCCTATCTTTCCCTTGGGGTTGTTATCACCAGTTTTTATTGCCTCAGCTATGGAGAGGACACCTTTTAAGTTTTGCCCACGCTGTAGGGGCAAATACACTTGGAAGGACAAACACAATCTCTGTAATCGTTGCTTGCCCCTCGATCATAAAGAGGACAGCTGCGCGGCCTGTAAGCTCTTGAAACCAAGAACTCTTAAAGAACGGAAAGTTAAGAGGTGGGCGGACTACGCTATGTCGAAGTCAGTTTCCTCACCCGCCGCCGCTGTTACAGAAAGTGACGAGGAGGGTGATAACTCGACGTCCGTTACGGAAGTCATTAACCCCCAGAAGGAGCGCTCGCGCTCCTCGACGTCCGTCCCCGGCCCGACGGGCTCGGCTCACGCCCTGCTTATGGGGATGAACACCCCGGCGACAAGGACGCACACAGACCCCATAGGCCTAAGCACACAACCCACGGCTCTTCTTCGTCGAGGACGAAGGATCCATCAGCGCCGAAGGGGACGCAGGGCACTCCGGCGTCTACCTCAGACCGTAAGGGTCTCAAGCCCCATCCGCAAACGCAGCCGCGACCAGCGATTGGGCTTTCATCTAACACGGGCGCTACCTCAAAAACATCTGACGTAACGCTCCATAGAGCGGCTGTCGAGAAACAACGCGTAACGCAGGCAACGTCGACTCCAGAACCGTCTACTGACGAACTCGTTGTCGAGAGCCTGGCGAGAATTGTTTCCAAAGACAAACGTAAGCGGACGACGAAACAGACGTCGAATACCGCACCAAAAGATATAGAAACGCCGAAAAAGCACAAGAGTAGCCAGGAACTGCCCCCTTCATCTAAGGGCACTTCTGAACTACCGGAGTGCTTTTCTGAGGGCGACGGAAACCTTTTGTCGACGTTGTGGGAGCGTTCTAAGCGTTTGGAAGGTGAAAACACTGATTTCCCCCCTCTAGACTATTCAGGGGTTCCCCATGAGACCCTTGAAAGACTCCATTCTTGTATGGAGAAAATGGAAAGGTTTTTGGGTAGCCAAAACCCACCCACACCCAAAAGACCAAGAGAATGGACCCAGGATGACCCTAGGGTCAAGATTCCTAGGCTGTTCCCCCTTCTACAGACGCATATGACCTCACTGAAGAGGAGCAATACCTCCAGGAAGATGAGGAGTGTTTTGGTGGAGAGGAAGAACATGAGGAAGAGGGGTTTGAAGAAGACCCTTACACTAGTGCAGGAGCTTTTGAAGAAGATACAGCTACCTCACAGCCCTGGCAATCCCCATCAGTGCAGCCTTGGCAATCCCCATCAGTGTACTCAGACCCTGATGTCTTTCACCCTTCTCCTCCCAAGGACTCACCTATTGGAAACACCTCCCCCATAGATGACCAACCTTCACTTAATGCACTATTGCGCAAGGCAGCAGCGCATTTTGAAATAGACACAGGGGAGACTCTTCCGGACATAGACTTTGTAGAAAAAGTTATTAAAGAAAAAGCCCCGGTTAGTCAGTCTATTCCGCTTCTGGCTTCTATAAGGAGAAGAATAACTCCTTCCCTTTCCAATCCGGCCTTAGTCAGAGGGGTCAACCCTCAGATAGAAAAGCTCTTCAGCCCTTCGTCCTCTGACCCTTTGTACATCAGGGGACATTCTATTCCGGACTCACTTGTAGTTACTAATACAAGAAAAAGAGCGGGGGTACCACTATCCACTAGTGAGGCACCACCTGACAAAGAGGGCAAGAAGCTCTATACACTTGGGAAGAGAATCACGACCTCCGCCGCCTTCTCAACTAGGATTGCAAATTACAATTCCCTACTACCTAGCTACGCAGATGCACAGTGGAGCAAGCTGCGAGCGAAGCAGAGGACGCACCAGAACCCCTGCGTTCACGCCTGCTAGCTATAATCTCAGAGGGAACTCTTGTAAACCAGGGCATCGTAAAGAACTCCTTAGATGCCGCAGAGACGGCTGGCCGTTCCCTGGTTCAGGGAATACTTCTCAAACGCCATGTCTGGCTGCGCAAATCGGGATTTAAGCCGGAAACCCAGGCTTCCCTGATAAATAAGCCCATAGAACAAACACATCTGTTTGGGAAAGCAGTTGATGAGGCCCTAGAACATGCGAAGAAAGAGTTTGATACCATCAAGACTCTTGACCAAATTTCTAGGCCACCTAACAGACGCAGTTATGGCAATAGACGCTCCTTTCGTGGCCAACGCCAGCAGCAAAGCCAACAGCAATTTTATTCTGCTACCAACTGGCCCTCTAACCAAAGCAGCCAGTTCAGTCAAAGAGGCCAACGTCGTGGCAAAGGAAGAGGTCGCGGCTCCAGCCCCAAAGGTCCCACGCCCAATACCAACAAATGACCCGAAGATTCGGGTCCCCTCCCATGCATCACCGGTCGGGGGCCGGCTAACATCGTTCCTTTCAGCATGGGAGGGAATAACGTCAGACCGCTGGGTATTATCCACCATAGCCCACGGATACTGCATCGAATTCAACGGTTCCCCGAAATACAGACCCCCACGGAACCGACGCATGACACCGGAACACCTCACTATTCTTCTTCAAGAAGTAGAAGAGCTACTGAAAAAAGAAGCTATAGAGGCTGTCCCCCTATCTCAGGTAACAGAAGGTATTTATTCAGTGTACTTCCTTGTACCCAAAAAGGATTTAACCATGCGCCCTGTATTAGATCTGCGCCCAGCGAACAAGTTTGTCAAACCCCAAAAGTTTCGTATGGTGACCTTGCAGGAAGTAATCCCACTGTTATCACAGGGGGATTACATGACAACACTAGAGATGAAAGATGCATGTTGCCAGCGCACAGAAAATACCTCAGGTTCAAGATAGAGGACAAACACTACCAGTTCAGAGTACTACCCTTCGGGATAGCATCTGCACCAAGGGTATTCACGAAAGTACTGGCAGTGGCAGCGGCCCACCTGCGCAGGTTATCCATCCCGGTATACCCTTACCTCGACGACTGGCTCATAACAGGGGATTCTTACGAAACATGCTTCTCCAATACCCAAAAGACCGTAGACCTTTTGTCCCAACTGGGCTTCTCCATCAACGAAAAGAAGTCCAGCTTAGACCCCAGCCAAATCAAACAATTCCTAGGGGCTCTAATTCGAACAAAGGACGGCCTCGTCTTCCCCTCCAACGAGAGGGTCCAAAACATGCTGTTTCAGATCCCCTATTATGTGGCAGGTCGAGAGGTGACGGTACGCAAAGCAATGCGCTTGCTAGGGATGATGGCGTCATGTATTTATTTGGTACCTCACGCGCGCTTGCGCATGCGCCCAATGCAAGAGTGGCTTTACAGCCAGTAGTGTCAGGCCAGCGGACAATGGGACGATCTAGTGGTGGTCTCGCAGGCCTTGGTTCTCTCGCTACGGGATGGACAAAGGAAAACCTATTATTAGGGAAAACTTTTGCCACACCCGCAGTGGAAGCCACTCTAACCACAGACGCATCCCTTACAGGATGGGGGGCTCACCTATCCCATCAGACTGCTCACGGAGTGTGGACTACGAGCTTAGCATCCAAGCATATAAACCTGCTGGAACTACTAGCGGTGTTCAAAGCACTGAAAGCCTTTCAGGAACACTTACAAGGAAAGACAGTGATGGTCCTCACAGACAGCACCACAGCCATGTACTACCTCAACAAGCAAGGGGGCACTCACTCTCCAGGACTGTCCAAGCTGTCCCAGAATATATGGAAGTGGGCTCTCAAACACAACATGTTCCTACTATCACAACATGTACCAGGGGAACTCAATCTGCTAGCAGACAAACTCAGCAGAGACTTCCCCCTACCCAAAGAGTACGAATGGCAATTGCACGAAGACATCGTCTTAGACGTCTTCACGCAATGGGGATTCCCGGAAATAGACCTGTTCGCAAACCTGGAGAACTCACAATGCCAAAGTTACGCCTCCAGGTACCCCCAGAACCAGTCCAAGGGGAACGGTCTGTCGATTCAATGGTCAGGGAAATTTGTTTACGCCTTTCCCCCGACTCCCCTCCTCAACAAAGTGGTGCACAAGATGCACCAGGAGCAGGTTACCATAATACTAGTGGCCCCAATGTGGGCCCGGCAGCCATGGTTCGCTCACTTGATGGAGATGTCCCTATCTCCCCCAATGAAACTTCCCTGCCCGTACAACATGCTGTCACAAGACAAGGGCAGGACACTGCATCCATGCCCTCAGACCATGAACTTAGCAGCCTGGCTCCTGAGATCATAGAATTTGGACATTTACATCTCCCACAGTGATGTATGGACATCCTCAGGGAAGCCTATTCTAGCAAGTGGAAAAGATTTGTCATCTGGTGTAGAGGTAAGAACATCAACCCGGTTGACTGCTCTGCCACTAACATTATTCTGTACTTGACCCATTTACTGGATTCAGGTCTAGTGTTTAATTCCATTAAAGTCCACCTAGCGGCACTTTCTGCATACACCACTTCCCAACTTAAAGTGTGGTGGTGGAAGATACCAGTTATCAAGGCCTTCATGGAGGGGGTAAAGAGAATACACCCTCCGATAGCTAACCCAGCTCCCGGATGGGACTTAAACGTGGTACTTTCTAGACTCATGGGCACCCCTTTCGAACCCATGCACAAGGCAACTCTTAAATACCTCACTCTTGAGACTGCTTTCCTAATAGCTATCACCTCCATTAGGAGAGTAAGTGAACTACAGGCTCTTTCTGTACTAGACCCCTTCGTAACAGTTCACAAGGATAAGGTGGTTCTACGCACACACCCAAGGTTTGCACCAAAATTCATCTCGAAATTTCATGTAAACCAGTCTATAGAACTACCAACGTTCTTTCAAAACCCTTCCAGCTTGGGAGAAAAAAGTCTGCATACACTAGATGTACGCAGAGCTGTCATGTTCTACATGGAAAGAACCAGAACACTGAGAAAGACTAATCAGTTCTTTGTCTCGGTGGCAGCAGGAAGACAAGGAGATGCAGTTTCTAAGTCCACTATATCTAGATGGATTGTACAATGCATCACTCTCTGTTACACTCTTGCTAAGAGAGAACTACCCTTCAAGCCAAGAGCACATTCCACTCGAGGCACTGGGGCTTCCATAGCATTCATTGCAAATGTTCCCCTTGAGTCCATCTGCAAAGCGGCTACCTGGAGTTCTGTGGACACCTTTACAAAACACTACTGTCTAGATGCCCACTCTAGATCTGACTCCCAGGTGGGACAGGCAGTATTAAGACATCTTTTCTCTATTGTTCCTTATCATAACCCACCGCCAACTCCGGGTACTGCTCGCTAGTCTATGCACAGCATGTGATTCTAAGCAGATTAACAAACATCAGACAATGCATTACTTACCGTAAAAGCATTTCTGATGGTTGTATCTGCTTAGATTCACATGCGCCCGCCCTTCCTCCCCGCTCGGATGGAAGGAACATAGACATCCTTTCCTATATTTCTCTCTTTTCTGTACTCACTCACGTCTAGAAGGCTCCCTCAGGGCAGAAAAATACAAACAGAGGGACTTCGACGCGTGAGGGATTGTGGGTACAACGCACGTCACTATAGGGATAGTGTTACAGACACGCCTTGTCGACGTCCCCTTTTTGACTACGAAAAACAAAATGCAATACTCCGCAGTGACCACTGGATGTCGGACCTATGCACAGCATGTGAATCTAAGCAGATACAACCATCAGAAATGCTTTTACGGTAAGTAATGCATTGTCATATTGGCTTCATGTAGTGTGGAGGGAAGGCAACCATGCTCAATAGATTCCTCATAGACTCGTAGCAAGAGAGGAGCCAAGATGGCCGCGTGGGCCTTGTAAAACTCTCCAGTGAGCCCGTCTGGTCCCGGCGCTTTGGAGTTCGGGAGGGATTTTATTGCATTTATTATTTCCTCAGCTGTTATTGGTGCGTTCAATGGCTCTCGCAGGACTGCCTCCACCTAGTACACCTCAGTGTCATTGAGATATTCTTGTAAAGAGTTTGGGTCTGAGTTACCTCTAGAGCTGTACAGGTTCTGATAGAAATCTCGGAATGCGTTGGCGATGTCTCCTTCAGAGTATACCAGCTGCCCTTGTGCGTCTTTAATGCATTCCACGCGAGTTGGGGTTCGGCCTATCGATATTAATCGGGCAAGCAGTGCGCCTGGCTTCTGGCCCTCTCCATATTGTCGGATCAGATGCTTGCGGCCGAGGAATTTTAGTTCCCTTTCGGCTGTTTCCCTGAACTTCCGAAGCTGCTCTTTCAGCTCTGCCCGAATTTGAGGGTTTAATGCTGTGGTGGTTTTCGTCTCTAGTTCCTTCAGCAGACGTTCGCTGTCAGAGTTCTTTACGGATCAACTTTAAAATACTGTTTTCTTTAGCAAGGCATATACCACGTACAAAGCACTTCAGTGCTTCCCAGACGGTGCTGGTTGAATCGAAAGAGTCTTGATTTATCTCGATGAAGGCTATTATTTCTTGACGCAACTCATCTGCGAAGACGGCGTCCGAAAGTGAGCCAGGCTTGAATCTCCAGTTTAGTCCGGGAACTGTTGCGCCTGCCAGGGAGACATCAAGTGTGACCATTGAGTGGTCGGAGAACGTGCGTGGTAGAATTTGACTCGTTCCCCAGGAAAACGGACAGTGGGTGGATGCCATAATGTAATCTATCCTGGAGCTAGTGTTGTGAACAGGCGAATAAAATGTGAAGTCTCTCGCATCGCGGTTGCGATGTAGTCAGCTGTCGGATTGATCAAACGCTCGACATATTTCTCAAACTTGAACGCTGGCTCTAGACAGGTTCCCCGTTGTATTATGGGATTTATCGAGTTTGGGGTTGATTGGCGTGTTAAGGTCAGCTCCCCATATGATGGTTTTAGCGTTGATCCTGCCAAGTTGGGACATCACCCAGTTGAAATTGTCTGGTCCATCAGCGTTTGGAGCGTAGGAATTCACAATCACCACTTCCTTCCCTGCGTTTATCCCTCTTACCAGCAGGGCCCTTCCCTCCGTGTTTTTCAGCGACTCGATGAGACTAAAGTTTGACTTCCTGTCAATGAGGATTGCAACCCCTCTGGCAAAGGACGAATACGACGTGAAGTACCTGTGGCATCCCCAGGATTAGGCCCACTGCAGTTTCGACGCTGGCAGGAGATGGGTTTCTTGAAGTATGGCGATGTTGATCTTATGTCTACGGAGATACTGGAAGATTCTCCTATTCTTTGCCGGTTGATTACCGCCACAAATGTTCCAGGTGGCGATTTTAAACGTTGTTACTGCCATTCAGGTGGCCAGGTAGGTTCTTACTCGTCAGGATGTGAAGGTGAGACTGATATCTTGAACTGAATAAGTGACTGAAGGGTCTGGCTTCTGGGGCATCAATGGAGTGCATCATACTTGCTGTGAAATGAGAGTGGGGTGAGTAAGGCGGACACGTAGAACCCGATTCCCTCCCTAGTGTGGGCAACCCCCAACTGGCCCACGAAAATCCCTCCTTTAGAAACAGAACTGTAAACATTGCTGCGCTAGGGGCGTTAGTAGCCCGCCAAGAGGGTACCGGGCTCCCTTTGACAACAGGATTTTGTTCCTGTGGTGATTAGCATGAATGAGAATGGAGGCGTGCTGACATCATCCACCTATTGTTAGAGTCATGGGTTACGGAGGGTCTCTTCTCACTCGATCCTCAAGTCGAGGTCTCAGATTGTTCCTGCAGGGCCTGCAGCCGACCCGGTCTAAATAGTCGCTGCCTCCTCGGGGTTATTGAAGAAATGTGCCCTCCCTTCATGTTGAATACCGAGTTTTGCTGGGTACAACATAGAATAAAGGATATGATTATCCTGCAGTCGCCGCTTGACTGTTATGTACGACCTCCTCTGTGACTGTACTGTCTGGGAAGAGCTGAATGGGGTCGCCGTCGTACTGGAGCTTCCCCTTTTCTCTGGCTGCCTTGAGTATCAGTATCGCATCCCAGTCTTTGTAGTTTAATAGCTTAGCTATTATCGGTCGAGGGTTTGCACCTGGCACTGGTCTAGTATTCGGGATTCTGTGCGCTCTTTCTACCACAAAAAGCTAAGACAACATTTCTCTTCCGAAGAGTGCTATGCACATCTGTTCGACATGATCTTCCATTTTACCCGGAGGTTGTTGCTCTCTTACTCCGATGATCCTAATGTTGTTCCTTCGGGAACGGCCCTCTAAATCTTCATTTTTAGCGCATACTACCTTCATCTGGGTTTCGAGCGCGAAAACTCGGGAGGTCAGTGCTGCTGTCCTGTCGTCCAAGTCGGACACGCGCTGTTCGACGGTGTCGAGTCTATCTGCCTGCTTATCGAGTCTGTGTTGGAGTTGATCTACCTTCATCGATAAGGTGTCCAACTTGCTTCCCAGGCCACTGATGCCAGCTTTTAGGTCCATCAGGATCTCTCTGATATCTGATTGTGGGGTCTGTACCTCCATTGGCGCCGCGTCCGGCGTAGGCGATTCAGATCTGCTGCTGGTCGTGGGTTTGTTCAATTAGCTAGTTTCGAAATTCTGTTTCTTCTGAGTCTTATCCGTTTTCCCCATGATGGCTCTGGGAGAGGCTTGTGGGAGAAAGCTGGGTTTTGTTTGTTCTGATCGGTGACAGCACCTGGTTGGACCCAGATGACGGTGGCGTTTAGTTCCTTTTGTCGAGGGGCTCATATAATTCGTTCAGTCACGTTGCAGGATGTGTACGGCAGGTAGGGCGCAGTTTCTTAGGTCCCGCAGCGAGCCTGGGTCGGGCGAGGCGCGCTGGCGCACTCCCGTCAGATTTCCTATGGTCTTGGCGGATAAGGGGGGAGCCTCGTGTCTTTACTCGATTTAGGCAATACTTTCTGCGCTTCTGCGCCTCTAGGGTGGGGGGCCCGGCTGAACCTGTTGTTTTTCTCCTCTCCAGCAGCGCTAGTAGGCAACAGTGCGCGTTTCTATTATCGGAGCAGCGTGGGTGCTGAGTTTGTGTGACGAAGGATGGAGTGCCTGAGTATGTTTTCAGTTCCCAACAGTGCGACTATGAGATGCGGCCGCTGGTTTGTGGGACCCAGCAGTCGAGGTAAGCCGATTTCAGGTTGTCTGTTGCTCAATTGTCCCCAGGTTTCGTGTAGCCTAGAGTATGTCGACTCTTCAGTTGCTTGATGACCTGGTCGGGTCTCGCTAGAGTTGCAGTGAGTCCGATTGACGCTGGGAGTGATTTTGCAGAATTGCGTGTCCTGACTCAAGCCGTTGGTAGGTGGCTTAGAGTGTGGGCCTTCCCGCCGTACTGCGTGCCCGGCACACGCCGCGGCACCCGTTGCCCCAACCCCTCGCCTCCACGGAGATCTGCCACGGAGATCGTTGTCGTGAGAAATCCAATGTACAGCGGCAATGACTTAGGTGCTTTTGTTGCTAGAGTTCAGAGTCCGTTGGCCCGGGGGGACCTCGCCAGCTGTATGCCGCCAGGAAGGGCTCAAGGGAGATGGGCATGTCCCGCCCGGAGACCACGCGAGGGACCGCTCCCTTGCCTTGGCGTCCCCGCGCCGGGACCCGAGCCCGCAGGGGGTTTGCCCAGGGTGGGGGGAGCGGAGCGGGCCCACCCAGCCGCCGCGCCGCCGGCCGCACAAGCCACAGCGCTCTCCTACCTGGACCGCTACGGAGCCCCGGCGCCCGGGGCTGTGGCACTGCTGGTCCCGCACCAGGCCGCCGCGGGGACGGAGACCACCGCGTCTCTCGAGTGCCGAAACGCACACGTCCACCTGCCTTCTTGAGCGGCACAGTGCACGCTCCGGATGACTGTGTTTTTGCCAGGTGCGTGCCTCGTCTGACGGCACGAGTCCCCAGGAGACCCCTCACACGTTGTCTGTCGGTCTGCAGGCCCTGGATTCAAAAGTTTGTATCTCGGGCTGTGATTGAATGTCAGAGATGAGATTTGTCTCAAATTAATCGGCAGGACACCGTGGATGTACACAGCAGAGGATTGGGATTATCTGGCTACCATAGGAGCGGCGCTGTCGCAGGATTCATTAGAGCCGCACAGAGCTCACTCAGGAAGCGGCCATCCTGGGTGGCTCTCTAGCGCCCTCTCATGATAGGGTAGTTGATCTTATGTCGTCTTTAGACATTTCGACACCTGAACCTCCTACTCTGCAGGCAGGAGTTCTGTCAAGAGCTCTTACTTTGAAGACACAGGAATGGTCAGGCCTTTACTTTCAAAAGGATATTTTGCCTGAGGCCCGGAGAGTGTGGGAGAGTTCACACATGGGCCAACACATCAACAAAAAGGTAGATGCTCGATACAGGCTACAAGCATCTGAAGAAATTTCCCCTAACCTCGCTACAGTCGTGGCAGCGGCATCCCTCCAAAAAGCCTCGCCATCCGAGTTAAGGTCTCATCGTTTTTCGCAGAGGGTCCAAAACCTTTAGGGTGGCCAACAACTTCTGGCCTTGGACTTCCTAACGTTGCCTGGCCTCATGGCATCCTGCATTTTTCTGGTGCCAGAAGCACATCTGACAATGAGATCCCCCTCAATGGGCTCTCAGATGTCAGTGGTCTCAGTTCTCCAGCAGAATGACAGACCTTCTTCAGGTCCTGATAAAGGTCACTCAGGACCTCCGGTGGTGGACCTGCTGAGAGAATATAATGAGTAGAAATTTTTGGCAAGCATGGCAGTTGTAGACGCCTCATTCACAGGATGGAAGCGCACATGAAAGATCTTTCAGTAAGCGGACACTGGTCTCAGCCGAAGTCTAGACTCCAGATCAACCTTTTGGAGCTCAGGACAATCAGACTAGCACTGATGGCCTTCCTGCCCCCAATACGGGGGAAAGTTGTTGTGATAATGATGGACAACACAGTTTCTGGGAACTGAGAGAAGGAATCTCTCTTCTGGCAGTTCATCTATCCGAAGAAGAAAACACAGTAGTGAACGCTCTGAGCAGGCAGAGCACGATCTCCCACGAGTGGGAGTTAGCTCAAGAAGTCCTTCTGGAGATCTTTGCCCTTTGGGAACCCCTTAAGTGGATCTGTTCACGACCAATGTCAACCGGAAGTGTGAACAGTTCTGCTCAAGGGAATTTCCCCAAAGAGGAGCTCTAGGCGACGCGTTCGTAGTGGACTGGGAGTTTCCACTCTTTTATGCGTTTCCTCCAGTCCTCGCCATCCGTCAAGTATTCAGGAGATTATGGAAGTTCGGGTAACCATGACCCTCATTGCTCCAGATTGGGCCAGGAGAATGTGGTACCCGGACCTTCTAAAAATGGCCATCTCCAATTCGTCTTCCCCAAAGAGAGGTACTGCTCTCACAAGAGGGAGGTCGCATTCTACACCTAGAAATCCAGACTCTCAATTTTCACACGCCTGGTGTCTGAGAGGGTGAGATAGGATTGGGACCTTCCGGAAGATGGTGATGGAGGTGTTGCTTTAGGCTAGAAGACCAGCAACTAAATCTCTGTACCACTGCCGTCGGAACAAGTTTCCCAACTGGTGCAGGGAAAAGAAAATTGATCCTTTCACATGTAAACCTCCTATTCTTTTGTTCTTTTTTGCTCCATTTGACCCATTCGACCCATTCAGGGTTACACGTGGGTGCAGACAAAGGCTACTTAGCGGCACTTTAAAGTATAATCCCTCAGAAGATCTTTTAAAGGGCCAATTGTCATACAGTTTCTAAATGGACTAGCACATTTGTTTCCACTTACTCCTTTTATTGTACCAACATGGCCCTTGAACTTAGTGTTAAAGTATCTGATGGGCGCTCCTTTCTAGCCATTAGACTTCTGCCCTTTGAGGATGCTAACACTTAAAACGTTCTTGTTAGCTATCACGTCTACCCGCAGGGTAAGCGACCTGTCGGTCCGATCTTCAAAACTGCCTTTTACGTCCTTTTGTACGGATAATGTAGTGTTAAGAGTGCGTTGTTCTTTTCTTCTGAAAGTAGTGTCAGAATTTCACCTAACGCAACAGATAGTCTTACTGACTTTTTACCCATTGCATCATCCATCAAAACAAGAAGAAGCTTCATAGGCTAGACCCTAGAAGGGCGCTAAATTATTACGTTTTACGAACAGCTAATGTTTGTCAGGATGATCAACTCATTGTAGGTTATGTAGGACAGAGATTAGGTCTAGCGGTAATGAAGCAAACAATTTCACAATGGATAGTTATGTGCATTACTGAATGATACTCGCTGGCAGGAAAATACTTGCGTAAAGGCTTGAGGGAGCATTCCACTAGAGGAGTGGTGGCTTCTTCGGATCTGGAAAGAAGGGTGCCAGTGCAGGACATCTGCAGAGCGGCAACTTTGTCTTCCCTTCATAAATTCAGCACATTTTACTGCCTAGACTGTCAGGAGAGGAGGTCAAATTTGGCAACATTGTAATCCATAATATTAACCAATAGAAATTCTTGCCACCCAGACAGACTGCTGTGGAAATGTATCAAAGTTGAGCAATATGTGGGAGGACAACATCCATTCGAAGAAGTAGTTACTTACCCGTGGTAAAGTTTTTCGACTGGATGTTCCTCCCACATATTCCTCATCGCACTCCCATCCTTCCCCTCTTGCTTGCCAAGAATTTCTGTGTTTTACACCTTCCTTTCTCGCAACGTTAAGTACGTCTTGATCTATGACAAAGCATGCAAAATAAGGGAAGGAAATTTCAACTGAGTTAACGGTCACTGCGCTTGCTTCATGTACCAGCGTCAACGTCACGGCCGAGGACAGTACAGTGGACGTTGAAGGCCATGACTGACACCACACAACCCGCAACTCAATGAAGCAGACTTGGATATATTAAAGATTAGGAATACGTGGGAGGAACATCCAGTCGAAAGATTGGCTCTGTGTAGTAGATCTTCAGGATGCGTACCTTCATATTCCAATATTGCCTCAACACCGCAAATACCTGTGTTTTTCAGTAGGGGCAAACACTTTCAGTATCGCAGACTTGCTTTTGGGCTGAGCTTGGCGCCAAGAGTTATCACAAAGATGATGGCTGTGATAGCTGCATTTCTCAGGCTGTGTAGTCCATTTCTATCCATATCTGGATGACTGGCTTCTCAGGAGTCACTATCCTCAGGAAGCAGCTTCACAAATGTATTTGATACCACAGCTTCTCTTAAAACTGGGATCGTCGTTGAACTGGAGGAAGTTTTCAATGATGGTCTCTCAGGACCTGATTTTCGTTGGTTTGCAATTGAACACAGTGAGTGCCAAGGTCTTTCTAACAAATGACATGATAAGGGACATAGTGTATACCTGTTCCCTACTTCTGAACTCCTCCCAGAGGTCAGCATGGTAGTTCCAGAGGCTTCTGGGCTTAATGGCATCCTGCATCTTAGACCTTCCTCTAGCAAGGTTAAAGATGAGATGTTCACAATTGACGCTCAGACAAAGCCGGTCTCGGGCGACCGACCCAGGCTCCCAATTGATTCGGGGGTCCCCAGAGATGACCTCTGCTTTTGGTCAAACTTTGGCAACCTTTCGGCGGGGCCCCCCTTTATGTATCTGTCTCCTCATATGACTTTGACAACAGATTCCTCTCTGCTTGGCTGGGAAGTGACGCCAGGTCACTTAGAAGGGTTCTATCTGTGGTCATCTTTGGACAGGGAACATCCCATCAACTACATCGAACTGCTAGCGATATGTCTAGCCTTGAAGGCTTTCCAAGCCAGTATCCAGATAACTCAGTTGCAATGTTCTATGTGAACAAGCAAGGGGCGACCAAATCTGTGCCCTTGGTGAACCTTTATATTCAGATATGGGAATGGGAGGTGCAGAAGAGAATTTGGCTGCAGGCGGTGCCTATTCCTGCCAAGAGAACACAGCAGCCTATTCCCTGAGTCGGCAGTCTACTGCAAACCACGAGTGAGAGTTAAACAAGTTCTCTCCCAGATATTTTCAGAGTGGAGAATCTCAAATGTAGACCTGTTTGCAACACTCTCCAGCAGGAATCTTCTGCTTAATGCCTCCAGAGAGGGGCTGGGTCTAGGCTACATCGGCGACGCACTAGAGATTTCCTGGGTCTGAATGCCAGTATTCACCTTTCCTCCACTATCCTTGATTCATCGTGCTGTGCTGAAGCTTTGGGAGGCACACACCGCGCGCAGATCTTTATAGGACCCTGGTGGCCAGCCAGGTTCTGGTTCTCGGAGCTAAAGATGCCAGTCTTTCCACCGATCCAGTTGCCAGAGATTCCAAATCTCCTGCACCAGAGTGATCAAGGTGTGGCATTCCTCCCCACAATCGCTCAGCTTGGCGGACTGGTTCCTGAAATTAGTTTTCAAGCACAGTTCAACCTATCCGATGATATGAGCATCATCTGGGTAGCACGCAAACCCTCTACACGGGCACAGTACAGAAGTAAATGGCTTCACTTCCGTCACTGGTGCTTAGACAATCAGATTGATCCTCGTAGAGCTTCAGTGGATTTTGTCCTTGCATTGTGTGATGAATCAGTGATGATTCCTCCCAGAAACTTGGCCTGGGACCCTTCTCATGTGGCCAGAGAAAGGCAGACACTTCTTGATCCCGGTGGTGTACTGCAGGAGTATCACATTGGGGTGGGGGCTAGGCCAGCAATACAGGGAAACCCCCCTGTTTAACTTTCTCCATAATTACACACTTTTAATGGCTGTTTGTCAAAAAGCAGAAGTTATAAGAACTGACTTTGTTGTTGGGGGGCTACATGTCCCATAATCCCATAAGAACTGGGACGACGAAGAGGGGTGAAGAGGCTGCACAGTCAGGCAATTAGGCCTAACAGCCCACACCTGAAGGAACCTCAGATGCATAAAAGGCCCCCTAATGTGCAGGCAATAGAAAGGAGAACCTGAGAGGCATAAAAGGCCTCCTCAGGTGCAGGCAATAGGAAGGAGAGGAAGGAGCTGGAACTGTGACTGGGGTGCATACAGCATAGCACTAGAAGGGGAAAGAAGAAACAGAGCTCGCAAACCATGCAGAAGTGGGAGAGCCAGAGGCACGCCGGAACGTGGATGCAGAAGATTACACCTGCTTGTTCTGAGAGGGTCTTGTTCCCACAAACTCTGAAGTGCAGAGGCTATGCAGTGGAAGATGTGCAGAGAGGCTGTCTTTCCCCATGTCAGCTGATTGCCGGGGTTGCTGGAAAGGAAACATGTCGGAGACCAAAGCGAGGAGCTGTGGGTGAGTCGCAAGTCTCGGGAGCGAGAGGGGCTCCTTAATCGAGTGGCTGGAGCGGAGACACCTGAGCAGAAGAAGGTTGTGGGTCCCTGAGCAGCCAGGAGTAGTAGAAGTTATGCCCGAAGTCGTGGAATTTGAGCAACCCGCAGAGCAAGGATACCAGAAGCCGATGAGTCAAACCTAGCATTCTGATTTCTTGCCTGTGCACTGCCAGCAACAGTATCCAGTCTGTCTCACACTTGCGTAAGACGTAGAAGTGAGCTGAAGCTGATTGGAAGTAACACTCTCGTGTGAATGGAAACGTTTTCTTTTACTCTGGTAGAAGCTGAATGTTACAGAAACAATCATTGTCAAATCCTTAAAGTCTTTAATTTTTATGAAGTAGTGGTTGTGTGTACCTAATTTTGTTTCCCAAGCACAGAGCGAACATTACAGGTCACCTGTCTCTCGTTAAGCAGCACTACCGGTCTGAAACACCCATTATTAAACATTTAAAGCTTTGAAACTCATGAAGAAGGGGTATTGCGTGTGACTAATTTCATTTTCAAAGTGCAGAGTGAACTTTACCTCTGTATTGAAACAAGCAATCATTGGTACTAAGAGAAGACCCGTTTTTAATTCAATATTTGAAGTTGGAGAGAGTGCAAGCATTGCCCAAGCCAAGAGTGTTCCCCTATTGAGAGTGAAGCGGCCTTTCCCAAATCCAGAAACTGTTCAAATAATCATCATTGTAAGCCCAATAGAAGATGAAACGGGCCCAAGATACAAGAGTGCAAGAAGCCAAGAGGGTGGCACCAAGACCTTTGGGTAATTGTGTGGCTGACATTAAAGGCAAAGCTGGGGAAGGGAAACAGTGTTGCTCATATACAAAACTGAAGTTGCCATGGTTTTAGAAAGATGAGACAAAGAGGCAGCCCACTTTGAAGAGCTATTTGGAGGAAGAGTGCCTTGCTTACTTCCAAGGTATTTCAGTGCCTTAAAGTGAATCTTGTCCAAACCTGTGTTTACCAAGTACTGAAGCTGTGGTGGTATATTTAGGTTGTCAATGGATGCAAATCTTTAGTGGTTCAAGTTAAGTGGAATGGTATGGGGCCAAGGAGAATGTGCCCATGGTAAACTGTGGTAGAGTATAGTTGTTGAAGTAGAAGCAACAGAACTGAGAAGTCATCCTGACAAATATACCTACTGTGATTTCTAACCGGAATAGACTAATAATAATTGTTAACCAAGACTTTTGTTCCATTTCCATTGTGGAAGTTGTATTTCTTTTTGAACTGCGTCAAGTCTTGGATAAATGGAAGTAGTAAAGAGGCATTGTGGCTGAGTAAAACATTGATGTTATTCTGAGGAAGTGGAAGGTCTCCTTTCATTCAGAAGAAGGACTTGTGTTAACAAATCATTACTTTGAAATTGACTTTTCAAGAAGTTGTCTAAGATTTTACTACCTATGTGGATTTTCCTTATATTCTTTTTGCTGATCATTGAAGAAGAATACACCTTGAGTCCTGGGGAAGGGAGTTAACCATGGTTATTTAAAGGTTATCAATATATTATGAATGTCATTACTGATGGTAACTGAATTGGCATATATTTTCTTTTGTATTTGATGTGTAGTGTGAGGGCCAGCATTCCTGTGTTAGAATAGTTTTGTTAGGCAGGGAAACCCACAGTAGAGTAGGGCAAGTGAGGTATTTTGTTATTATTTTTGTTCTAATAAAATGGCATATTTTTAACAAATATCAAACAGTTGTCCGCCTCGCATTGCTGCCCCTCACAATTCACATATACTCGTGCCAGACGTACCTGTCAGCTATCTGGCTATCAACATTGATTCTTCGTTCACTGTTAAAAACCCTGTGATAAAATGTCATTACACTGGTCGTCTTCTCTTCCCTCCCGTCAAACCTCCTCAGTCGAAATGGAACCTCAATGTGGTGCCCAGCGCACTGTAGCATAACGCGTTTAAACACATGGCGACAGTGGACTTGAAATTGCTCACCTGGAGGGTGGCCTTTCTAGTCATCATTATCTCAGCCCAAAAGGTATGGCGAGCTACAGGCTGAGATATCCTAACTGCAAACTTCTCCGGGAGCACCATGAGATGCGGGCTGCCAGTGGGAACCAGACGACATTCACCTGAGGGCGGGGTGTGGCACCCTGCTGTGGGCCGCGCAGTGGGAGGAGCTGCAGCCTGCGGCGATACACTGACTTCCCTTGTACTGTGGAACTCCTACTCATGCTTGGCTGGTATCTGAGCGACCGAGCAACGAGCGGAGGATGAAGATAACAGGCGTGGTGCGCTCGGGATATGGAACGGCCCTCCTCGACCCTGCGACCAACCGTGCGCTTGCATGCAGTCAGAGGACTGGACACCGAAGCTGCATAGCGGCGCGGGTTCTTGGGGGGAGTTACCGGTGCTAACTGGCCCCAGCCCCGATCGTACTGTTTGGAAGCCATTGATCCCACCGAGGGGCTGGAGTTAGCCGGGCGGGTCCGCAGCGGGCCCCTGACGATGAGAAGCAGGGGATTTGCTTTGAGGGGCTGACTCCCACTTTAACCTCTACATTAGCCCGGCGTTGGTGATGACCCGCTAGACTGCACCACACTGAGCTGAAGTTCCGACATTGGGTTTAACCAGTGCAATACCCTGCAATTTACCACTGAGGACACCGACGAAAAGGCTGCAGTGACGGGATTGAGGAGACTGAAATACACGAAGGCGGCCTCCATTGCAGGGACTACCCGGAGGATAATACGCACCATACTGCGACATAGATACGAACAAAATGCCTCTGACTCTGCGCCATCGGAACGCACGCAGGCTTGACTGAATGGGATCAGAGACTGGGCCATCTGGGAACAAACCCGGGCCTGAGGGCCATCACATTTGCGGCCGGACCGAGACGAGAGGCATACCACCCATTGACAAAGTACAGATCCAATGCGCAGTCTACAATACTGTCATGATGCCTACCCCCGGGGACCCAGACCAAGTCCAGCAACCCCGGAAGCAGGCATCAAGTTATTCTAAGCAAGCCCAACAACCCCTGCTAGGGGCTATTTGGGCGCAGTCCTGGCGCCTATGGCGCCAGACTCACATGGAGAGTCAGTCCTGGCGCCATAGGCGCCAGGCTCATAGATTAAAACTTACCTGATGCAGACCATGCTGCAAACCCACCTGATGCAGACCATGCTGCAAGAGCTCCAAGCCTAAAGAGGCTTGGAAGGGACTACTTTACCTAGGGACAATTATTTTACTCGGGTGGGGTTGGGGAGGAATACTTACCTAGGACTACTTTGGAGGCTATTTAAACCACGCCCGAAGAGCAGCACACGCTTTGCGTTATTCCGCATCTAGCAGCGTAACGCTCACCGTTCCTGCAAGTCTGCATCCATACTTCTGCCACGCTCGCCTCGAGTCTGGAGCTCCTAGAAAAAGGGCGAAAGAAGGAGAGAAGGTTAGAACAAGAGCAATACCTTTGATCCTTACCTGAATTCCCGATCCATCGCGCCTTCAAGCTGGAAGAAAGAAGTTATTTTATGCGCGACGCCTTGTCTGCTGCAGCGCCGCGCTTAACTCACCGGCCACTGCATCCTTCTGCATGTTCCCGCCGCACTCCGGCACCTAAAGGGGACGACAAGAACAGCAAGGTGAGCCAAGGGAATACACAGAGGCGATATTAGTTACCCCCCATAGACTTACCTGATTTTACCACGGGGGATACTATTCCTCTTCACGGGTCGGCGCAGCTTCCACAGCATCCTCGCTGAACCCCGGCCTCTAAGGGGAAACAAAAGGACAGCAAGGTGAAACAAAGGGACAAACAAAGGGAAATCTCCTCACCACAATAGACTTACCTGATTTTACCGCCTGAGGCATTATTCCCCGATACTTCATACTTTCTCTCAGGCCTGAATAAGAGAGAAAGCAACAGTTTACATAGTGACATTATTTTATCGAACTGTGTTGGATAATACAAATCCTTACCTGAATATTACCGGTTGCCACAAGGAACTCTTCGCTAGGGTCAAGCTGCAACCTGCAAGGAATCGGACAAGAGTGAAAGTCAGACATTTGAACTCTTACAAACTACAATCTCAGAGTCAATATTGTTCTGGAACTCACCAATTCCTTCGAGTCAGTGAAGTAACTGGTTATCTACGCCCCCCTGCGCTCAATGCAGGATGGAGAGCTCATCTTTCCAAACCATCAGGTGAGACTGTAAGAGGGGACATCAAAGGTGATCAGTGGGGAGAACAGCGGGAGTGGGGGGGGGGTTAACGCTCAACTCCACGGGTGGTTAATTCCCTTTCTCCATTTGCAGAAGAATATTCCTACGGGCCAAGCAAACGAAGCTAGGTGGGCCAGTCCAGTCTGTCATCTCGGCACTACGCGTCACATTGGTGGAGACCGCAGCTGTCCAGTTCAGAATGACGCCCCTGTGGGAGCCAGGTGAGCGTAACAAATACCGACCCGCTACACAGAGAACATAGGGCATACAGCACTGTGAAAACTAAGGTGAGGCAGAATCGGGGGAATTGAACCTCAGTACGCGCGCTGTGCTACAAGTCATTGTGAAGGACCCTGTCAGCACGAGATACAAGTGCCGGAGAGTCCAAATAATCGCATTGTGAAGCCCAATACAGTCAACAATACTGTACAGCTACTGGGATACGGTGTCCATACCCTGGGCCCTGACTGAATTACAGAAAAAATATATTTCCTATCCTAAAATGTGGGAGAGCACAGTCAACTCTCTGCCACGACCCGCAAAGCACGGGCTACACCATTGCATTTTGCATTATTACTCATTACAAATACAATGTGGAAAGGGCTCGGAGTTCACACTGCCATCTGTACAGTGATGTAATCCCCCGTAATTCAGACTATATCCTACAACAACGGGTGAGTGCTTAAAAACTATGTTGGGAAGAAAGCGCTGGGAACATAGACTGATTCATACCCTGTGATCTGGCCTACTATCTGTAGTTCGTAGGAAAACGACCCTGCAGGGGAGTCTGCTGCGAGGGCAGCCCATAATTGTCGGAGTACAACCCAGAATGCCATTGCCGCTAAGGCTCATCTATGTACCGGAGCGTATATACTAAACCGTACCTGGGACTCTGCAGAGTAATCTCAATGCAATAAACTCCTCGCTACACACTGTGGGAGCATGCAATTTACTGCCAAAGGATCGGATGGCGCCTCCTGACACTACACTGGGCGGGTACAATACCTGATCTAGTCCAGCAGAAATAGGAACAATTCATGACCTAGACGCCGCCGCATTTCTAACGTGGCCTGAACACAGGAAAACTGGTCGACACTTCCTGGGGGAGATAGTCAGACCCTACACTGAGGGCAACGCCATATAAACTCGTGAGAGTAAGGTATAGAGGCCAACGTAGTATTAGCTGCTGTACGTCTCGGGAGCCTACTTCCCCTCTGCATTTCTGTACTTAACATATGGGCCGACACGAGAAGAAAGGTGCGAGCGCCAAAAAGACAAGCCCAATGGATTCCTTTACAAACCCAAAGGCCCTGGGAGCTTCAACGAGCACAATGAAACGACATTGGCACCCACACAGGGGTACCAGATGACCCTAGAGAAGACCGCCTCATGACAGTGGTTCAGAATGGGTTCCTCGTAGTAAACGTCAAATTAGATGACATAGTTGCAACCATCGGCTCCCTCAAAGCCAGAGTGGACAAAGAAAGCGCCCGTATTACGGAGACGGAGAAAATCAGCACTAATGAGGACACAATAACTCAATATGGCCGAGACATAATACAACTTAAAGAAAGCCTGGTCAAAATGCAAGACAAGTGCGAGGATGATCTGGAATCCAGATCTAGGAGAAACAATATCCGTATTATTGGTGTTCCGGAATCCTTCTGTAAAGGCCCAATGGAGGAACATGTAGAGGAACTCTTGAAATCACTGTTCGGCACGGAATCCTTTTCTGACATTTTTTTGATCGAGAGAGCTCACCGCACCCTTGCCCCGCTGCCCAAGCCAGGAACACCTCCGTGAACAATAATTGCCCGGCTCCTCAACTACAGAGACAAGATCCTAAAACTCGCCAGGGAGAAGGGCACGCTACACTATGAGGAAAGTAACATAAACGTTTACCCGGACTTTTCTGCTAGCGTACAAGCACAGAAGAGATCAAATGAATCGGTGAAACGACAGCTCCGGATACGCCAGGTTCCATATGCCCTTATTTTTACAGCCAAAATGAGGATTCAACATGGTGGCAGAGCCCATTTCTTCAGAACCACTGGTGCGGACATGACCTACATCGAGGCCCATATCCCCCTGCCTCCCAGAGACATTGAGATTGATCGGAATGCAAGACTGGGGCCGGGTGGTGGGAGACGTGATCCTGTAGATTGAAGCCTAAACACGAATATCCTTTAACGTTTGAATAGATAAGGGTGGCACAGACTAATACTTAATGAGCTGGATCGGGGACACTTGCTGACGGTGCCATGTGCTTGCAGTGGCTTGCCTCAGGAAAATCCAATGTTTACGGTATACATCATCATGTTTAGGGTTGAGGGTGCAGGTGGGGGCGGGGCATGAAGTATGGCACTATGCCAAGATTTGTTGGGGATGTTAAAGATTTAAAATCAGGCAGTTATGTCGTAGCAGATACTGCACATTGGGCAAGGGCGCTTCAGTGCACAAGAAACATAACTAAGATAAGTGATGATCATGACACAGGTTGATAAGGGACTGATGATTAAACTATTCTCCTGGAATATCCGGGGACTCAAAACCCAGTCAAAGCCAGGAAAATTGCAGCTTATGTGACTAGGCATAGTTCCCAGTTCCTCCTTTTACAAGAAACGCACATGCTCAGAAATGTTAATACTAATTTTCTTCCACGCGGAGGACCCCTTAGGTATTATACGGAGTACTTGGCCCACTCTAGAGGAGTGCTCACGTTGATTCACCCAAAACTGGGTTTCCGATATCTTAATTACAAAAATAGACGCCCAGGGCAGATACGTACTGGTCTGGCGGGAGGTGGTGGGACAACAAATAGTGATGGTCAATACCTACGGACCTAATGTCGATGACGCAGACTTTTATTGCACGATACTAGACATGTTGATCACATCCGGAGATGTGCTAGTGATATGGGGGGGAGCGGGAGTTTCAGCACAATTCTTGGCGTGTCTTTAGATCATTCCTCGGGCACCCACGAGGGCCGCACTCACCTTGAAACAGATAATGCAACAAACAAGCACAATTGACGTAGGGCGTGAATTACACCCACAAGAAAAGAGGTTCACTTATTACTCATCGGTACATGACCCACAATCACGTATAGACTACTGGCTCATCAGTTCATCTCTCTCAGATGCAGCGTCCGGCTGTGAGATTCATCCCTGCACCCTCTCGGACCATTCCCCATTACCAATAACCCTTATCCTGCATGACACCACACCATCTCCCAAACGCTGGAGGGTGCACCCCACAATGCTTAGAGATCCCCATGTCTGTGAAGCACTCCACATCGAAATTGAAGAGTTTTTTTTAATCGAATGAGAGGTCCGTTGGCGAATATGCCACTCTATGTAAGGCGTTCAAGGTGTAGCTTCGGGGCGTCATTATGGCAAAGTCCACTGGGCTTTTGAAAACTGTTGGGAGGGAATTGAGTATAGCAGAAGCAAAACTAGATGTGCTTGAAATTGAATATAGCACTACACACAACAAGGAGACCCTTTCCGATATATATGTAACACTGAATGAATTCAACAAACTTGCGGACAGAGAGATCCTATATATGATCACCCCAGCTTGGACCCGCAGATAGGGGGAAAGCAATAAAGCGGGCAAGTTCTTAGCCAGTATGCTCAAGTCTGAGAGTTACCACAGCCCCATTGCTAGTATCCAGACAATTCATGGGACGATAGTAAACCGGGAACAAGATATGAACACCACATTTACCGACTTGTATATATCTTTATATTCCAACCACGATATGAAAGTACTAGACCTCCCAACTCTAATACCCGATACACGTAATATACTAGACAGGCCCATAACGCTTGAGGAAATTACCAATACGATGAAAGCATTAACCTCCGGCAGAGCCCCTGGCTCGAATGGCCTGGGGGCCGAGCTATACAAGGAATTTCATGACAAATTGGCCCCTGTACTACTGAATGTTTGGGAGGAAGCAATGGACCGAGGCACACTCCCCGAATCTATGCGCAAGGTGGTTATCACAGTTCTCCGTAAGCCCCGCCGCCCTGCACAAGACATGACCTCATACAGACCCCTCTCCTTGATCAATACAGATGCAACGATTTTTGCCAAAGTCCTTGAGACTAGACTCTTACTGTACATGCCCATCCTGGTCCACCCCGACCAGGCCGGCTTCATCCCCACTCGATCTACTGCTTTGAATTTAAGACCCTTCTTCGGGGTGATGTCGCAGATTGACCCAAAGGCAAATGCAGCCATCGCAGCTCTAGACGCCGAAAAGGCTTTCGACTAGTCTTCTGGTCCTATCTATTCCGGGTCCTGGAGCGGTTTGGTCTGGGCCAATACTTTATTAAGAGTGTTTGTCTACTGTACACGAACACGCCAGCTAGAGTCCTCACTAACAACATGTAACCTAAATTCATGTTAAACAGAGGTACCCGACAGGGATGTCCCTTCCCCCCTATCTTGTTCACACTTATCATAGAACCCATGGCGGAATACGTACGGAAGAACCATTCACATAGAGGGCTCAGGATGACGGGACCCCCACAGATAATTTCTCTATACGTCGATGGTACCCTGTTATTTATCCATAAACCACAAGAAAATTTGGAACCCATCCTGGCTGACACACATACATTCTCCGACTATTCTGGATACAAGATTAATGTTTCAAAATCTGAACTGTTCCCATTGACCCCCAGTACCGGTGATCTATCTGCCATAAGTGGGTTTACATGGGCAGGGCAGGACAAAGACTGATATGTTTGGGATATTTCTTCTCTGTGAAAGATAGTGAGCTAAAGACTCTGGGTAAGTCTCTTGTAACCAGGACTAATGTCTGGCAGAGGGACTCCCAGGACCCCCCTTGTTAATTTACATGGGCCCTTACACATTTTCGCTACCTGGGAATAATGGTATCCAGGGACAAACATACACTATATACGCAACATCACTGGGAACTGTTGCAGAATCTGACCATCAAATTACAACTTTGGGCTAAACACCTGATCTCCCTCAACGGCCGAGTGGCCCTTCTTAAGATGGTGGTCCTTCCCAAACTTTTATACTGCTTTGGTAACATTCCATTTTGGCCTGGAAAACTTGTTTGCAAAACTTCAGACACTCGCCACCTCTTTTGTGTGGCGCGGAAAAACGGGCAGATTGAAATGGGCCAAACTGGTGGAACCATTCTCGAGTGGCGGCATATCTGCTCCTGACTTCGAGTTATACTACTTGACGTCCCAGGCACAATTCGCAAAACACTGGTTTGATCCCGACGACACAGCCACACATATCCCTCTAGAGAAATATGCTGCTTCCCCCGCTGATGTACGATCAGTTATCTTCGGCCCTAAACACAAAGACGCTTGGGAATTTGACCCAGTAAGCACCACCACACACGCATGGTCCAAAATATGAGGATTGGTCTGACGACCCCATATGACCCGGAAATTCCGCTATGGAGCTTCCCCAATATCGCACCCATGTTCGGTAAGGTTTTACATCAGTTATGGGACCCGAACAAACACTTCAAAATGCGTGATATGTTTCCAGGGGGTACATACTGTGAACTTGGGGATTTTATTGAGACGGTGGGAGATGGGTAACTCAAATGGTTTCAGTTCCATCAAATGAAGGCCGCATTTGCTGCCAAATGGCCATCATTCTCCTTGGAGTCCCCAACCCACGAATGTATAAGGGCCATGACAACTGCTGGAGGACAAAGGAAAGAGGTCTCGATGCTATACGCCTTGGTACAGTCACATTCCAACTCCTGCAACACCATTAAGGCAGTTTGGGAATGAGGCTTGGGCATTGAAATAAATGAAACTTTATGGCTCTGATGCTGTCAACTCACTAAAAAGGTGTCCATGAACTCTGGGCTACGACTGAATCAACTCCATTATACCCTGGCAAAGTTGGCCAAATTCATGGGTGGCTGCACGGGAAAATGCCCAAAATGTGATGCACTGAATGCAGATGCATACCACATGTACTGGGCGTGCCCTCTGGTGATGGAATTTCGGGGGGAAGTTGCAGAACTCCTTGAGGAAATCACGGCAATCCCTGCATCTTTCTCCCCGTTGAAATACCTGTTTGGGGACATTGGTAAGGTGGTGGAGACCAGTAGGCGATTGTTTAACATTTCATGTGTTATTGCGAAACGCTGTAATTTGACGGTCAGATTCTGCAACAGTTCCCAGTGATTTTGCGTATATAGTGTATGTTTGTCCCTGGATACCATTATTCCCAGGTAGCGAACATGTGTAGGGGCCCATTTAAAACCACTTATGTATCTTGAAATTCTGGAAGTCCACAGGTAGACCCAGTCGAGATGACTTCCTTAATGACCTGTCAATGGTGAATGAATGTGAGGAACAATTTGTATTAACCGTACCACCAACCTGTCGACCTAAAGACATTTGGACCCCATTCCGACTCTATTTATGTAATTTGCTACCGAATGAGGATGCTACACCCCCAATATCACCATAATCTGTTGTGCTTAATGTGAAATGTGTAAATATATATCATGACTGTATTTGATATACTTGTGCGCTGTATATAACGGGGCTCTGCCCTGATGTAACTCTCTGAAAAATAAAAGTAAAACATGGTTTTAAACCATATATATACTAGTCTTACGTCCCGTTCCCTTTCCTCCATACTGCATGGGCGTCCCTTCCTAGGGATGGGAGACAGAACCTTTTTCACCAGAAAAAACCTTCTTCCCCTTTAAATTTAGAGGCGCGCCGGGTGCGGCCCAGGGAGCATGCACTGCCCTGACTCCACCCTCCAGCGCCACACCTCAGTCCCCTTTTCCACATCGACGGGAATGGCCCGAATTCACCAGCGCTCCTGGGTTTGGCTTCGGCCATGTAATTCCATGCACGGATACTTCTTATCTTCTGTCTTTTTGTCTTTTTATCATTCAGGTACTCGGTCCTCCGGCGTCACGCTCCTCCCCGGTGCATGTTGACTTCTTCAGCATGTGTCCATTCTGTGACAGGCTCTGTCCAACTTCAGACTCCCACGCCCTCTGCCTCTCTGCCTACGTTGGCTGTGGAGGGAGCTCTTCCAGAGATCGCCTCCAGAGGACCTGAAGGATTTTGTCAATCATCGATCCAGGCCTAAGGTAGGGCCACTCTTTTCAAGCGCACCCCGCAAAGGAGACTCCTTTCCAGGGACTCGCCGTCGCGGGAGGAACCGCTCAGTTTCTCATACCAGCACGAGTACCGAGGCTAAGTTAGCTATTGGCCGGCAGGCCGAAGGGTCAG
The DNA here is from genome assembly GCF_040938575.1 of Ambystoma mexicanum. Classification (NCBI taxonomy): domain Eukaryota; kingdom Metazoa; phylum Chordata; class Amphibia; order Caudata; family Ambystomatidae; genus Ambystoma; species Ambystoma mexicanum. Next base: position 1,027,002,036 of record NC_090923.1, on the reverse strand, counting down.
TGAATCCTCCTAGTGACAGTGCTGAGGGACAAGAAGTTTCTTTTACCGCGTCTTCTTCCAAGTGGCCATGCCCTAGTACCAGCAACATGTCTGGGGGGGGGGGCGCCTATACGCAGTATTACCGGCAGATCTGCTGGGGGCAAAAACACCTACCAAGTCTCGGCCTGCAGAGAAGGGTATGCCTCATGATCTACACTCGAGTCCTGGACGAGGTTGGGCCCAGTGAGCCAAGCAACACGACGCAGGCACGTGGAAGGCAGCTCGACAAGATGGCCGCCGTGCCAGACATTACAGATACCCGCCCGATACTGCACCAAGGAAAGGAGCATGTGGAAGAAAGAGTGTCAAGATGGGACTGGTGTCAACCAGGTATGCGGCCTACAGCCTATGCTATATTTATGCAGGGCGGGTTCCCACTGAGTCCGTATGGGCAGGGCACACAACGGCTCCAGCAGCTGCCCGCTACCCCATCAATATCACCTACCACCCCTCCGGCCTGTGAGGACAGATTTTTTGAAAGGTTCCTCAGGGTTATGAAATCTTCTAGGATGGGGGTCATCCTCAGGGACGCCATCAGGAACGTGCTCCCTCCAATTGCTCTGGTGCCGCAGGTCTCAGTACAGGTGCCCCTGGCCCCTGTGCAGCCTCTGCCGCCTGCTCCGGACCCCCAAGCGATAGTGCAGGTGGTTCCGTACCAGCCTCCGGCTCCGGTCTCCACACCTCAGCCTTCGACTCAGAGCACCTCTCCACCGGTGCCGGTCCAACTGGACCCCCAGGTGGACACAGATGAGGAAGAGGACCCCTACACACAGTCTTCAGCCAAGGCCTTCCACAAACGTCTTGCAGGGCTGGCAGAGTACCTGAGTTCAAGCAACAATCAGAGGGGGTCCTCGCTGAAGTCCTCACGTTGCGTCCCACAGCGAGAATCGGGATCCTGATGCAGAAGGACGTTGTTGCATTGGCCAAAAAGAGCTGGCTGAAGCCCCACTAGGTCCAGCCGGTCAATTGACGCCTGGACGCCAAGTACAGGCAGAAGGAGGGGGATACACTCTTGCTATTGGCCCACCCTCAGCCGCACTGCTCAGTGATCGCTGCAGCATCACTATACTCCAAACCTCAGTCGTCCTTGGCCTCCTCGTCCGCGGCGCTGCTAGGCAAGGAGGAGAAAATCTTGGAGGCGTATGGGAAGAAGCTGTATTCCAACGCGTCTCTGCATCTTCGTCAAGCCAACGCGGATGCCATGCTGGCAGCCGTTAACCAGAGGCTTTGGCGGGAAATTGCGGATTTCTTCCCAGAGCTTCCAGCGCAAAGCCAATCACGATTCAAGGCGGGACTGGCAGAGGCCAAGATGGAGGCAGAAGACATCATGGAGTCCACCGTGGCCCATATTGACACCTCTGGCTGGGCCATCTGCATCGCCATGGACATGAGAAGAACAGCCTGACTCTGTGCTACAAAATTCAACCCGGATGTCCAGGAACGCATCTTAGACCTGTCGTTCGAAGGGGGTCACCTCTTCCACACCACTACGGGTGAGGAACTGGATAAAAAGAAAAAAAACCTCACAAACGGCAAAGTCTTTATCCTTACAAAGACAGCGCCCAAAACGTACACCCAGTCACTGCCGCGCTCGGACAAAGGGCGTACATAGGGAGGGTTCCGAGGCTTCTGAGAGCGGAAGCGAAGGCGACTGGACCGCTCGCCAACCCAACATCGGCGCAAGGGGGGTCAGGGGAGGAGTAAGGGCTTTTTCCAGTCCCCCTCCTCCGTAACAACCTTTTAGGGAAAGAAGGCATGACACGCCCCTCCCGGTCCACGTGTCTCCAGTGGGGGGCAGTCTTGCTGTCCATACATACTTCTGGCGCCAGAATTTCGCTGACCCCTAGATCCTCTCCCAAGTATCCTCTGGGTACCGCCTACCCATCCCAGCCTCTCCTCCCTCTCCTCCATCTTCCCCTCCACTCCCACAGATTGGGACTGCAACTCTTTCGGCAGAGATCTCGTTGCTCGTCGAGAGCAAGGCAGTGGAGGAAGTCCCAGCCTCCAAGCAAGACTTGGGCTAATATTCCAGGATTTTTGCCATTCAGAAGAAGAACCAGGCGGGCCTGGGAGTCGTGCTGGACCTTTCCACTCTCAACCTCTCCTTACCTCTACAAAAATTCAAGATGGTTGTGCCAGCCTTAACAGCTGAGACATTGTGAAAGGAAGACTGGATGTGCTCCCTGCATCTGATGGACGCGAACTTGCACATCCCGATTTGGCAGCCTCATCGTTCTTTTCTACGATTCAGGATCATGAGCTGCCATTTCCAATACAAGGTGCTTCCCTTCAGCCTCAACTCGGCCCCCAGGGTCTTTAACAGGTTGATGAATACAGTGGTGGCCCTCAGGGCCACCACATATACCCGTACCTCGACCACTGGCTCATCAGGGCTTCATCTTCGGAAGTGGTGCACCGCACTTCCCACGCTCTTATGAACAGACTGCACGATCTGGGCTTTTCGCTCAATCTCAAGAAGTCACAGCTGCAGCCCATGCAGAGCCTGACCTTCTTGGGGCTCATCTGGGACACATGCTCCAAGAGTTTTTCCTTTGGAGGACAAGATCACGGCCATCAAGAGGGCCACTGCGCACCTCCTCAGCAGAGAAGTGACATCTACCTGGTGGTACCAACACCTCATGGCAGCGGTCCTACTGGCCGTCCCCCACATGAGACGCAGGATGAGGAGGATCCAGCTGCACTTTGCAGAATCTTGGAACCAGGAGCGGGGCTCTCAGGCGGAGATGATCAACGTTCCTCCCTCTCTTCACCTGGACCTCACATGGTGGTCCATGGACTGCAACCTGCAGACGAGCAAACCATTCCGGCAGCCTACCCCACAGGTCATCATCACTACGGACTCCTCTCTTGAGAGATGGGGGGGGAAACCCTGGACAACCACTGCCTCTACGGCAACTGGACTAGGCAGGAGTACCACATCAAATGGCTGGAACTGAAGGCCATCTGGCTAGCTCTCAGAGCCCTCCTTCTGGTTATCAAGGGCAAGGTCGTCCTCATTCAGGCAGACAACTCAACCAGCATGTTCTATGTCAACAAGCAGGGAGGTACCAGGTCCCCTCCGCTGTGCAGGCTGGCTGTCAGCATGTGGGAATGGGCCCTGGAGAACATCTACCCCACGGCCGTCCACCTTCCGGGGGAATCCAAACTGGAGGCAGACAGACTCAGCAGACTGGTAGCAGACAATTACGAGTGGCAATTGAACGACCTTGTGCTGCATGAGATCTTCAGCAGATGGGGACATCCCCTAGGTGGACCTCTTTGCCACCTGGGACAACAGGAAGTGGCAGCAGTTCACCTCCTGGCAGGGACAGGGCCCCAGCTCCCTGGGCGATGCAGTTCAGATACTGCGGAACGGCATGACAGCATACGCCTTCCCGCCCACACTGCTGATACACAGGGTGATATGCAAGATCAAGGAGCCTCGCCACCTCGGCGTCATTCTAATAGCTCCATGGTGGCCAGCCAGGCCATGGTTCTCAGAGCTGCTCAGCCTCTCCAAGAGCCCAGCCTTCCGACGGGCCCAGCACATCTTCTGGCACAGCAGGGGAGCAGGGTCATCCAACCCGAGCCACAGAATCTAGCCCTCCACAGCATGGTTCCTGAGCACATCACGCTAGGGTACCTCAGCCTTTCCCAGGCTAATCTAGAGATCATACATCTAACTCAAGACTGTAAATATATTCAAAGGGCTTTCTCTGAGAAAATAGCCAGAGCCCTTATTAATATCAACCTCAACAAGGACAGGCCAGACCAGGAGATTTGCTCCATGACTCCAGAAGAACCCTGGATCACGTACCCCAACCAGGTGGGAGACTCCACATTCATCTTTAGACCTTTTCAGGGAAGAGACTTGATAAAAATCCTAGAATCTATGAAACAATCTGCATGGGTTTGAGAAACCCTCCCCTTTGAAGTCATCCTTGCTAATAAAAAGCTTTTCACCCCGTTCCTAGTCCACTTAACAATGCATCTTTTAGAGAAAGTAGGGTCCCCGATTCCTTGAAGGTATCCGTGACACCTTGCATACCAAGCAATCCGGCTTCAGGGCTCACCACGGCACAGAAAGTGCCCTGGTGGACCTGCAGACCGAAATGCTTACTTTCATGGACAGATGTAAGGCGGGGCTGCTGATGTTGCTCGACCTCTCAGCAGCCTTCGACCTGGTGGATCATGCAATGTTTATAAACAGGCCGAATAATATAGGCCGCTGTTCAGGTGAAGCCGCCGCCTGGATTACATCCTTCTTGGACAGCAGAATGTCCAGAGTTGTTTGGGGCACAGCAAGTTCACCAGCTGAAATTTTGAGGTACGGTGTACCTCAGGGCGCATGCCTCTCCCCGTCCCTGTTTAATATCTTCTGCCAACCTCTGTGTCTTAATGAATGAATTGGGAGTACGTTTTACAAACTATGCTGACGACACACAACTGGTGATCAAGCTGTGTGGAGTAAGCGAGCAAGACGCCGAAAGGGTCTCATGGATATACAATTCGATTCAGAATTGGATGGCCAATAATGGAATGATTCTAAATGCAGCTAATACCAAGCTGCTCTTCTCAGGCCTGAGTGAAACTCAGGGATTGCTACACAGGTTTCATTATTGACAATCATCCTATTCTGGTGGTTGCTAAGGTTAAAGCTGTGGGAGTCATATTTGAGGCGTCATTAAGCTCTGATGCTCACATTCAAAATGTAGTCAACCAAACCCAATACCACCTTAGACTTTTAAGATTAGTCGAACCTTATGTTTAGGAAGCCAACTGTACTACCCTGGTGAGAGCATTGATTATGCCTAGGATAGATTACTGCAGTGCACTACATATTGGCACTAACAAAAGAGCACTAGGCCATCTGCAGGTGCTACAAAATGATGCTGTTTGCATTGTGAAAGGTGTACGCAGACACAAACCTATATCTGCTCACAGAAAAAGCCTGCACTGGCATGCTGTTGAAGCCAGAACTTGCTTTAAGGCACTGACAAGTGTCCATAAATGTCATTACGGACAGGCCCCAGCAAATCTTAAAACCTGCATAAAAGCCCACACTACCAGGAGAGCTACCAGATCTAGCGAGGATATAAGCATAGCGATTCCCAGAAGCAACCAGATGAGAGGCTTTGGAAGATCTTTTCTGTTCAGGCTTATCGAGCCTGGAACAATCTGCCTAAGGAGCTACATGAAGACCTGAACCACTTCAGCTTTAGAAAATGCCTGAAAACCGTTTTATTTGAATAACCAGAACCTAGTGACTCATACCCTGTCTTCTCTTCCTATATCCTCTTCTGCGCCCTGATGCCTGCGGCACAATATAACCAAACAAATCAATAAATAAACACTTCAAGATAATCATAACACATTTGTCCAAGCTCTTATGAAGTACAACCCTAAAATGGTCTTGGGCCTTGTGCCTAAATGTCTACAGTTCCAAAATAGATACTTTGCAGGTAGGTTTAAAAAGAGATTGGTAGTGCCAGTAGTTATGATTAATAAGAGCCTAAAAGTTAAAGTTCTGTCAAGTAGAATCACTCAATCCCAGTCCTTGGGATAGTCCTTGGAAGGGATCCTTGACCAGGCCGCCACCAACAAAAGTCAGGAAAGAGTGATTTAGGGACCGGGCATGACGCCCAAGTAACCCTATGGAGAAAAGGGGGAACTGGGGGGGAAAAAAGAGCAGGTGTGTAAACCTATAATGCTGGAGACCACAGCCAGTGTTCCGGGATCCGTTGGGAGGACACTCTTGTGTGCTTGGTCCTGATGAGCAAGGGCCTGGGGTTGTGCATCACTTTCGGCGTCAGGATTTACTTTTGGTCACAGTGGACAGCAATCTGTTCCAGGCAGCTTCCATTATAACACCCAAACCTTCAAAGAGGAAGACTTCTGCAGGACAGACAACCTCAGGACACCTCATGGGATTGAAGCAATGTTGCAGCCGGAGTCATCATGGTCAGACGGTGACAGACTAACTTCCGGGGATGAACACAGGAGCAGGCCCAGCACAGCTTCTGTTCATGCAAGAAGGCTGAAAATGAGGAGTAGGTTTCTTCCAAAAGCTGGAGATCCTCCAAGTTCCAAAGATTTCTCGGAATGGTGACGGATGCAGCGAGGAAGCCCAGGAGAGAGCTGGTCAGTCCACCAGTTGATTCAGTTGCACTTCCGAAGGAACAGATCCTTCAGCAGGGGTCGAGACTGGTTACTCCCACTGGTCCAGAGGTCAAAACATCGATGAGGGCCTTCTTGAGATTCGGCGGATGAGCAGAGCTTCACCAGGACATCGATGGAGTCAGTGCTGGTCAGCTGCAGAGGTCGTCGGAGGACTGCTCTTCCTTGTGAGGGACTGGGCCCCAACGATGATCTGCTGAATAGCTGCAAGAACCCTCCTTTTATCCAAGATTTGGGCTGGGAGACTGCCCGAGCCCACAAATGCTAAGGATCTCCACCATTCAAACTTGCAGGGCTATCCATATTTGAATAGCCACTGGCCGCAACATCCGTCCAGCAACAGACATTCAAGCACCAAGGATGTGGATTGGAACTAGACCGTCCCAGACCCTTCCTCTGGCCACACACAGTAATCACCCCTTAGCCCACGAAAACCACAGCTTTCCCCATTAAAGGGATTTCCATATAAGGCATTTCCTGACCTGAGAATGCATGAAGAAGGCCAAAAAAACAATATGGGTGGAGACCACCAGGGGCGCAGACAATATGGCAGCTTGAGACGCCGTCTCTTTCACCAAGCAGCGCATAATGGTGAAATAACCTGCAAATCTTGCATCCTTTCACAAACAAACATCGTAGAACAGAGTCTGAGTCCCTCGAGTATACCAGAGTCGAAGTGGAGCCTTAAGAGTGCCCTCCAACTTTCCGAACGCTGCCTGGACTGGGATGAGGCCTGCGATGATGGGGGGGCAAGTAACAGATTTTGCGAAAACGTAGAGGAAGTGGACCAATTCGCAAGCAAGCCTACGGCGTGGAACGTTGGACCTCGGCTGTGCGACGGATCGTTCCCACATGTCACCGAGCATAACAGTAAAGAGGAGTCGTAAAACAATAATCTGCTATGAGTATTTGGTAAGAGGTGGACTGCAGCAAATACTGCTCTACAACCAATGATAATAGACACACTTATTTCAGCACACAGAGCAGGCAGTATCAACCTCGATTAGCTCCCGCTTTAACACGCATCGTGTCGGCGCACATGTCCTGCAGTGAGAACACCTGCTTGACATCGGGCAGCAAGGTAGCGGTTGAGGCAGCGAGCCGGTGCATTACTTGAGCGTAACTTTGCAGTGGGCCCAGCTGGATCGTTTTGTGGGCCCGTCGGGGCACAGCAGCGACTTTTAATGTGCATGAAACCCTGGGTCAACTTATCGGTCTCGGAGTGGAATGCGATCCTATGCAGACCTCAGACAACACTCTCGCACAGCATAGCCAATCACTCTGAGAACAGTTCTGAGGAGCTGCGCACCGTGGTATGATTCTGTGGGGGTGAAAAGTATTTGAACACGGAGTATATAATGTGCATGGTTGAAGTTGTCCCTTACAAGCCAACAGGACATACAACAAAGGTTGCTTGCTCTGTACAGATCACCGGCTTCACATAAAATGATAACGTGCACACCTAATTCCAACCTGGGCCCGCGCACAGAACTTAGACTGCAAAGCTTCCACCGCGAATCGATTGAAATGGAACCAGAACAGACAGCAAACCCGACAAACATCCCAGGCGCAGACCATGATTGCTCAACCAAAGCAGACATACGGCTACTGATAGGGGAAACACAATCTATTAAATAAAGTTTAACTGCAAAGGTTACTGACCTACAATCCAGAATGGTTAAAGTTGAAGATCAAATAGAAGTTCTTGAACAATCATCTGTCTGGAGAACTTACCGTAATGAAGACCAAAGCCTGTTTCCAAGATTTGGAACAGAGAGAGAGATTTAGCGCTAAAAATGGACGACCTTGAAAACGGGGGGCTGCGATCCAACATTTGCATAATGGACCTAAATGAAAAGCCAGGCGAGTCCTCATCTTCTCCGGGGGAACGAGTGAAGGCCTTGATCGGTTCGCTTTTTTGACCCACCAATGTCCTCATACATACAGACATAAAGTTTGATAGAATCCATAGAGCTGGGGGTCCAGCGAACGGCCCGAGTTCCATCCTTGCCAAGTGTCACTATTTTAAACAAAAAATTGACATTCTACAAAATGCAAGGGGAAAAGATAGTATTGAATTTAAAAGATCAAGCATCAGAATATTCCAAGACTTGTCAGCAACTACTCTATTCAAGTGAAAAGGCTGCCGCTCACTCAGAACTTGGCTGCAAGAGTAGGGAGTTAGATATAGATGGGGGTTCCCCTTCTCATTAAACTTTGAACATGGTGGAGAGGATTTTCGCATAACCTCAGAGGAAGAAGCTTGAGGAGTCTTAGAGGGCCTGTGATCAGGTACTTGAGTAACAAGCCTAGAAGACTCTTGAATGTCTAAGGGTCCCACTGACAAATTGAAGACCACTCTACCACGGATAGACCTTGCACAATGCTCCAGGAAGCATAAACGTTTCAACAAACCATGACGGCTGCAGACAGTGAATGCTTGATGAATAAAGGATTTTCTTTTTTTCTTTTCTCTCAGTCCGGCCTGGGGGTGATGATTGGCCCAGCACTTTTGAGAAGTATCTTAAATTGTTAAGACAGGCCTATAAGTAGTGGTGAGGTTCGAGATGGGCAAGAGAAGCCTCACTATGCATACTCCTATTTTCAGTCCTTATGATGTGATGTTATGTTTGTGAAAATCTAAAATACAGTGGTTGTGTGTTCCCACCTTTCTAAAATTAGGCAGACTTATGTTGCATGTTGCTCAGTGAGGGGCTCCTGATGTGTGGCCCTTTTTATTTTAGGGCATCTCTGTTGGGAGTGAAGTGTCGATGGAGGCACTCTTCGTTGAGGGGATCGGTTTGGGGAGAGGGGATTCACATCAGGTAAATGAGCACGCTACCAGCAACACACATTTGGTGGGAAAGAAACAGCCATGTAAACATATAGTCCTTCAGCATTGTATGCCTCGCCATGGAATTACCAAATATATTGGGCGATCAACCAAGGCAAAAATGAAGCAATGGACATGTGATCATGACACCAATTGATGTTAATGTTAAGGGCTTGAACTGACTGTAAAAACGCTCTGTTAATGAGGGAATTCAAACTCTCCAAATTAGACGTGTTTGTTCAACAGACGAAATTTAAATTGGGAGGAAAGGAATTGGGAGGGTTTCTGTGGGCATCGAGTCAGCACAAAAAAGGAGCGGTGGGTATCTTTTATAGGAAGTCCTTAGTTCTCCAAATAACACTGGTTTATAGAAACGAGGAAGGGAGATACATTGTGGTTAATGGGATGGTGATATCACGCACAGTGACTCTTTGCTGGACATACGCACCCAATCAAAACCAACTTCCCTTTGGTAGGGAACTTTTAACTTTTTTGGAAGGCTGGAAAACGGGCCTGTCAATATGTGGAGGGGACTTTAACATCATATCAGATTCCACTATGGATTGGGATTCCATGAGGCAAGGGGCAATCCCCCCATTATGCTCAGCCAGTGAAGATTTCGCCGAACTCTTGAAAGCTTATTACCTGATTGACACATGGAGAGTGATGCACAAGCAGAAAAGAACATCTACGTTTTATTCCCCGTCACACTTGACATATTCACAAATTGAATAGACCATACTCACAGCAACTATTGAGATTGTGGGATGGTCCGACCACAAAATTAATCTTTTGGAACTTGATTTGTGCCCGCCTCCACAGACAGATCGCAGATGGATTTGGAATGACACCCTACAAGGACGTGATGTTCAAGGACACCTTCGCTGAGGAGATCCAGTGTTATTTTACCATTAATGACACTGTTGAACTCGCATTAGGTACAGTATGGGAAGCGGCCAGAGTCGCATTCCGGGGTGTCCTGATAGCGGAGTTTTATTTTTTTTTTAGGAATAGAGCCAGGTTGTTGAGGCAATTTGCACTGAAAAAATAAATCGACCAGAAAGAACTGCTCCTTCAGACTCAAACTGCCCTTAAAGATGAAATTCTGACACACATCAGAATGCTGCAGAAAGCATTGAGCGACATATGGCACTACAAAGCGTTAATCCAGCTTCTGGTTTGGACAACAAGGCCGATGCTATGCTGGCCGCATGCCTGCGAAACCAAAGAGGAGATAGGGCTGTACACAAAGTCAAAGATGATTAACCCGGTTGAGATCATTAAATGCATTGCAAAATTTTATGCTACCCTATACACTACCAAGGGAGGGGGTGCGGAAGATGAAATGGTGCGATATCTATTGAAGCTTCCTCACGTTCCGCTGTCTAATGATAATCTAGTACTATTAAAGGCCCTGATAACGATTAAATAGGTCCAAAATGCTATATCTAAGCTCAAAGCTTGCTCGGCACTGGGGCAGGATGGCTTCACACCAGCCTTTTATAAAGCATATAGTAACTCTATAGCTCCTTTCTTAGTGAAACTCTTTAATAAGATTTTAGAAACCAGTCAAGCCCCGGCATCGTTCAGAGTCTCAAATCATAGTTATTCCAAAGGTGGTTAAGGATGGCCCGGAATGCGCTGCTTACAGTCCCATATCACTAATAAACATAGATGCCAAGATTTACGCAAGCGTTTTGGCACGCCGGCTTTCCCAGGTCCTAACCCAATTAGTACATACCGACCAGGTTTGATATGTTAAGGGCAGGCAAGGTGCTGATAATATCGGCAAAACCCTTGATATGATGACCTCCATTAATGACCACAATGTTTGTCCTATGGTGCTGTCGATTGACGCAGAGAAGGCCTGTGATAGGGTGGAATGGTCTTTTTGCGCGTAGTTATGCAATGGGCTGGGTTGGGCCAATAATGCACAAAGGGTGCTCAGGCGTTCTATCAAAACACTAAAGCCAAAGTTGTGGTTAATGGTATTGCATCTAAGACCTTTGTTTTGACTCGAGGCACGCGCCAGGGCTGCCACTTGTCGCCCCTTTTTTTTGTCTTAGTCCTGGAGTCACTTGTTCAAGCTATTCGGCAAATATCTGGGTAAACAGATTAGTAAAGTTTGGGCGAGAATATAAACTGCCATTATTTGCCGATGATGATATGGTGTATATAACTCAACCAACATTGTCAATCCCTTATCTTATCTCAATGTATTTCATAGAGCGCAACATAAACCCGAAAGCATTTTGGCGCTAGCAAAAGGCAAGGATCAAGTTCGTAGAATTAAAACTGAAAAAATGTGGGACTTGGTGCTGCAGAGCAAGAATGGAAGTTGGTTCCAAGCTCTAGCGGCAGCCACTGAAAATGCACAGCCACCAGTATGGGAGAGCCTGAACCTTGGGGGTTGTAAGGTCCTAAAATCCTGGGATGGAAGAGGTCAAGCAGGGGTGTACAGAACAAATTTATTCTGAAGAAACTCTGCCCCAGCCCATAAATAGCCCTATGCACAATACAAAGTGCCGTAAACCTAACACGCTACTCGACAGGGAGCCAGTGAAGTTGTCGCAGCAGCAGAGTCATGGGAGCTCCCCATGGAGGATGAAGAATAGCCCTAGCAGCCGCATTCTGCAGAAGCTGAAGGTGGCACAGAAGGTATTTAGGGAGAGCCAATTAGAGGGCATTACAGTAATCAATGTTACTGATAACTAAGGCTGATACAACCAGTGCATGGAGCTTAGGCGGGATAAACCAGAGAACCTTGCGCAACGTACGTAATTTGAAATAAGCCTTTTGACATACAGAGGAGACCAGATCAGCCATGGACAGAGAAGCCGAAAGCTTGACAGCCAGATCCTTGAATGATGAAACTGGTTGGGAGAAAGGGCCAAGACTCACTGGCCAGAACTCTGGGGTCCAATACAGAGATGGCGTAGCAGAACCCACCACCAATACCTGTTTTTCCACCGTTGAGCTTGAGCCAGTTGTTGCCATCCACTCACCAATAGCCATCAAGCAATTCTTCAATTGGGCAGCCGATTTCTGAGTTGGAGATATCCAGCTGTACAAAGATCTGGGTATCATCGACATAAGAGTAGTAGAGCAAGCCAAAAGTGTGAATTATAGCCAGAAGAGGACGGATATAAAGATTGAACAGAATAGGAGAGAGAGAAGAACCCTGAGGAACACCACAAAGCAGAGACATAGCTCGGGAGCAAAAAGGGGACGTAGAGACAGACTGAGTGCGACCAGATGGAGGAGAACCAAGCCAGTACATAGGGTAGTCGAGGTATCAAATGCTGCTCATAAATCAAGCAGAATCAGAGCACCAACCCCACCCAATCAACCAGGAGAGTCAAATCATCCAGCATTGAAACCATGACTGACTCAGTACCTCTGCCAGTGCGAAACCCAGATTGGTATGGGTCAAACAAATTAGAGGATTCAAGAGAGGTGCTAAGGAGGGGAGACACCACTGATTCCATAAGCTTCATCAGGCAGGGAAGCAAGGAGATGGGCCGGAAGTGGGACAGGACAGACGGGTCAAGCCCCTGCTTCTTCAGTAGTGGAATGACAAGAGCATGCTTCAAGTTATCAGGGATGATACCAGAGATAAAGGAGTTGTTAGCTGCCTCAGTGAGTTGGATAGCAGTATCTCAGGAAATGTTTTTAAAGAGTAACCGAGTCTTCAGGGGATGCTGATTTAAGGCGCCAAAGTGCACAAGCACTTCATCCTCTGTGACAAGGGGTAAAGAGGACCACTGAGAAATCAGTGGGATAGGATCGGCAATATTTGTGCTCTCAGAGGGATCGAGTACCGCAGGCAAACAGGAGACAGCAATACAATATTGCATATTAACTATTTTCTCCTCAAAAAAGAGAGATGGTGAGTTACAAAGTTCCTGAGACACAGGAGAATCCGACTGAGAGGTTGCCTGCACTGCAAAAGAATAAACGACCTCAAATAAGGCTCTATGCACCTGATGCAAAACTCTACCCTTCTGGGTCATTTGGTGGCGGTGTTAACTTCCTACCCTTATGGCAAAACATTAAGGCTGATTCGCAGAGGTGGACTAAAACAGCACTTTCCTGGGCCGCTAGATTTACAACTATCAAGATGAATATACTTCCTAGGTTGATGATGATGCCTAAGATTGATGGGGGTATGGGTTACCCAGATATCTTTAAATATTATAGAGCATCACAATTATGCATACTTTCAGACCACCTGTGGGGAAAACACAGAAAAGCAGTGGGTAGGCCTTGAAAATTGAATGTTCTCCCCAGTGTCTCTGGGTGAATGGTTATGGGTCCCCCAGAATTCCATACCTCGCAGAATTCCTGAACACCCACTACTCAGTTTTGTGATCCCTTTGGCGACCATCACGGGGCATGCAGGGAGTGGCAACATGGCCGTCTCCACTTTGCTGTATTTGGGCCCCTCCCTTAAGAGATCTATGGGTTAATCCAATCAGCTTTCAGCTCCAGTATGATGTCGGTCTGGTAAGAGTGGGGCAAAAACAGCACCTTTGTGATGAAAGATGAATTAGAATTAGCTGAGCAAGGCACCTGTATTCCACTGCTGCAATACCTACAATTGAGGAGTGTATTACTGGACCTGCGTTGGGGCGACTGCCTCAGATGATCACTCGCTGCCTTGGAACGCGCTCTGAACGAACACCATGGCTCCAGGGGGTTAATTGCAGAGTTATACACCTCCTTAATTAACAGGGGCCATTTACTGACGCCAGGCACAACAACCAGATGGGATGCAGAGATGGGCTTACAAAATAACTGTGACACTTGGGCAGTGATGTACAGGGCGGTATGGTCCATCTCAATCTCCATAAAGTACAAGATGCATAATGGCACCTAAACCCTCAGACTAGCACAATTTTACCGAGGCGGTACCCCGTGTTGCTGGAAAGTTTGCCCCGAAGTTTGTGATTGCTGGCACCAGTGGTGGAGCTGTCAAAGTTCAGAAATAGTGGGAGGAAATTTTGGGTTGGATGCGAGCCATTGACGAAATTCATAGGAACGTATCCCCATTGTTGATATTATTTGGAGTGGAGAAAGACGCAGATCGGACAAACCGTGTTATAACACAAAGGCCCAACGGGGCGCTGTGACGTGCCAAACAAAATGGCCACCTAACCTCCGAGCTCCGTGACTGACAATCTCCTGGTCACAAAATCCTGTGGATCGACTGGGGTGCTGTGGACGCCGTGGACCTGGGGGTCTGTCTGAACCCCCCCCCCCTGATATGACTGGTGCCAGTTTGGAGAAAAACCGGCCTCCCGCTCCCGAGAGGCACCACCTGGAAGAGGAGGCATCCCGCCCAACGGCCACATAACTTTGCGCCATAACTGGCCCAGGCTCGGAGCCTCCGCACTGGCAGGAGCAACACCCGTTACTTTGCCAGTGGCCCCGGTTGCCATAGGTGGGCCGACCCATACAACCCACCTAAAAGATTTTGAGCCCTCCTGACCGAAGGGGGCCCTGGGTGGAGCCATACTCTCCCGCCACCCTTCTTCTGCGCAACACGTTCTGGCCGCCCGCGGACCCTGGGCGCAGACAACCGGAGCCTGCAAACGTATCCTGGCACTGGGTTGAAGCGGGCACATAGGGCTACACAACTCAGAATCCAAGCCCGGGTTGTGCCGCTCCCCGCACCAGAATGAACTCCGCTATACCGGCCGATGCAATGCGTAGCAACCAACGAGGTACGTGGGTGAAAGCAGCATTGTCGTTGCACCCATACCACTCACTTCCTCACATCTCCCCTACCTGGCGGAGCTCTGATACCCAGTATAATTCACTGCCTCACCCAGCCATCCAGAGACTTCCTAACCCGCCACTTGCATCGGATGAATAAGCCGCCAAAGTTCTCTTCATAACCTTGGACAACCAGGTCCTCATACACTTGAAAACTCCTCACAGGAACAATATTTCATCCACCCCCTATTGATCACAAACCGCAGGAGAAGGGCCAATTCCAGACCATCTACAAAGGCGCACCACAGGCTTCTCTCCCTCTCGCTGCTCTCCTACCCACGAGTGGAACCGGCGGGGCTCTGGACACGAGGTTAGGGTACAAACTGCACTAAATACCCCTGATATACTCTGCGTCACATTGTACGCACTAGACACCCTCCCTAATCACTGTTTGCCCGGCACTGCGTCTGGATACCATAAATCATCAACTAAGTGACTGGTCCCCCCCACTACTACTCATATCCATCCTGCTCCGAGCACAACAACCTGGTAGCACCCCAGACATGGCCGAAGGCGCCTAAAATAAAGATAAAAAGAGGGGCCCCATGGACGCTTTTGCTAACTCCTCCAGTCAGGATCAGGACACGGAATCCACAGAATCCTCCAGAA
Organism: Ambystoma mexicanum; assembly: GCF_040938575.1. NCBI lineage: Eukaryota > Metazoa > Chordata > Amphibia > Caudata > Ambystomatidae > Ambystoma > Ambystoma mexicanum. Next base: position 1,026,986,600 of record NC_090923.1, on the reverse strand, counting down.
CCCCCATATCGACCCCCCGCCCCCCTGCACAGGATATGGCCGCTATGGAGAGAGGATTTGCAGCAATCAACACCAAATTAGACAACATTGTTGACAACATTGCCTTCATCAGAAGGCAGAAAATAGGGTCTCTACTTTGGAAGACACATCCACCACGCAGGGTAAAACCATGGAAAAAATTCAAAAAGACGTCAAGGCACTACAGAACAAATGTGAAGATTTAGAATCCTGTTCAAGACGTAACAACATTAGGGTGGTTGGGGTGGCAGAACGCAAGTCTAATAATCCAATGGCACACTTTCTTGAAGACATGCTCCAATCCCTATTTCCAGATGCGCAGTTCTCAAAACAATTCCTGATCAAGAGAGCACATAGAGCACTGATCTCTCCTCCCAAACCGGGGGCACCACAACAAACCATTATAGCAAGGCTACTCAACATCCGAGACCGAGACCTGGTGCTCCGTTTGGCGCGAGAACAAGGCCCTCTCTCCTTTGAATCTAATCGCATTCATAAATACCCTGATTTCCCAACAGGTACACAGACCGCCCGATGATCCTTTGACCCAGTGAAAAGAACATTGAGAGACTGGAAAATAATATACGCTATGCTGTTCCCCGCCAGGCTCCGCATTCAACACGCAGGCAAGACACAATTCTTTGGCTCACCAGACGAAGCTATGTCATATATAGAGAGACCCATCCCAGAGATGCCCACCGGGACCTGATCTCCGCACTCCCAACAACTAAACCTGACATATAACTAACGCCCCCATCTTATGCTGCGGCCGAAGCAGCAGCACGCCGATCCACATGAACATCAAAGCTGCAGTCCTGGAGAGGAGGCTGGGCCGCACCGCCCTCTCTGCCCCTGATTTTCTATTGCAAAGTTGCAGATGGTTTTTTGGGTTACACTGCCCGTTTGGGGGGATGGTGAGGTTGGGGGGGAAAACAGGCCGGTTGCCTGTTCAGAATGGTGAGTTACAGAAGCCATACAAAGCCGCACTGCCGGAAAGTTTGTATAGTTAATAACAAGACAAACCTGGCATTGTTGCAAAGGGAAGAAGACCTTCACAACATAGTGGTAATAATGGGCACACCACAGATGTTTTATGTATGGCACCTCAACAAGTAACCAGAAGCACCAGACTTCTATCCTGGAACGTGAGGGGACTCTTGAACCCATTCAAGGCCAGAAAAGTAGTTGCATACGCCAATAGACACAGAATTGATATTCTCCAATTTCAAGAGACGCACACCACGGAGCAAATGTCTAATTCACTTGGTCGTGCTTGGGGCCCACAGGTATTCACGACAAATTACTTGTCACAATCACTAGGAGTCCTGACATTGATTCACCGCAGACTTGGACTCAGAGTACATAAAACTAAAATAGACACAAATGGCAGATTTGTAATAATTTGGGGCACATTACACAGTCAGGAACTAAAATTCATAAATACTTACGGCCCCAATATCGGCACACCGGATTTCTATCAGCAGATTGTGACTCTAATATCCCCAGCAGAAGAAACAAGGGTGATATGGGGGGGAGACTTCAATACCATTCTGTACCCCTCACTCAATAGGACATCCACAGCTCAGCGGACAAACTCGAAAGCAGCACTCACCATAAAACAGGCAATGTCCTCTCTGCCGCTCGCGGATGCCTGGAGAGAAATGCATCCTAACACCCGAGACTATACATTTCATTCATACGTCCATGGGTCGGGTTCCAGGATCGACTATTGGTTCTGCTCCACGAGATGCACCTCGGACCTGAAGGTATGCACTATACTACCGAGAACACTCTCAGACCACTCTCCAGTGGTACTTGAAATCCAGATCGGGTCACCCACTCCGTAACACCACTTATGGAGAATGCCCCCTTACCTCCTGCGAGACATCTCGTTACACGAACCACTCCGAATCGAGGTGCAGGACTTCTTCGACTGCAACCACACAATCTGGGAAGCCTTCAAAGCGTGGCTAAGAGGACACCTGATTTCCAAGGTTCATGGCACACTGAAAGACATACGCACCCAACTGGCCCTAACCGAAGCCCATATCAACGGGACAGAGACAGCATACACCAAAGCACCTGAACACGCAACATTATCCTTGCTTAACGATGCTCTAGCTAAGTTTACGACATTGGTGGAACGAGAGGTGTGGTATACGTCTCAACCAATCAGAGCCAGGAAATATGGTGAGGGCAATAAATCCAGCAAGATGCTGTCAAACCTTATCAAAACTGAGCAGGGACATAGATAAATCACCAGCATTATGGACGAACAAGGCTTGACACATGTAGACCATCTGAAGGTGAATGAAGTGCTCCGAGACTTCTACAGCAAGCTCTACATGAATGCAGACCAAGTACCAACGGAAGAACTACACGAATATCTGGATTCCTTCCCACTCCCCAAGCTCACCCGAGAAGAAAGTGCCACTATAGATCTACCCTTAGTCTAGAAGACATACAACAAGCAATCAAAAATCTCAAGGCAGGCAGGGCGCCAGGGTCAGACAGCCTTACTGCAGACCTCCTACAAAATCTTTGACAAACTTGCCCCACGGCTTCTAGAAGTATGAGAAGAATCCCTGGAAAGCGGAACACTCCCACCAACAATGAGAGAAGCCATCATCACGGTTTTGCTAAAACCGCATAAACCCGCACTCTCCTTCCTCATACAGACCGCTGTCCCTCATCAACGTAGATACATTTTTTGCTAAGGCCATAACCAACAAATTGAACCCATATATGACTAAACTTGTGCATCCGGACCAAACCGGTTTTATAACTGGGCGCTCCACCGCCCTGAACCTCAGGCGCTTCTTCGCCATCACTTCCCAACTAGACCACTGGGCACAGACGGTGGCAGTTACATTAGACGCAGAGAAAGCTTTTCAGCTTTTTCTGAAAGAGTATTCTGAAAAGGCCATTCTATCCGCGGAGCGGCGGAGCGGCCGCGGAGTGAGTGCAGAGTGAGCTCGCAGACTTTGGCAGACTCTAGATTCCACAGAGTCTTTCTACAGTGGACATTTCCTGTCTGGCTTGAAAAGGCCATTCTATCCGCAGAGCGGCCGCGGAGTGAGTGCAGAGTGAGCTCGCAGACTTTGGCAGACCTTGGCTGGACCTCGTGGGACCCCTGGGGCGGCGTTTCCCATTCCAACACGCCAACACTGACGGCTGACGCCCTCGATCAACTCATCTCAACTTAACTTCGCCGGATTACCGGTACCGTTCCACGATGGAGGTCCGCCCGCCCGACATTAACATCCGCGAGCCAAGACCCGACTCAGGACCCGAGGTACTTTTGTTAAACAACACTACAACTTCTGGCTTGGAACCAGCTCGCCCCCCACAACCAGCCGCCATTGAAAGCTCATCTTCCACCCCCACCCCTTCCCGAACCTTTGCCTTACCGTTCTCCCCCTGCCATCCCATACCTGCCCCCCCTCCCCCAACTCCCTCTATACCTACCCTTCCTATCCCAGTACCCGTCTCCCGCACACCATCCTTACCTTCTGTTCCGCTCCGAGCGGCTTTGGTGGACCGTGGCTCCGTGGGATCCGAGGAGGAGGGGGAGGGGCCCGCTCGCCGGGCCCTCCGTGCAAGGAGAGAGCCCGCCGCGCACGCTGCGCGCCGAATGCCTACGAGGAAGCGATGTGAGGGGCTGGCGCTCCCCAGGCGGGCAGCGCGGCCCTTGGCCTCATGGGGCCCGATCGCTCAGACCTTGCAGCCCGTGGATCCGGCGGACGAGCCGGCGATGGGGCTGGCCGTCCCGGCGGAGTGTGGAGAGGCGGTGGGCTCCGGCTCCTCTCCTCCCACCTCGCCTCCCTTGGCTCGGATGACCGAGCGGCCCACACTGTGTGTGAGTTATTGGGCCGTCTCGTAGACGAGGATTCCCAGCGGCCCATCTCAGCCTCGGCGGAGCTGGGGAGGCGGATCTGCCCCTCTCCTCCGGGGAACGTGGCTCCTAGTACATCTTGTGGGCAGATAGACCCGTTTCCATGGCATAAAGGAGATTTAAACCTCGACACAACGGACACTGCAATTCCCCTAGAGGGAAACGAAACGGCAGCGGCACCTACCCAGGTGGAAACCTATTCCATCACTCCAAAAGGATCATTACTTAACGTCGAGGTCCACCAAATACCCAATTGGAATTCCTTGTCGAGCCCTAAAGAGACCTCTCACCACTCAGAGTTAGTTACAGACCCTGTTGAGTGCACGACGAGTCCAATTCCTTTCTCCAACTCAGACCTTCACCTACTTGATGCGGGCATCTTCAATAAGGATGAGGCTCCATCATCAGAGCCTGGAAGATCGGCAAGCTGTCTCCCTAACACACCTTTGAAGAAAATACATCAAGTAGCCCAGGCGATGTATGCTCAACAAGCTCCCCATCTACAGCCTAAAAAACTAGATAAAATCCTGTTAGTTGAGGAAGATCCGAATCCAACTACCAAAATCTACATGAAACGACATCGTAATACAAGTAGTAAGTGCAGAAAAAGGCAGCCCATGAAACCAACGGTCCCGCAAAACAAAAAAATGGGACCCATGAAACATCCCGCATTACCGGTCACCGAGGCGACCATGAATAACTTCTTTAAAAGGAAAATGGATAGCCAGTGGATTCCCCAGGCTGAAATCTCTGACAACGAAATTTTGGATAGTTTAAACCATCAAGAGCACCCTGCCTCTCCCTCAAATTCAGCGCCAGGGGGTCATCTCAAAAAACTTCAAGACGTACAGTGCAGAACACCGCTACCAGCGGCAAAAGACCCTTCTGTGGTAAGATGGCACTGCACTCCTAAACTTATATCAACAAAGGAAATAATCAAACAAAGTACTGAACCAACTCCTGACACTGCTGTAATCTCACTAAACAAAGGAGGTGAGAAGCTACCTACCACACCCTCGAAAGAACGCTCAACCGCAGTTCATACAGAGTCTTCCACAAACCCGGTTTGTCAGGGCTCTGACCAAAGGAGTATGTTTGATGCTCCAAGTCCTCCTGTTTCAGTACCAGCAGCCATCAAGTCTCCTCACCACAGAGGAAAGAGTCCTGCTCCAACAAAAACTAGAGGATCCACCAGTTCGTTCAACATTCCTAGTACGCCGACACAACTGAGAAGACCGAACAATGGAGGCTATTCGACACCCCAATCAACGCCTCAACACAAAAAGGCAGACCTGATGTCTATTATGTCAACGGTGACGATTGCGCTTGCTCCATTTAGCAAGCTGTACGAGAGCATCAACGACACCTTACAAGACCAGACGTCCCTAATAGCATCAATGCAGTCAAAGCTGAACTATCTCGAAGGCTTCATTGTCGGTAACAATGGTAATCTTGCTGCAAAAATAGACCAATCGCTCAAAACGGCTCTCTCCAAAACCCTACTGCCCACGTTCGGCACATTGGGGGTCCAAGTAAACAGAGTGTCAACATCTACTCAAACAATTTTGGTCCCACCCCCACCTGAAGTTAAGGACCACCACGAGGCCGAAGTCTCCAAAACACGCGATAATAACGTCTGTGAAACAGAAAACCTGTTGGATCCCCTCGACGCATTAATCGCGATAATAGACGAAAACAATAAACCCTTCCATAAGGATTACCGAACCAAACCCTTCACTGGACCCAAGCCCTCAATGCTAAATCCTTTCTCCTACACAAAACCTTTGGGTCACCGAATGGCCACCACCAAAGGTCCGGATCAAATCCTGAAGGTTTTTTCCTACGGGATTTTTAACCAACAGACGGCGTTTCACTTTGGTGCAAAGAAAAATCCAAAAAAGATTGTGACGTTACAATGTTCCCAATCAACAAAGAATGAAACCAAGCGGGTGGAACGAACCCAAGACCTAACAACCAAGTCTCAAGCTGCAAAATCTATTCTGACGAACCATCAACCGATCACAATAAACTTAACAGGATCAGAGGAGTTATCGGACTCAGTAACGACTGTTGAAGATCGACCTGACTGGAGCCCGATATCGATTGACGAAATTGGCTCTGAACCAAATGAGAAAAAATCTTTCAAACGGAAAGCTACAGAAGCAGGTATTCCATCAGACAAACGAGAACCACCAATCAAAGTTCGTCTGCACGACCAACCATCAATAGAACTGCGTGTAGCTAAAAAATATCCAAAAAAACAAAATGACTGCCTAGAAATCCCAAAGATCCAAACAGTCAACAAAAAAAATGATAATCGCGCAACAAGAACACCAAATTCCTCTCATCGAGGAATCAGACCTCGGTCCGTGAGTCCACGTTCCCGCAATCCTGTGAGAACACCCGAGTACAGAACTCGCTCACACGAAATGCAATACGAATCTAGCAACAGATCTCAATTACTTTCTCAGAACCAGCGTGCAGCAACAACTATCAAAAATTCGATAAGGCAGAAGAGTGAAAGAGACCCAAAGGCCTTTACGAAGCAAATCATAAGCAACACCATTATCAGGTTGAAGAAGATCAACCCAAATGGGGGAGAAATTATATTGAACAGAACCAATATCCTGAAAATAATGGCCCAAATTCCAAGCCTAAGACAGATTAGAAACTACGACTTGTGGATGGTGGAACCAAGTACATCAGGAAGAACGGACTATTCATACATTCATTTAAACTCGGAAATCATCAAGAACCAACTGATGAAGGAAATAGAATCACTGACGATCCTCGGTTACGAACTTACAGAAATTAAGCGGTCAAACAATCAAACTGAACCATCAGCTCGATCACTGACGGGCCTGAGAGAACCGACAACCTCACCATCAAAGCCCGTTCCTTCTCGTATCCATTTTGTTAGCAGGATGGATCACCTACGAGCATCTGACAACAACCAAATAAGTGAGAAACCAAGAAGACGCACAGCTCCAGATGCGGACCTCGATTCTTCGACTAATCGTCACAGGGGACAGCTAGCGTTCGAGCAACCCCAAGTAAGATCGCAGAGAAGTTTACATCAGCTTCAGAATCTAGCACCATCGAAGCAACTGGAAAAAACAGCGGAGAGAATTAAAAGGCCTTGGACATGGTCTAAGGAAGAAGTACAACGTAACAAGAAAAATTAGCAACTACCTTTAGAAGATGGAACTAACTCATCAGGTGCAGGAAAAAAGGAAAATCGACTTAAAACAGACCTAAAGAACCCCCTAAAACTGGGAACATGGAACACACGTGGATTTGAGCACCTAACTAAAATAACGGATGTCAATTTAGGCATCTTTGATATCCTATGTCTGCAGGAGACGTGGCTGACCACTAAACCACAACTAGATGGGTATGAAATAACATTTTCAGCAGCAACAAAGGGAACCTTGGGTCGACCGTCTGTAGGGCTAATCACGGCTCTCAGATCAGGATCGGGAATCAAAGTAATCGAAGTTCTGGTTAAACCTAAATGGATCCAGGCGATGATCTTAAACCAAACATTCACCCAGGACCCTTCCCAGATTTCGAACGAGGGGAAAACCCTCTTACTTAATATATACTGGAATCCAGATGCAACAGCTATTGAGGAATTCGAATCCACCCTCTCAAATGTGTTCGACGAAGCCGACGAAAAAACTCAACACCACAACATCATAGTAAATGGGGATTTCAACGCAGAATGCGAAGGGATAGGGGAAGTCGGCAAACAACAAAACACTTCGGTAAGAAAAAGAGGGAAACTGCTTGAGCATCTCATGAAAGCAAGGGATTTGCATAACCTTCACCTGATGCGTACCAACGCAAATCTGGAGATCCCGACGTGGGAAAGAGGGAACCAACATGCTTCGATCGATCACGTATTCGTCTCCAAGGACCTACTTCAGGCGATCCATTCCTTTGCGGTTAAGCGGACGATGTTCAGCGACCATAACCTTCTCATTACGGAGGGGAAGAACTGCAGACCTCATTCTCTCGCATACCCAATTCCCCTGGAAAAGTCGACCACGGGTAATCGGGTAAAGATATCGGAAAAAGGACTCCGAGAAATTGACTTTCAATACTTCAATCTCCAAGCTAACGGTGAGACTCCGGGAACCACTGTCAGAGACGCCCTGGATTACACCCCTTTGCTGACCAATTTCTTGATACCAATATCAAAAACCCGCAACCTGGCAATTGCCCCCAACCACCGATATAACATTGACTTGGTGGAAAAAAGAAGGTCCCATCGACGTTTAAAGAAAGCCTACGCTAATAATCCCACCGCAGAAAATCTTAACCTGTGGAGGCTGGCTGTCCGTGAGTATAAGAGCTGGCTTAGACACTACCGGCACAAACTCTATCAATATGACGCAGAACAAATGCTGTCAGCCATCTGCGGAAATAAACCCAAAGAATTCTGGAACCTGATTAAGGGAACTCTCAATAAAACATCTGGAGACATCCAGAACAACGTAGGAGAGGCCAAGTGGATAACCCACTTCTCAAACCTGTTCGCACCGATAGTTGACAACAACTTTTCGTTGGGTTTTGGCACCAGAACAACAGTCCAGGACACTGGATCTTGGAATATCCCGGCTGATGAATCATCGATCCTACTAAAAATAACTAAATTGAACAACTCGAGGGCCCCCGGCCCGGACGGCCTCTGCAACGCCGAGCTCAAATCCCACCCAGAACTATGGGCTACGATAATGAGTAAGATCTTCAAAAACTGCAACCGACTCCAGGACATCCCTCCGTCTTGGCAAAGAGGCATTATTGTACCTATCTTCAAGAGGGGTCCCATAGACGACCCGGGTAATTATAGACCGATTGCCCTTTTGGACGTCATGGGTAAGGTGTTTGCATCTCTGGCCCTGGACGTTTTTCAAAACTGGATTACGGACTCGGACCAAGCGGACCCTTTTCAAAACGGCTTTGTAAAAAACTCGAACATCAACCAACATCTTTTTAGTAAGCTCTCTGAAAGCCAATGTATTGCAGGGAGGACCTCCCATTTACATGGCTTTTATTGACCTGGTCCAAGCCTTCGACCAGGTCAACAGACAACGATTATGGGCCAAATTGGAAAGCTTAGACTGTCCAAGCGACATCTTGGAACCCATAAAAGCCTTACATCACGGAACGTCAATACGGGTGCGACTAAGCGCCGAAGGCAGATTGTCAAAGGAAATACTTACATCAAAGGGCGTAAAGCAGGGATGCCTGCTAGCACCAGCCCTGTATAACGCATATATAGCGGACTACAAGAAATCGTCGGAACTGATTAGAAGTTTCCCCCCATCCTTAGGAGGCTCAAAAATCGAGAGACTACTCTATGCAGATGACATCATCCTCATGGATTTAACTCCGATAGGCCTGCAGCGCCAATTAGACAATTTAACACACTATATGGCAGAAAACAACTTAAGACTGAATAAAGAAAAAACAAAAATTCTAATACTGGGAACAGCAGCTACAAGACGGAAAAAATTCACTTGGTATGGAGAGGGGAAGAAGCTGGAAACTGTTGAGGCTTTTAAATACCTGGGCATTATGATCAGCAACGACAAGGAAGAACAAGCCATGCAGGAGGCCCTTTGGACAAAACTGAAGAAGCTTACGGCGCAGGCCAAAGCAGTGGACAGGAAGCACAGAAGATTTTCCATCATTCCCGTTATAAGATTTTACAAAGCTAAAGTCGTTCCTGTCCTGATTTATGGCATGGATGCAATGCCACTGATTCCTGATTCAATCTGGCCCAAACTTGAAGGTTTCTTCTGGCGGGGTGTCCTAAACCTGGCCACCTCGACACCGATAACATTGATAAGAAGAGAACTGTGTTTACCCTCTCTCCGGGCCTTAAAGATGAGATCGACCATCATGCTATATCGCAAAGTCTTTGACTCCCCGAAAAATAGAGTTTTGGACCTTATTAGGAGAGAAACTCACTACGGGAACAACACAATGTTGACCAAATGGGCCCAATACAACCTCTCCATCCTCCAAGAACTGAACCTCAATCTGGAAATATTAATACAAAACCCCAACCAGGTATCAAAGAAACTTCGTGAAGCTGACTGGATAAACACCCTGGAAGTCGCAAACAACTATTCGATGACAGCCAACCTACCCAGCACGCCGATGAAACTCGACGGGGTACGTGGATATCTACACAAGTTTCCAGACAAACGGCTAAGCAGAACTTTTTTAAGGTTCAGACTAAACCAATTGAAAACTAACGAAGTCCTAGCGACCCGAAATCAATCCAGCTCAAACAACTGTCGGTTTTGTGAAACATCGGACACCGTGGAGACTACTAAACATCTGATCCTCGAATGCCCGGGCCTAACAGAGAACAGACGCCGATTCTTGGCCGATCCTTTGAAGAATTATCGCACCCTCGATTCAGAAAATCTATGGGCCTTATTGGCTAGCGGTAACAACAGAAGATGCACCATCGGTCTCTCTCTGTTTTTGGAAAAACTGAACTTGTGAAATTGGCCTTTCTGATAAAAGACCCCATTTGGACCTAAAAAAGAACAATTCAATAATCCATCATTGGTCGGATTCCCTTCCTTTTTTGTAAAAATTGTAAAACAATTAAACCAAATATAAAAAAAAAAAAAAAAAAAAAAAAAGAAAGCGTTTGACTCCATCTCATGGAAATTCATGTATGGAATCCTGGGGAAGATGGGGTTCGGTGCAGGATTTTTCAGATTCATAAAACTGCTGTACCATAACCCCACGGCCAGAGTACGGACCAATAAAACACTATCATCCATCTTTGAACTACAGTGAGGTACTAGGCAAGGCTGCCCACTCTCTCCGTTAATATTTGTACTGACGATAGAGGGAATGGCAGCATATCTATGACACAATCACGCCTGGAGGGGGATCCATATAATGGGATCCCCACAATTCATCTCCCTCTATGCAGACGGTATGATGTTATACATCAGGAACCCAGACATTCATCTAACACCGGTGATATGAGACATAGCCGAATTCACCAAGCACTACGGATACAAAATCAACCGAGCCAAGTCTGAAATAATCCCTCTGACCGAGTCCACAATTCAGACTGCATTCATGAAAGACTTACCTTGGTCCCCCACCACAGCAAGATACTTGGGCATCATAATGGCGCCAGACAAACGAACACTGTATGCCAATAACTACGCCCCATACCTGACAAAACTGGAATGCAAACTCAACGCATGGCTCAAGCTGCCATTGTCCCTGTATGTTCGTATATCCCTATTGAAAATGTTAGAATTACCGAAGCTACTGTACTTTTTTAATGGCATCCCGAACGGGCCGGGTAGGACATTTTTCAACACACTACAAAAGCTTGCCACATGTTTCATCTGGGGAGGGCAGATGCCCAGACTAAACTGGTCCAAATTAGGCGAGATCTACGACACCGCAGGCCTAGCAGCCCCGGACTTCCAGCTATACTTCTATTCAGCACAATCACTGGGCAAATACCGCAGAACAATTTGCGCACATACACGCAGAATAATTCGCAGCATCTCCTCTGAACCTCAAGAGCATGATATTTGCCAAGGCACCAAGAGAAAAGACGCTGGCTGATCCTATGGAATCGACAGTGAGAGCATGGTAACAGATCCTCAAGAGAGTGGGATGTGAAATACCATACTGGCCGCACCTAACCCTATGGCAACACCCAGGTCTGGAACCCACAATGGACCGCACCATACAAACATTTTGGGACCCTGAAAAGCAGGTCAAGGTCGGAGATCTCTTCCCGGAAGGCCAGTTCCTCACGGCAGAAGAGATCCAAAACAACACGAAAAAGTCTAACCACAACTCTACATTACCAACGGTTGAAGGCTTCCTGCAAGAAGAAGTGGCCATCCTTCCCCAGTGCACTGCTGACTCAAAAATTCCTATCTGAGATTGACAGAAGATGGCTTCGTAGGCAGCGTGTCTATGCTATACAGCATTACTCATTCTTAACACACCATCCAAGAATGATATTAAAACCAAGTGTGAAAAAGACTTGAACCTCCAGATAGATGAGCAGCATTGGACAAATTACTGTTAATGTACAAAAACCATATCCCTCTATGCAAATTTCAGACTTATCCAATTCAAAATCTTGAATCCCCTGCATAACACTCCCAAGCAAATCTCCAAGTTTGACCCTTCCAAACCACAGTCATGCCCCAAATGTGGCACACTTACCGCAACAGCCATTCATATGTATTGGCAATGCCCACCAATTAAGCAATTCTGGAATGAAGTGGCAGAAACTATGGATGAAACACAAACATCCCGGTCACACCGCTGAAATACCTACTGGAAGATTTCGGAAAGTCATCCGTCAAAACCCGCAACTATTCGCAGTGGGTGGAGCCGTGGCTAAACGGAACATACTTAGGAAATGGAAATCAAAAGACCCCCCCACTCACCAATGCTGGTTACGAGACTTAATCAACACACAAGACTGTGAAGAATCATATAAGACATATGGGACCCCCTCAGAACATACTTACTGTCGGAGGAAGAAGCGACAAGGACCGTGAGATCTGCAACGCCCTCTGAATGACTCATTAGGTCCTCTCCTTCCCCCTCCCTCTCTCCCCTACAACCTATATCTTGTATAATGTGTCTCAATCTACACCTTTGCCATGTATGTACGCTTTATTGCCTCACATGAAACATGGCCTTCCCGCATTGCTAATATGCCAGTATTAAATAAAGTTTAAAAAAAAACACAAAGGCCCGTTGTTGCCAACAGTGGAACCTTCTTGCACTCCCAGCGGGCACATGCCATGTTAAAGAATTTTCTATTTGGTATGTAGATTTAGAGCAATACTTTCAAAGCAATCCAAACTTATACAGCCAAGGGGCTGTGGATAATTAGTCAATAACAGACTTTAAATGAGAACTTCAAACTGAAGCAAAAACATATTTAATTAGACAAGGGTGTATGATTCACCCCACGTTTTCATAAAGTAATACATAAATCAATTAGTGAGAAAATCAATCCTAAACATAATGTTAGATAGCTGCAATTTTTACAAAAAAACAAGTGATGTCAACATTCAACACAAATGCGTATCCCCATCACAATCATAAATGTTTTCATTGTTAAAATCTATTGCCTTGACATACAATTTAAACTCAATCATTCAAAGATTGTGTAGCCAATGTCAATTGAAACAAATAGCACAATGTCCAAATAAACTCAAATTGTTGTTTGTACAAAACAACTATAGCCAACGCTTTTCGAACCGTATGTCCATCCTCAGGGCATTTGAGATTAAATGTTTCCAAAATGTTCAATGTGTATCCGACATGCAAATACAACAGGTATATATATACTTGTTCATATGTACTGTGTCTAGATCCAATGTCCTTAAAGCAACAACATTTAATTGACGCCTCCGTCGTCATCCGTACCCGTCGTAGTCGTGTCCATGCCTGTATCATCCCCGTGGGTAGTGGACCGGGGGGGAAGGCAGAGAAGGCCGCAGAGGCGGGAGAGGAGGCCTAGGATGCGTCGTCCTCTTAAAGTGGTGGGCTCTCCGAAGGTCCTGGCTCTGGTTCCTCCGTCGGGTCTGGCTCAGGCAACTCCGTCGGGGGAAGGGACAACCTAGTCCTTATCTACGAGCATAAGGACTGGATGGCTGAAAAAATAGCCGCCGAGGTGTCCTGCGGAGCCGGAAACGATGGGAGCGAGGGCTCTTGAGCCTCGTCTGCATCACCGTCGCCCTCGTCATCGCCCTCGTCGGGATCCCTCCCAATGGGCTGGGCCTCCTCCACGACTTGGATGAGCTCCTCTTCAGAGGTCGTGTCCATATCCACGACGGCCACCAACCCCTCCCCCACCAGTTCCAATGAGGACTTCGTGGGGGTCTTCTCGATGGGCCTGAAAGACGACTCCCTCCGCGGTGGCTGGGAGACTCTGGTACCTGAGGGCGCCTCCACTGGTGTAGCCTCCACAGGCTGAGCCAGGGCTGCGGCGACATCCTCAATCGAGGTCTTAGCAGGGTGAATTAAAGCCAACGTCACCTTCTGTATGCCTGGGGCCTTCACCTTGGGGGGAGGGTCCGAGCCTCGCTCCCCCTCTGCCGGAATCTTCGAGATCGACCAGGGCCTCTCCAGAAGCTTCGCCGGGTTCTCGGACTTCCTCTTACCCGAGCCAGAGCGTTGGCTCGTGGTGGATGGCGCTGGGGAGGATGCGCCCTGCCTGGCAGCCAAGGAGCCTGACCGTTCAGCGCTCCCGGTGCCCGCGGACTTGCGGTGCTTAGCCTTTTGTTGGGCCCCCGTCGCCGGAGCACCCTCACAGGACTTAGAAGACCGCTCGGACTTCTTTTTCTTCTTCTCGCCCGGCGGGCTCTTACCTTCCAGCCAGTTGGCTAGACGGAGGTGGCGATCCTTCATGGTCCGCTCCGACATGTTCCCACAAAACGCGCAGTCCTTTTCCTTGTGCGTCTTGTCCTCATGGAGACAGAGGCATAACGAATGCTCGTCCTCCTTGAAAACGTTCTGAAGCTTACATCCAGGGCAGGTCCTAAACAGCTTCCCGGGCGTCGAGCTCCCTTTCTCCTGGGCCATGTCCGGGGTAGGCCTCGGAACTTCTGGAATCCTCCAAAAGTGTAACTCGACGAAATCTTCACCCTTGAGGGGCGTAGAAACTACGAAACGGATCCCTGTTGATCGGAAGTAGAAACGGTGGAGCTTGAGGCTCTATTTAACCGAAAAAATGAGAAAATCTCCTGAAAAAAGTGCGAAAACGCAGCAAAAGCTCGAGAGCTAAGCACGAGGACTCCCAGCACTTGAACGTGCGGTAAAAATCTGGGGATGGCTGCCAGGGGCAGGGCTTAGGGAGAGGGCAGTCATTGGCTGGGGGCAGTATGACCCAGAGGCCAGTGATTGGTTACTACTGAGAAAGACAGATCAGAAACGAAACTGATACTGATTTTTTCTATACCGAGGATTCCCGGCCTGACGGGAAATATTCATGAGCATGTGAATCCATGCCAGACCCATGCTGGAGAACAACAGTTACAGGTAAGTAACTTGTTCCATCTAACACACTTAGTCTGCATGAGTAAGAGGCATACATCCTACAGTTTTAGTTCTTGAGTTTCGCCATTAACTATATCTAGACATATGGACTTGCTCTTATGTACACTTGTAATTCAGATCTTAGAGCGCTTACCCGAGCGGTGCGCGTCTGTCTTGGGAAGTTGACACCCAAATGCGAGGCTGCTTGAAAGTAGCCTGTTTATTCGTCGTCATGGTAACCTGGCACAGGTGTGTTAACGCAATGGCCATGCGGTCCACCATCTTAGTGTGGGAATAATACTGTATACTAACAACCAGTTGCCAAAACAACCACGTGGTCATTCTGTATGTGTACAGATATCATGCATCTCTAACAGTTATATTTCAGTGTGTGTAACCCACAACTTACTAAAAAACATCTTGGGTCCATGTCAATTATAGAAACGAATGGAGTGTGTGGCCGTCGATTCTCTGTGTGCCGCCACCATTTCCCAACCACGGGACGCGGTGTGCACTACAGAAAAGGATGGGTAAATATTTAGGCACGGCACGGTGTGCGGTATGTGGGGGCAACTGACTGCTAGGTTAAGGAGCCCCACGTCCACATCCCAAACCATGCAGGATTTTCCATATGGTGACATGTCCACCATGTATGGCTATTTATTTATTTTTACATGTTTTTATTGGCATTTATATAGTTAGTCGTGCATTTCAGTTTCCATTTCGCATGCCTGCATTTAGGTTAACAACAAATAACCGCTAACAACTATCTTCCTACACGTGCCATGTGTTAATTATAACCTCGGTTGAGGCAAACGCTTCAATGTCTGATGCTTAGCCTTTTCACTCCTCATATCTCCAGTTGGACAATGTCACTTGGGTGCCGTGGGGTGATTAGTTTGGCACAGCGCAGGTGATTCCTGCTTTAGTTGGTGCACTCATGGGGGTTTGTCATCGGACCGGTGAAACACGCTTTCCATGCTGCACACTTATCAGTACCATCAGGTTCTAATCTGTTTGCTCCCTCCACCCACACCTTGGTCTCCGCCTCTGCCTACCTTTCGAATTCCTTGCACCATTTTCCATATTGTGGCCCCGCAGCAGTTTTCCCGGACATGGCTTTGGTTCTCTTGGCTAATATGCATGCCAGGTCCATAAACCTAACCACATGTTTGTGTTTACTGATTCTGGGGTAGGCACCAAGCAGGCATTCTTTCAGTGACCACTCATACCTCTTTACTCCAGCCTCCCTACAGGCTTGCTCTGTGTGCCCAGAAACTTCCCATGCGCACACACCCCCAGAATATGTGTAGCAGGTCAGCATCCTCGCCTTTGCACCACGGGCATTGTGAACTCGCTTCCTTGTTAAACATAGCTATTCTGTGCAGGGTCATATAGGTACGATACAGCACATTCAGTTGTATTAGTTTGAAGCGCTGGTTCCTCGATACAGCCTTAGGAAAGCTCAGTATTCTCTTCCATTCTTTCTCTGTTATTTTTGCACCTGGGTCTTTCTCCCATTGTTCTTTCAGTGCTCTCCCCTTGGGGTTGGGTGCGTCTATCAGCATGCTGTACAGCCGAGAAGTCGGCCTCCAGCCGTCATTTAAATTGTACATCAGGGTCAGCAGTGGACTCGCTTGTGGTTCCTTTGGCCAGCCCTCCCATCTTTCTTTGGCCGTTTCTCGGACTCTGCGGTACCAGAGAAATTGCCTGCTTGTCAGCTCCTTTTTTTCTTGCATTGAGTCGAATTCCCTGAATACCCCATCTTCATATAGATCTCCCCATGTGTAAATCCCCTTCCCTTCCCATTTTCTTACCACTACCATATCTGTGCGGTCTTTGCATGTGTCTGCCGCTCTCGGCACCTCCGGTGAGTAGGGGTTTACTAGTTTCAGTAAGGTTTGCACTCTCCTCTAAACCTTCCTACCCAGTGTTATCATCAGTGGAGTGTGTTCCGAGCCCTCATGTGTTACCCACAGTATTTCTTTTAGTTCGACGGGAGCCACCAGGTGTTGCAGTAAGTTTGTTTCCGAGGTAGTCTTGTTTGCCAGCCATTTAATTACGTGACTGAGCTGAGCTGCCAGGTAGTACCTCTCGAAGTTTGGCAATTTCACCCCGCCCTTATCGTACGGTAGATATAAGATTGCTATTGAGAGTCTGTGGAGGTTAGCGCCCCACAAGAATTCTTGGAGCATCACCTCCAAGGAGCAGAAAAAGGATGCCCCAACTAAGTAGTGCACGTTGTTGAAGAAGTACAAGAACCTCGGGAGTATAATAATTTTGGTGATGGCTACCCTAACTAACGGTGATGGTGGCAGCTTCGACCAGAATTTCAGGGACTTCCTCAAGCCCTGCACCGCCCTGCCGTGTTGTGTTTGTGCATTTGTTCCGGTGTATGTCTAATATTCACCCCCAAGTACTTGAACGAGTCCACCTCCCAGTTAAGTCCCACCACTGGTAGTTCGCTGACACTCCTCCCTCTCAACCCTGCTAACGGGAATATGCAGGATTTGGTTTTGCTAAAATGGATCCCGGACACTTTGGCGTAGTTATCGAGTATGTCCAGGATCACCGGTACATTCAGGTGCATATCTCATGTACAGCGGCACGTCGTCCGCGTAAAGTGATAGCAGGTATCCTGTTCCCCAACCCAGATGCCAGCATCTAGGTGTTGGTTCCTGAGGTATATTGCTATGGGTTCAAGGCCCAAACATACAGCATCGGGGATAATGGGCATCCCTCTCTTTATATCCCAGATTGCTGACACTATCCTCCCTGTTTTAACCCTGGCCTTTGGGTTTGTGTATAATATAATATTCGCACCCATCGGATGAATCCCTCCCCAAATCCAAATTCCCTTAATGTTGCAACCAGCCATTCCCAATATATTGAGTCAAACACCTTTTGTGGCGTCCAGGGAGAGTATGGCATACTGTTCTTGGGATGCAGCTGTTTGCTCGAGTATGTGTTGTAGTCTGCATAAGTTCAGTGCTGTGCTGCGCCCTAGTATAAATCCATTTTGGTCACTATGTATCGGGCCCCCCATTATCTTGTTCAGGCGCCTGGCCAGTATGGTGGTTAGAATATTGACGTCATAGTTCAGCATCAGTAGCAGGCGGTACAAATCGCATTAATCCATTGGTTTCCCGGGTTTAGGTATCGGTATAACTAGGGTTTCCCTCATGGATTTTGGCAGTTCCCCTCTGGTGTATGCCTAACGGAAAACCTCAAGCAACACTGGTGTCAGGGTTGCTTCATATGTTTTATAGAACTCTGGGGGGAGTCCGTCACTTCCGGTGTTTTACTAGAGGCAAGTGACCGTATTGCCTCCGTGATATCATCCCCTGTTATTTCAGGCTCAAAGGGTTCCTGTTGTGACAAATCTTTTTTGGGAAGGCCTATTTCATCCAGTGTATTTAATATGTCAATTTGTGGCACCTGATGGTCATGACAGTAGAGATGGGAGTAGAAATCTCGGAAAATGTTGTTGATTTCCTGTTGTGTTTTTCGTGTTGTACCTGTTGTATATTTGATCTCCGTGGTTTGAGATCGTGGGTGCTCTCCCCCAAATAGCCATGCTAACAGTCTGCGTGGCTTATCGCCCTCGGCATGTGCTCTAGCAGTTTTCACTGAGTAATCGAACTTGGAGAACCTTCCCCATGCTTCTTGGAAGTCTCCGCGCAACCGTGCTAGCTCCACCTCCTCCTTCCTTGTCCCCCTTGTGTCTGACTCTGTGTTTTATCTACTCCTCCAGTTTCTCTAGTTCAGCTCTCCGCATTTTCCGTATGCCCCTCTGCTCTTGCAATGGCCTCACCCCTCACCACTACTTTCATTGCCTACCACGCTGTGCCCCACCTTTCAACGCTACCTATGTTCTTTTCCACATATTCCTCTATTTTATCTCGCAGCTCTTCCGTGAAGGCCGGATCTGTTTGGGCGTCTGGTGCCATACGCCTCAGCGGTATGAGCGGTCTAAGCCCCTGTGTTTTCCAATTCATCAGCAGTGGTGAGTGGTCTGATATTGACCTACCTAAGTACTGTGCCGATTCTATTTGTGTTTGATAGCCCTTGGCCACAAATAAGTAGTCCATTCTCGTGTGCAGGGAGTGTGGCGATGAGAAGCACAAGTAACCTTTAGCTGTGGGATGTAGCTCCTTCCACACATCTACCAGGTCCAGAGCTTCTACTAGTGTCTTTAGCGCCCCTGTTGCGGCGTCGTTGATGGTTGCTGTCGGTTTAGACCTGTCCATCTCACAATCCCTAACACAATTTAGGTCCCCTCCCCATATGAAAAAACTCTCTCGGCTTTGGGCTAGTTTGGCCCCCAGTGTGTCTAGGTGTTTCGGAATCCCATGGTTGGGGAAATATGAATTTATTATGCAGACGTCCACCAGCTCAATGCATGCCTTTACTATTAGGTACCGGCCTTCCGGATCTGCCTCCCAGCTCACTAGTTTCAATGGAATTGCCAGACTTATCCAGATTAGCACCCCTCTGGCATATTTTGAGTAGGGGGCACCATAGCCTTGCCCATCCCAGTGTTCCGTTATTGCGGCCATAGTCTTCTTGATCAGGTGGGTCTCCTGCAACAGCGCGATGGCCACCCTCTTCCTGTTAATAAATGATTTCACCCGATTCCTGCGCATGTATGTTCCCAGGTTGCGGACATTCCATGTCAATACTCTAATTTCATTGCCCATTTCAATATGTGGATCCCCCAGCCCTCTTGCCCCCCTGGTCTCCAGTTACTTTTTTAGGCTTTTATAATTGCATCACTCCCCAGATAGCCCCCACCCCATTGTGTAAGACCACATTCACACATTTCCTGGCACATACCTCGCTCCGTGTAGGGTTCAAACCATTACAAACTCCAAACCAGAACTAGAAAACTGCACTCAGCTGCCACTTTCCAACCGTGGCGCTCGAGCGACCCCGCATCTGCTTGGCCCATCCGGGCTCCAGCGTGCGGGCTGTGGTGCGCCAGCAACTGGCTGACGCCTACCAGTTTGTGGGGTGTGTCTGTTCGCTCTTCTTGATGTTCCCCCCTCGCTCCTGCCGTTTGACAATACAAAGTACTTCATTGTTCCGTGTCGCCTGCCCGCAGGTTTGCTGTTGACGAGTCCCTCCTGCACCCCATTCTTTTTCTGGGCCAGCTGTTCTTCATGTCTTCGCCTCCTGACCGTCAACCAAGTTATTATGTTCCAACCACATTGTGGCCGCCACTGGCGTTTCCAAGAAAAGAGCTCGTCCTTTGTAGAGTACCTTGAGCCTGGACGGATACATCAGCATGTACTTCAGGTTCAGTTTCCTGAGTTTAAGCTTCATTGGCACAAATGAGTTCCTTGCCCTTTGCACTGCAGGTGTGTAATCCTGGTATATAGCTACGTTGGCATTGTCTTGACGGATCTCGCCTCCCTCTCTGAAGAATGGGGCGAGGGTGTGAGCCCGGCAGCGGTCTCTTTTGCAGGGTTCTGTGTGCCATTTCTACTACAAACCCCTGTGACAGTGTTCCTTCCCCAATTTCCTGTAGTATCAAGTTTTCCACGAAGTCTGTCGGGTTTGATCCTTCCATCCCTTCCGGGATTACCAGCAGGTGTACGTTGTTGCGCCAGGCGCGCCCTTCTGCATCCTCCGCCCGGGCTTCTAGTGCTGCATTCTTCCTTTCTAGCTTTGTCAGTTGCTTTTCTAGTTCTCTTGTGGTTTCTGTCATCTTTTTTAGTTCCGTTTCGGCTGTTGTGACCCTTTCTGTGAGGTTGCGAACATCTTGCCTCAGCAGCTGCATATCGGATTTAACCTCCTCTATCTTGGTGTCTATGCAGGCTCTTAGCGCTGCAATTACTTCCAGTACTTGGTCCTATTTAGTCCTTGCCTGGCTGTGCTGTTTGTGCTTCTGGGGTGTTTAGCAGCTGCCCTTTCAGTTTGGCAGCGTTAAAGGAATCCATGATCGTAGCGTCTTTTGTTTTTTTGTTGTAAGCATATCTTCGCTGTCGCCTGGTTATCTGTGCTGTGCGGTGCTGGTTGTTAGCATGCCTCCAATTTGTGCTGTTATCTCTCCCTTGCGGGTTCCCCCAGATCTGTTTGTGCACCCTTGTGTCTGTTATTTGGATTCTGACCTCGAGCTTCAGGGTCTCAGTTCTTTGTGTGGGGTCACTGCGCATCTTGTCTGCGCTGTGTGCGTCTCGTGCAGCGCTGGGTTATTGTTGCGTTGCAGGTGCCGTAGCGTTGTGGGCCCTTTTTCACCTTCTCCAGCCCTAATCAGCGTCACTATGAGCGCCCAACTCTTCACCCATGCAAGCTGTCTTGTAGCGCGCTCCTGATTTGCTCTGTTGTCCCTCCCGTATGGGGTCCGTCGGATCTATTTAGCGTCCCCTCTGCCAGGTTTCTATTTGAGCGTCTTTGGGCTGTGTTCCCTTCTTCCCTGGCTGCAAGCTATGTGGTCTATGCTCTTTTTTTTGGGGTCACAGCACGTTCTGCCATCACTGTGTATATACCGTGCTGTTGTTGCGTGTGGGGGTGCCTCAGATCCAACTATCGCCTTGCTGCCAGGTTACTTGTTTGAGCATCCTTGGGCCTGCGTTCTCTTGTTTCTGGCCACTGGTTACGGGGGTCTCAGCCCTCCAATGCAGGGTCACAGCACGTTGTCACTGATGTGTGTGTCTTATTCAGCACTGTTTTGTTGTTGCTTATGGGTGCGACAGTGTTGTGGGCCTTGGTTCCCTTCTCCAGCCCCAACTGATGCCTCTACGGGTGCCCGACTTTCCACCGGTCTGGGCTGTGCCTCTGCAATGGGGGGCCCAGTCTCAGTATGTTGCTGCTGCTGTCTTTGGCATTCGCCACTGCGGTCTGCTTTCCAAGCTTGTGATTCCAGCCCCCCACCGTACCTCGATCTGCCCGCTGCTGCTTCACAGGTCTAGGGTGGGTTGCGCCTCTCCTATTGCCGTGGCCCTGCTTTGTGTCTCTTAGTCCAACATACACCGTGGGTAGCCTCCCCCGTCGCTCGCCTTCTCGTGTCTCTTCGGTGTCTCTAGCCAAGTTCGCGGCAGCCTATATGCGCCGCCACTGTCAACCAACCGACTCGTGCTCCTTCTCCTCGTTCCGATGTGCCTCCTGTGAGCTCCGGGCCGCTGTCCAGGATGCCATCAGGTACATGCTCCCCCAGGTCACCCCACCGGCACCCATAGTCATTCCTCCTATGGTCCGGTGCCACAGGCCCCAGCGCAGCCATCGCTGCCCAAGCCGGCTCCTCCGATTCCAGTTTCCCTGCCTCCCACAGTATAGGCGGTTCCACACCAGCCACCGGCTCTGGGCTCTCCACACTGCAGCCACGTTGCCAGCACTCCTCCACCAGTTCCGGACCCTCCGAGCGCTCTGTTGGACACTAAAGAGGAGGAGGACCCTGACACGCCATCTTCAGCCAGGGTCTTCCATGAACAGGTTTGACAGAATATCTGGGCTTTCCTCAGCCCGAGGTAAAGCAGCACGAGGATGGGGTCTTGGCAGAAGTCCTCACCCCAAGACCCCCTACCAAAATGGGGATCCCGATGCAGAAAGACATAGTTTCCCTGACCAATAAGGGGTGGCTCATGCCACACTCGGCTGAACCTGTCTATCGGCGCCTCTACGCCAAGTATAGGCAGATGGAGGGGATGCACTCTTGCTTTCGGCGCATCCTCAACTGCACTCTTCTGTGATCGCTGCTGCATCACTCTATTCTAAGCCTCAGTCGTTGTCGGCCACCTCGTCCTCGATGCTGATAGGCAAGGAGAAGATCTTGGAGGTGGTCGGAAAAAAGCTGTACTCCAACGCCTCCTTGCACCTGCGTCAAGCTAACGCGGATGCCATGCTGCTAGCCCTTAACCAAAGTCTCAGGCGGGAAATTGCGGACTTCCTCACAGAACTTCTGGCACAGAGCCAAGTCCACCGTGGCCCACATCGATACCTCTGACCAGGCCATCTGCATTGCCACAGACATGAGAAGAACAGCCTGACTCCAGGCTACTAAGTTTAATCCCGATGTCCAGGAACGCATATTGGACCTTCCATTCAAGGGTAGTGACCCCTTCCACTCTACCATGGATGAGGAATTGGATAAAAAGAACAGCTCACAAACGGCAAAGTCATTCTCTATTCTTATGAAGGCCACGCCCAATGTCTGCGACCAGCTGCAGCAACGCTCCGACAAGGTGCAGGCATTTGGCGGGTTCTGGGGCTTCCAAGAACGGAGGTCCAGGCAACCTGACCGTTCTCCAAGTCAGCACCAGAGGAAACAACAAAAGGGGGGGGGGGTGGGCCTCAGAGGAAAGAAGGCATGAAACACCCCTTCGGGTCCACTTGTCTATGGTGGGGAGGGAAGGCTTGCCTTTCACATGCAATTTTGGCACCAGAATTTTTCAGACCCCTGGATCCTCTCCGTAGTCTTCACAGGGTACTGCCTACAGGTACCTTCCTCTCCACCCTTCTCTACCATAGATTGGGACAACACCTCTGCTGCTGGCGTAGATCCAGTTGCTCGTCGAGAGCCAGGCAGTGGAAGAAGTCCCAGCCTCCCAGCGAGGATTGGGCTTTTATTCCAGGATTTTCACCATACAGAAGAAGAACCAGGCTGGCCTGAGAGTTGTTGGACCTTTCCACCCTCGTTCTCGCCCTCCCTCAAGATGGTTACGCCAGCTCTTATTGCGGAAACACTGGACAGGGGAGTCTGGATGTGCTCCCTGGATCTGAAGGACGCTTACCTACACATCCCGATTTGGTAGCTGCATCGTTCCTTACTGCGCTTCAGGATCATGGACTGCCATTTCTAATACAAGGTGCTACCTTTTGGCCTCAACTCGGTGCTGAGAGTATTTACCAGGTTAATGAATGCAGTAGCAGCCCTTCTCGGGGCCCAAGGCCACCAGGTCTACCCATACCTGGATGACTGGCTCACCTGGGCCACCTCTCCAGAAGCAGTTCACCATCCCACCTCCACACTGATGAACACGCTCCACGACCTGGGGTTCACTATCAATCTCAAGAAGTCTCAGCTGCAGCTCACGCAGAGCCCGACCTTCTTGGGCCTCATCTGGGAGAGGCTTTCTCTTGGAGGATAAGATTGCAGCCATCAAGAGAGCCACAGCTCACTTCCTCTCCAGACCAGTGACCTCGACCTGGTGGTACCAACACCTATTGGGTCTTTATGGCAGCGGTACTGTTGGACGTACCCCACACAAGACCCAAGATGAGGAGATTACAGCTGCACTTTTCAGCCTCATGGAATCAGGAGAAGGGCTCCCAAGCGGAGCCAGTAAACATTCCTCCCTTTCGCCACTCAGACCTCCAGTGGTGGTCCGCGGACTACACTCTGCATTAGGGCAAGCCCTTCCGACAGCCGGCCCCTCAGGTCAAAGTTACTACAGACTCTTTCCTAGAGGGATGGGGAGCCACCCTGGACAACCACAGCGTCCATGGGGTCTGGACTTGGAAGGAGCAGGAGTCCCACATCATTTGGCTAGAATTGAAGGCCTAATGGTTGGCTCTCATGGCCTTTCTCCTTCTTATCGAGGGCAAGACAGTTCTTATCCAGACAGACAACTCCCCCAGCATGTACTATGTAAACAAGCAGGGGGGTACCAGACCACCTTCGCTGTGCAACCCAACAGTCAGCATGTGGGCGTGGGATCTGGAGAAGAACATCTGTTCACCTCCCGGGGGAATCCAACCTGGAAGCGGACAGGCTCAGCAGACTGGGGGCGGACAATTACGAATGGCAATTGAACGACCTGGTACTGAAGGAGATCCACCTGGAGATGCCCCCACCTGAGGAAGATCTGTTTGCGTTCCGGGACAGCAAGAAATGCCAGCAGATCGCCTCCTGGCAGGGGCACGGCTCCGGCTCCCTGGGCGACGCATTCCAGATACAAAGGAACAAAATGACGGCATACACCTTCCCGCCCACACCCCTGGTCCGAAGGGTGATCTGCAAGCTAACGGAATCCTGGCACCTCAGCATAATTTTGATAGCTCCTTGGTGGCCGATGACACCGTGGCTCTCCGAGCTACTCAGCCTATCTGACAGACCACCCATTCACCTACCGCTGGGCCCAACTCCTCTCCTGGCCCAGCAGGGTGTTAGGGTACTCCACCCTGCTCCTCACTAACTAGCCCTCGCTGCGTGGTTCCTGAACAGGTCACGCTGAAACACTTGAGCCTGTCTCAGGCTAACCTAGAGATCATCCAGGGCGATAGAAGCAAGGGTACTAGGAGCCAATGTAAGAGTAAATGGTCTAGATTCTGTCATTGGGCTGAACCTAAGGAAATCGACCCCCTTAAGTGCACCTTGGACGACGTGCTCTCCTTTTCGGCACACCTCGCCCACTCTGGCGTACAGGTGGATACATGCCGCACCTATCTGGCAGCCATAGCGGCTTACAGGAATTCGGAGGAGGGTCTCTTCTTCTTCTCCTCCTCCAACCTGGTGGTCAAGAGACATCTGACGGGCCTCCACAGGCTTTACCCGCCTATAAAGAAACCACACCCGGTGTGGGACCTTAATATTGTGTTGGGCACCTTGGTACACAAACCTTTTGAGCCAATGGCGTCCGCGGACCTCAGGCTGGTCACCATAAAGACAGCCCTGCTCGTGCGCCTCACCTCAGCTTGCAGAGTCAGCGAGATCCAGGCTCTGGTGACTTCAGAGCCCTACACCACCTTCCACAAGGACAAGGTCGTCCTGCGAACGCACCCTGCATTCCTTCCCTAGGTGACCTCCTCCTTCCATCTCAACGAGGAAATGGTCTTACCCACTTTCTTCGCCGACCCAAAGGACGAGCCTCAGAGGGTCTTGCACCGTCTGGATGTCACACGTGCTGAAATACTATCTGGACAGGATCAAGGACTTACGCAAGTTGGACACCTTATTTGTCACTTTCGGTGGGTCAAGCCCTGGTTATCAGACCTCCATAGCAAGGTGGATGGTCGTGGCCATCAAGGAGGCCTATGCGGGGCAGCACAAACCAGTGCCAGCTAACTTACATGCCCATGCTGTCAGAGCCAAGTCCACGGCCATCGCGTTCCAACGGCATGTGCCGTGGCAGGTCATCAGCAGGGCGGCTACCTGGGCCACCCCTTTGGCTTTATGTAAGCACTACTGTTTGGACGCCGCCTCTAGGTTAGATGCGGCTTTCAGACAGGCGGTTCTAAGAAACCGGTTTTCTTAAGGAGGTTCTCCTGTCCGCCCTGTGCCTACATTCATTTGTAATCGCCCATACAGTATGGAGGAAAGGGGACGGAACGTAAGAGTAATTACTAGTTACTCACCGTAGTGACTAACGTACTCTTGGGCCATAGTCCCCTTTCCTCCATACGTCCCACCATCCTGACCCTAATAATATTGGTGTCATCAGGCAATGCTGAATATGTTTGATGCTTCAATGGGGACTGAAGAGTGGCGCCGGTGGGTGGAGTAAGGCGAGCGCATGCTCCCAGGGCCGCGCCCCCCACACACCTCTAAATTTAAAGGGGGAAGAAGAGTTTTCTGGTGAAAAAGGTTCGGTCTCCCGTCCCTCGCGAGGAACGCCCATACAGTATGGAGGAAAGGGTACTATGGACTCAGAGTACTTTAGTCACTACGGTGAGTAACTATACATTTTTCCCCATTGAAGTCAAAAGAGAATTATAGGTAAAAACCATGTCTACCATTACAAAGCAATAATGGAAGGTGCAGTAAAATAAAATAAATTACAGATTCTTGTTGATTCAATTCTCAACCACTCCTCGCAGATTTATCCATACAACTCGCTCACAATCTTGTAAAGGGAAAATGTTGATGGTATATAAAGTCAAACAAAGCACATAAGGTCAAACTTGCAATTCATGCCTCTTGGGCTCAATGTATCAAGAGTGTCTTCCAAACTATTTCCCTTTGTAACAACTTCTTTTGTAAATCACCTCCCCGAGGTCCTAACTTGTTCGAGGAGCACACGTTTTAATTGTGCCACTGTGTGTCTGGCCTCCTTAAAATGTAACGCCACTGGAGATTTTGTGTTCTGAGTCCATGCTCAATCCATCTAAGCTTAGCCTTACGAGTTGTGATCCCCACATAGTATAGTCCGCATGGGCACTTCACTGCATACACCACATTGGTCGCATCACAAGCACAAGAGTGTTTCAGCTCAATGATCTTTCCTGAGTAAGGGTGGGTAATCCCAGCACTGGTGATATTTCCACAGTGCTGGCAGTTGTGGCATGGCTGCGTGCCCCTATGTTTAACTTTACGTGTGTGTTCTCCTGATAGTTCGGCTTTTACCACACTATTCCGAAGGGCTTTACTATTTTTGTAGGCAAAAGTAGGCGCTTGAGGGAATAAGCTGTGTAACTGTGGGTCTAGTTGTAACATCGACCATTTTTTCTTGATATTTTCTTTTATTTTGTTGCTTTGTAGGGAATGGGTCGTCACATATATCAATTGTCCGTCTGATTTAACAGGTTTTGGTTCCAGTAGAGTGTCTCGTTGTACACCCTCCACCTTCCTAGCCATGGTGGAGACAGTAGATGGTTTATACCCTCTCTCGAGGAACTTTGTTTCTAATCTCTTTGCTTGACATCTGTATTCATCAATATCTGAGATGTTTCTCCTGTATCTTAAAAATTGGCTTACAGCTACACTGTCTAAGTCCCGCTGTGGGTGGAAACTAGTTGCCAATAGAAGAGTATTTCTGTCTGTAGATTTAGTGAAAATTCTGGTGTTTAGACGGTCAATATCCCAATACATTTCTACCTCAAGAAAGTTGATGGTGGCGTCACTAGTTTGGGTTGTGAACTTAGTACGTGAATTCATATTGTTCATCATATGGAAGAATTCCTCCAATTCTCCTGCTGGACCTGTCCATATTCCAAAAACATAGTCGATGTAGCGGGCAAACATAGATAAATGTTTTAACCATTGAGGAGAATTCAAAACATGTTCCGTTTCAAGGTACAACATACATGCATTGGCATAACTAGGAGCCATTGCTGCCCCCATGCTCGTATGGGACAATTGCAAAAATAATATATCCATAAAAACCTGAAGAAGTTATTCATTGGGACAAGTTTCAAGAGTGTTGGTACAAAAAGTCTATCCCCCAGACACGAGTCTGCTTGGAGTAGTAACCACTCCACTGCTTCGAGGCCTGCCTCATGGACAATATTGGTATACAATGAAGTTACATCCATTGTGAACAAGATGTCACGGCCTTGAATGAAGCGGACTTCTTTCAACTGTGCTTAAAAATGCATGGTGTCCTTAACATAGGTTGCACTGTTCTGTATCAAAGGTTGCAGTACTTTATCTAGGTACTTTACCAGTGGTTCTAAAATACTCTGTAGCCGCAATTATTGGGCGACCAGGAGGTTTGTCCAATCTCTTGTGCAATTTGGGTAGAATATAGAAGACTGGCATGATGGGATGTGCCTTTTCCAAAAATGTATGTGTCCTTTCACTAATTACTCCTTGTTCTTCTGCTTCTTCCAACACATCCTTGAAGAGGGCGCATACTTTTTCTGTGGGATCGAAGTCAATCTCCTTGTAGATTTCCTCATCCCCAAATTGCCCGTTAACTTCCTCTAGATAATTAGTTTTATCCATCATGACTAATGCCCGCCCTTGTCGGCTGGTTTAAAAATAATTTTTGTAGAAACTGACTTTGAAAGTACACAAATCACATACTAACCCAACTTGACAGTATTTTAAAAAACCATAATAGAAGCAAATGATTCAGAAGGAAAATGATTGTGGCTTTGTGTTCTCCAGCACCAAGGCAAGTGTACAAGTACCAGAATATTAATTGATGTGAGTATTTTAAAGTTTGAAATATATCAAACACGCATACTTGTGGACTGTTATTTATGATGTGCAGAAGTACCTTTGAAATTGTATACAAAATCAAACCAGAATCCCTTTACTCAAATGGCCTACCATGAGGGGTCAGAAATGTGAGTTGGACAACTTTGTGAAGGTTTTTCAAAAGATGCCATTGTATTAACTCAAAAGGATGGATAAATGCCTCAGTATCCCTACCCTGATGAGGGATTTCCTTGCCTAAAATAAACAAAAGGAAGCACTCTAACAAAAGAATTCTGTCCCTCACACTTAAATATACACCAACGTAACAAGGTAATATATGGCAGTTCAATAGCAACACATATGACAGTTAAATTCACAACATAACAACTGTTTCTCATTGTAATCTGGTGAATTCCCTTTCACCAAATTTAAGCAGGATTTTGTTCAACAGTGCAAAAAAGGTTAAGGAAATCCTATGCCGCAACAAAGTTCCACCTCTGTTCTTTTGAGTTTCAACTTGATAATCTAAGGTTCTAATTTGTCTTTGGTTACAGCAAAAAGGTCTTTGTCAGGATCTTTCTGCACCAGTTCATAAAACCACATGTTTGACCATCTTAAATCCTTCTGCGGCAGTTCATGCCCCACTTGCTTCAACAATATTAATTTGTCAGGATGATTCTGTATTAGTTCACAACAACACTTTAGTGGTTCTTCAGTTTTCTTCTTCAATATTTTAACCACACCACTGTACGTCAATGACTTAGACCTGGTCAACTCACCTGCCAGACCTAATACAACAATGTTCTCGGCTCTGGTGTACTCTCCTGCCAGAACAGATCAAGCTACAACATCATTCTATGAACTGGTGTACTCTCCTGCCAGGCCAGAACAAACCACTACTTGTAAGTGCTTCTGTGGTAAAAGTCAAACTCAAACAGGTTAGCAATGTGTTTTGCTCCACAAACTCAAAATTAAGAAACTCTTCAAGGGAAACAAGAAACACACTGATGCGGTTTGTTACACCAGTGTAGTTCCCACACCTTCGCCAAGTATTGCTCCACTCCCTCTGAACCTCTTCCTTAAGAAGGCAGCCTTCTTGCTAGTCTTTTTTCCCCCTTTTGTATTAGCGAACTGCTGATGGGAATTCTGTTTAACGTCCACACTTATTTGGCTTTGGCAATGTGGGTTAGAGCCCTTATCTCTTAAGGCCTCTTTTCTATAAGGACAAGATCTTATTAAATTGGTCATTCTTTCATAACATCAACATCAAAATGTGTAACATGTAACTCCTGAGACCCATCCACGAACCTCCCTCCCTCCCTCATACTCGCCCCCTACATGCAGTACTAGCAATTACGCTTACTTATCCGCCACAACTGATGAATTCTTACATCATGTCTCTGTACTCCTAAGGCAGGCTATTGTCCATACTTGTTAAAGAAAGGCCGCCAGACCCCCTCTATGTCTGTTCGTGCCTCATCCAGAAGATGAGTCCAGTATTCCATGTCATATATGGACTTTGCCTTCTGTATCCATTTCCTCTCTGTGGGCGCACTCCCTCTTTTCCAATGCTGCACCACACAGCTCCTTGCTGCTACTAATAGGGTGTGGACCATTTCCCCTCCTTCTCCCGCACCACAAACAGCAGCAAACATGGCTCCATTGACCTATGTACCCCATCCAGATCCTTCGTCCATTCCAAAATATCTTCCCCGTGCAGAGAGATGGGTTTTGGAGATAGTGGGAGGCGTAGGGGCTGACTGAGGTTGCACCAGAGGGTATCCAGGAGGCTTTTGCCTCGTTCTACAAGCGGCTATACAGGAGTGAGGGGACCGCCGCTGAGGTAGAGATTCAGAATTATGTTTGAGTCCCGCCACCCTCCACTGTCGCTGAAGAAATCTGTGATTCTGGATGCGCCCATCACAGGGGAGGAGATAAACCTTGCAATAGGTTGCCTTCGGCCTGGAAAAGCTCCTGTAGACGATGGTTCCACCTCAGGGTTTTATAAATGCTTTCTACCAGCCCTTCTCCACTTTCTGACATGTTGCCCAATGACGACCTGGAGACAGGGAGGGCCCGTACTCCTTTGGCCAGGCCCTCATCACAGTAATACCGAAGGATGGGAGGGGCCCTTGATCCTGTGCTTCATATCGCCCAGTTTACCTTTTAAAGATAGATGCAAAGATATATGCCAGCGTCCTGGCAGCCAGGTTAGAGGTACACTTGCCCAGATTGGTCCACTCTTATCAGGTGGGGTTTGTTAATGAGTGGCTGGGGCAGATACCATGAGGAAAGCATTACACCTGATAAACGAGGCCTGGGTCGGACCAGATGATCCTACGCTCCTATCAGTTGAAGCTGTGAGGACTTTGAGGGGTTAGAATGGCCCTTCCTTGAAGCAGTGCTCACTAAAGTGGGGATAGGACAGAACGAGGATACTCACGCTGGTTTGAGCTGGGCAGAGGGACCAGGAAGGGGTGCCCACTGTCCCTGGCACTTTTCGTGCTCTCCTTGGAACCCCTGGCCCAGAGGTGGAGAGAGGACCATAGAATAGAAGGTTTCATGGTCTAGGAGTGTGGGGGAGGGGCAAAAAGATAAAAACTCGGGTTATATACAGACGACATGCTGCTGCATGTGGTGAATCCACTGACCTCGGTGCCCATTGCTGTGGAATTAATGGAACAGTATGGGCATATGGCAGGGTTTAAAATTAACAAGGGCAAATCAGTCCTTTTCCATCTTGATAAAAACAGGGATGATGACCTGGGGTGTTTCGCACGACTGGGCATAAAAGTTACCCTGGCAATGATTTGGTACCTGGGGATCAATGTCACGAGAGAGCTATAGGCTCTGTATGAAGCAAACTTCCCGTGCTAACGACTGAAATGGACAAGGACTTAAAGAAATGGAGTAAGCGAACTATCTCCTGGATGGGGCGCCTGAACGCACTTAAAATGGTGGTTCTTCCGAGGATTCTATATCTCTTCCAAATGCTGCTGATTCTATTAGGTGCTCTTTAAAGCCACCAATAATAATAATAATTCTTTAATGTGATATAGAATGAAAATAAATTCAAACTTTACACATAATACAAATTACATACATTGATGTTAGCTCATAAAAGAAACAGATCAGCATATATAATATACAGAAGGAAAAATATAATAAAACAAATTTACTTAAGGTATTTACAGACTAAAAAGATCAGGAAAAATCATCATGTAAAAGAAAGAAATTATGTATGAGTTATTGTCTTTGCCCACACATCTGTACAATCGTAGCCATATAGAGCAAAAATAGACAACTATACAGGAAACGCATTGCCTCAAAATCAGTTATGAATACAATTGATGTAGCACCTCTTCCGAGCCTGAGAGACAAGAGCATTCCTTACCTCACCATATTGAGATATTTCAAATCAGGGAGCCCAGACATATTTCAATCTGTTGCCAGACATTATACAATGCAATGAACAAGTGCATGTTGCAGGAGTTAGTGCAATAAAGCCAGAATGAAGTTTCACATATGGTTACAGGATCATGTACAAATTCACCAAGATAATGAAAGATAGTGTGAGTTAGTGTCTGACATTCCATTAAGAGATGTTTGGCTGTCTCTAAGCATTCTGGGGATTTACATAAGCGACAAACTCGCTCTTTAACAGGGATCTTTTCCCTTACTCCATTATGCAAAGTGGGCAATTGTTCCAAACGGAACAAGATGATAATAAAACGTCTAAGCCTTTTGGTGGGGCAGAGATACAGATATGCTTGAGGTTTCATAAAATTGTATAGTCTGTATTTTATAAAATGATAGGTTTTTAAACTACTCAAATGTGAGAAATTCTCAAGCCAATCCCACATGTCCACCTTTTTACCAAGCACTGTTAGAACTTCCTTGGTGGTAGTTGCCCCTCTATGCGTCCAGCCTATGTCTGTAAGAAATTTTGTTATGGCTTTCAGGAAAGGTGAAGTGGTATGTTTTTTAATCACTTCCTGATGGACCACAGCAAGTAGGGGATTGGTAGAGCTGCCTGTCATTTTAAGATAAAACTCTGCCCTCCTTTTAAGTACCAATGCTTTGAGTGAGGGAAGGCCCCATTCAAGCCTGATCAGGGCCGCTAGAACACCCGGAGGTAACCCTAGTACCCGGCGCCAGAATTTACCGTCCATCACTTGCAGCCAAGCCAGATCGAATGAGAGAAGAGACTCAAGGCCATAGGTAATCATGGGGGCAAATACTTGAATATATAAGTGTTGTGTCCCCCAAAGAGTGAAGCCACCCTGCTTGTTAGTGAAAGAAGATATTAATGCGATGACTTGCATCGCCCTGGTTATACGTCCTTGCCTGCAATGGGTGTAGTCGCCCTGCGGCTCAATTTTCACTCCAAGATATCGATATGAAGGGGCGTATAGTATATGGTTGTTATGTGCCATCAGGTTAACTCGGGATGCTCTTTTTCCTGGTGAATCTGAGCACCTTTGTCTTATCCAGGTTAATGGTCAAGCCATTGATCTTAGCATAGTCCCATAGGGTAACAGCGGAACGCCTAAGTCCAGCTATGGTATTGTCAAATACGACCAAGTCGTCTGCGTATGCTAAGACTGCACATGGTGCCTCACCAATTTTAGGGGGGCATTTGTTGACCTCAGCTAGTACTGCAGGGATATCATATACATATAGATTGTAAATAAGGGGTGCTGTAACACATCCCTGCTTTACCCCCCTATTCTGGATCACCTTTCTGGTTGTGCTGCCTTCATGATTAAATCTAAGGCAATGCTGCTGATTCAGATTCCAGACCTTTTCTTCAAGGTCACCAAGAGCACCCTTCTGTGGTTTCTCTGGCTAGGGAAGAAGGCCAGGGTTTCTAGTGAGGTGCCGAGTCTCCCCAAAGATAGACTTTGACACGAGTGGACACAAGTTTTCAGCTGCGCGACCTCTGCAGCTGAAAACTCGTGTCCAGGAGACCCTCTCATGGCTGGCATTTACTCTGCGCGCCTCAGGTTGTCAAAGTGGTCCTTGATGGTTTTAGAGGAACAGAGGTGAACCTGTTTTGACGAGACTTTCATAGATCAGACTTGTCTAGAAACCTTGTATGAGGAGAACAGGGGGAAGGCTGAAGAAGGGCCAGAGGAAGAGCAGGAAGTAGAGGGAGGAGGGGTAGACAAAGAGAGAGAGGACAGGTTGTCCTGAGTTTTAGAGATAAAATGAGAATCAAGGTCGTGCAGAGGGCCTGGGAAAGGGACAGGAGAGGTAGAGACTGCAGCAGGATTGGCCAGCTCCTTGCAGATTTTAAAGAGTTCGGCCGAGTTGTTAGCTGTCGCAGAGATGCAGGCTTGGTGTTGGGCTCTTTTTGGTGCCTTTGGAGCAGGTGGCTGGCCAATTTGTCAAAGGATGTACCGGAAGCACGCCATTTCCTCTCAGCCACCCTACACTTGCGTTTAAGAGTGACAAGGTCTGAGTCGTACCAAGAGTTGCACTTGGCTTTGGGCTTCAAGCGGATCCTCATGACAGGGGCAAGAACATTGAGAATATCAGATATAGCAGAGTGGAGCATGGAAAGGGCTATGTCAGGGTTTGAGTCAGCCAAGGGGAGGGGGGGGGGGTGAGAAAGTGACAGTGAAAGCCTCAACTGACACACGCTTCATGAGTCGGATAACCGAGAAGGTAGGTGGCAGTGCTGGAGTTGGCTTGGCCTGAGGGGTAGAGAGGGTGAGATAGGGCTGTAAATCCGAAAACCAGTGCATGAATCTAGCATTGGTATCCTTCCTTAAACTTAACCATTTAAGGGGATCAGGATCTGTGACCTAAATTTCTGACCTGTCGGGTAGTATTTCAAATATGTTATAGCCCGTTTGATGGCAAGGGCTTCCCAGTCTAAAGTAGCATAGTCCATTTCTCAGGCAAACAATGTCCTACGAATGTAAAGGATAGGGTGTTCTATACCATTTGTGATAATACTGCCATAAGACCAATATTTGAGGCGTCAGTTTGTAAAATAAATGGTCTATTGAAGTCTGCCACCTTTAAAATAGGTTCACTACATACAATTTGTTTTAACTGATCAAAACATGTTTCATCCTTGTAGTATGTGGCTGGCACTGAGTGCACCAATGCAGGCCATAGATTCTGATGAGGTAGCATGGAACCTCACAGTACATCAAGGTTCCAGGACTGACAGTTATTCAGGATATGAGATACAACTGGATAGGAAGTGTATTATAGAGCTCCTGCCTCCCTTTCATGACTTGCCCTGAAACTGAATAAAGACAACTTCCTTTTGTACTTACCTGCCTCCAGCATCATCTGTGATTACCTGTACCTGAATCCAGAACCCAAATACTACAAGTGGCGACGAGGATGTTTCAGAAAGTGAGTCCAGAGATTATCAAAGTGAGCCCAGAGATATGATGAACCATGATGAAGGAAAAATG
This sequence comes from Ambystoma mexicanum, assembly GCF_040938575.1. Lineage (NCBI taxonomy): Eukaryota > Metazoa > Chordata > Amphibia > Caudata > Ambystomatidae > Ambystoma > Ambystoma mexicanum. The sequence continues at coordinate 1,026,951,379 of NC_090923.1, read as the reverse complement.
AGGCCCTGCTCGAGAAAACTTCAGATTGAGTGTGGAGTCTAGAAAAGAAGACCCAAGGCCAAAAGTGCAAGTTCCAGGATGGGACCATGAAGGTAAAAGCCCTGCAAAGCCGAGGTACAGATGTTTGGTACCGTGCAAGCATCCAGGAGAGCATCGGAAGCAGCTGTCGGGAGTCCTGCTGATTCAGGCAAGACCCGTTCATTTTCAAGGTACTGCAAAATATCAAAAAGAAATTGCTGTGGAGGTATGCAGTTTAATCTTAAAGTACTGTTAAAAAGGGAAGGGCTGCAGCGTTTGGCCTATAATGCAGCATTTGGTTTATAACGTTGGACTCTCAAAGTTCGGCGCGCCGCCCATTTGCGAGGAATTAGAGCACTAGGGAACTTTCTATGGTGTGCAGCAACTCTGACCGTTATTACGGTCACAATGCCGATGCTCCTGCAGCTGTAATTCGCATAATGACGTAAATAGAATTGTGAAGGTGTATGGGAAAGCTACAAACGCTGTGTGTGAATGCGTTCTTAATCATTGGTAGAGAGCAGCGTGACGTCTTTCTATCAATGCGATGGAAAAACATTTGAGGAAAGGCCGTATGGACGTGGCCTTAACATCGTGACATACACGGAAGAGAGTGCTGCCTTCTGCGTTATTGTTTGAACATGACTCGCGCTGTGCAACTGTGAGCCGGAAGCCTCCTGTAATCGAAGAGTGTACGGCTATTGGCTTGTGAAGAGAAATCTATGGATCTGCAAACCTTCCGACATTGTGTGGAAAAAAGAAAGGAATTCATGTGGAATTTCAATCTATGGCTTCCGTCGTTGAGCGGCACTTTCATCTTGGTACTACAATGGAATGGTATGTGATCAGCGTGTTTAAATGTTTAATGTGGCTGCTGGATACTCCGGAGCGCGGAACATTTCTGAAGCGCTCCGTTTAGTTGTGACTCAATACATATATTACATAAGGAAGTCCGCCAACAAAGCACTTAGATAAATGGATACGTTATATGGTACTCATTGTGATAAATAATATGTTCGCTGATAGTATTACTGGCACGCCCTGTGTCGACGCCCATTTTCCAGTTTCGAAAAACAAACTGTAATACTCCACAGCTTCCACTAGATGTCGGCCTATGCACAGCATGTGAATCTAAGCAGATTCAAGCATCAGAAATACAATTACGGTGAGTAATGTATCCCTTATTGTAACAAGGAAGTCCCAAGGGGGGCAGACTTCTCACCGCCAGCTACGCTTCGTGTATGATTCTGGAATGGGCATTCCAGAATCACACACTGATGCGCATGCATCAGAACATAGAACTATTTACATCATGCAACTATAATACATCATAATATCTCCCCCTCTACTTTCTTCACATAGATGAACCAAGAGTAATATAAAACATGGCTCAAAACGAAAACACATTGAATTGGAAATCAAATGAAGGAAAACTGAAATGATATAGGATATAGAAAAATACTAGTATAATCTAAATGGAATGTGGAACAGACTATATATTGCAAGGAACATATAACAACATGCTAATTAACAAATTATCTCAATAGTTTGTAAAGGATATAATCAACTGCAACAGCACTCTCACGGAATATAGTTGGTTCTTCAGCTTGCCCACCACCAATGTCCAGTAATAAATAAAATCCTGCATGCAGTTCCACACAATTCTTGTTTCTTGAAGACAAATGATTGTTCCCAAACATCTCTCCAGTAGGTCTTTGAATTGCATCATTCTCTACTCCATTTCTTGCACGTATGACATCATCGCGAGACCACTTCTTGCCATCCTCTAGAAGTACTGACTTCCCTGAACACTCCACCACTTTTTGGGGGTCTCGATATTTTGACCCCCCTTTCAATATTTTCTTGGGTTCCTTTATTCTAATCCAATCTCCTTTCTCAATCTTGCTCTCTACCACATGTTTTTGCCTGTCATAATATTTCTTGTACTCAACTTGTCTTTTTTTTACCTTCCTTACAATTTCCTCCAGATTTATTTCTCTATTTTTTTTTTAACACTAACCAAGCAGGTCTGAGTCTATTGGTAGCTATTCTTCCTCTCATAAGAGTGAATGGTTCTTCCTCTGTTGGAGTGTGGAGTGACTCTGTGTTAAGTGCTTCTTTGAGCGTCTCCTTCCATAGTAAACTGTTAGCAATCGGCAGTTGAATGATCCCTTTTTATAAACCGACTCATCCTTTCCACTAATCCATTTCCCATTGGATGATACAACGACGTTGTTCTATGTTTGATAGCTCGCTCTTTTAAGACGTTTTGTATTTCTAATGATAGAAATTGGACTCCATTATCTGATTTCAATTCTTGTGGGTCGCCTTCTCTGTTGAAAATTTCTTCCAAAAATGTCATCACCTTCGGTGCTGTAACAGTGCCTTCAGCCACTCCGCACTCTACCCACTTGGACGTGTAATCTACTAACACAATGAAATATATTTTTTGGGATCCAAGCATTTCATAAGGGCCAGTTATGTCAATAGCCAACTTCGTCCCCACCAAGCTCGGTATCTCCACAGGTTGCAACGGCGTGGTTCGAGTCATTTTCCCTTTATCACTTCCCGCAAATGCAGTTCATTCGTTAACCAAAGCTTCTAACTCACCCCACATATTAGGCCACCAGTAAGCATCTCTCACCCTTCTCTTGGTAAGACTTCTTCCCACATGACCCTCATGAGCGATAGCCATTATTCTCTCTCTCAGCATTGTTGGTGGGATTATGCGATCACCTCAGTAAATGCATGTATTATATTATCACTGGAAATCTCATATTTTATCTTTTCCCACGACTTGATGCACACATCCACGTCTTTCCAACCATTCTCAATTGCTCTCCTCAGATGCCCTTGTTCCACATCATCCTTCACTGCCTTGATCCAGTCTTCCTTTGAGAAGCTGGGATGTATGTGTGCTATGATACATTCCGTACCTTGTTCTTCTGTTAAATCATCAGTATTAATATGATCATCATTTCCAGAATTACACATTAGCCGAGAAAAACAGTCAGCCACAACATTGGTCCTTCCCGGGGTATATTTCACTTTAACATTGTATTGCATGATGACTAATGTCCACCTCCTTATTCGTGGAGATGTCAAATGTGGGTTCTTTGAATTTAACACATGAATGAGTGGTTTGTGTTCAGTCTTAAGGTCTACAGGAATACCCCAAATGAGTCCTTTAAAATGTTCCAAAATCCATTTGACTCCTAATGCTTCTCTCTCGATAGTTGAGTAATTTATTTCTGCCCCTCTCAAAATTCTGGAAGCAAAAGCAATCGGAACCACCACTCCTCCCTGCACCTGCTCCAAAACACCCCCCAAACCAACGTTGCTGGCATCCACTGAGATCATAGTCTTGGCACTATAGTCAAACCTTTTGAGGGTTGATGCTTTATTGATCAACTCTTTGATTTTATTGAACTCCTTCCTGCATTTGTCAGACCATGAGAATCTCGTGCCTTTGCACATCAAGTCCCTCATCTGTTTTGTCTTGCCTGAGTAATGATCTACAAATTTCGAATAGTACTCCGTCAGTCCCAAGAAACTCCAGAGCTGATCTTTATTGATTGGTGGACACAATTTTGAAGATGCCAGATCCAAAGCTTCCTTGGATTTTATGCCATCAGCATTTATACAATGACCCAGGTAAGTTACTTCATTTTTTTTTTTTACTTTACATCTCTCAATCTTGAGCGTGAGCCCTTTTTGTTGGATAACTTGTAGTACACTGTCATGATGCCTACCCCCGGGGAACCAGACCAGGCCCAACAACCCCCGGAAGCAGGCATCAAGTTGTTTTGAGCAAGCCCAAAAGCCCCTGTTAGGAGCTGTTTGGGTGCGGTCCTGGCGCCTATGGCGCCAGGCTCATATGAAGATTCAGTCCTGGCGCCATAGGCGCCAGGCTCATAGAGCAAACTTACCTGGTGCAGACCATGCTGCAGAGCTCCAAGCCAAATGAGGCTTGGAGGGGCTATTTTACCTAGGGACTATTTTTTACTCTGGTGGGGCTGGGGAAGAATACTCACCTGGGACTACTTTGGAGGCTATTTAAACCACGCCCGAAGAGTAGCACACGCTTCGCGTTATTCTGCATCCAGCAGCGTAACGCTCACCGTGTCTGCAAGCCTGCATCCAGTCTTCTGCCACGCCCGCCTCGAGTCTGTAGCTCCTAGAAAAAGGGAGGAACAGAAGGAGAAAGGTTAGAATAAGAGCAAACCTTCGATCCTTACCTGGATTCCGGATCCACCGCCCCTTCGAACTGGAAGAAAGAAGCATTTACGCGTGCCACCTCGCCTGCTGCAGCGCCGCGCTGAACTCACTGGCCCTCGGAGCATCCTCACGATCCGCAGCATCCTTCTGCACGTTTCGCCGCATTCTGGCACCTAAGGGGAACACAAGAACCGCAAAGGTGAGCCAAGGAAATAAACAGAGGCAATAGTAACTACCCCCATAGACTTACCTGATTACCGTCGGGAGTACTATTCCTCTTCACGGGTCGGCGCAGTCTCCATTGCATCCTCGCCGCACCCCGGCCCCTAAGGGGAACAAAAGGACGACAAGGTGAGACAACGGGACAATAAGGGGAACTATTCTCACCGCAATAGACTTACTTCATTTTACCGCCGGAGGCATAATTCCTCGAACTTCATATTTTCTCTCCACACCTGAATAAGGGAACAGGCAGCTTACATTCTGGCCTTATTTTATTGAACTGTGTAGGATAAGCCAAATCCTTACCTGAACTTCGTCAGCTACCACGAGGAACTCTTCGCTGGGGTCAAGCTGCAAACTGAAAGGAATCGGACAAGAGTGAAAGTCAGACATGTGAACTCTTACGAACTACATATTTTTTGGAGTCATTATTGTTCTGGAACTCACCGATTCCTTCGAGTCAGTGAAGCAACTGGGTGTCAACGCGCCGCAGCGCTCAATGCAGGATGGAGAGCTCATCTTTTAAAACTATCAGGTGAGACTATAGGAGGGGACATCAAAGGTGATCTGTGGGGAGAACAGCAGGGGTGGGGGGAATTTACACTCGACTCCACGGGTGGTTAATTCCCTTTCTCCATTTGCAGAAGGATATTCCTACGGGCCAAGCAAACGAAGCTAGGTGGGCCAGTCCAGTCCGTCATCTCGGCCCTACGCGTCACATTGGTGGAGACCGCAGCTGTCCAGTTCAGATCGACGCCTCTGTGGGAGCCAGGTGAGCATAACATACACCCAATAACTTTGCATCATGTTCATCCTCCGACATCGCAGATATAAGTATATCATCTTGAAAATAGTGTACTCCTTGGAGGCCATTAAACAGAAGATGCATCAACCTATGAAAAACAGCTGCTGCTGACACAAGCCCAAATTGCTTCCTCTTATACCTAAACACTCCTAATGGTGTAATAAAAGGTGTGAGATGCCTGGATTCCTCATCCAGTACCACTTAATGATAAGCTGAAGATCGATCTAGTGTCGTAACATTTTTTGTCGGTTTCATCGTGGTGAGCATTTCTCCAATATTTGGCAGTGGGTGTCGATCTACCCATATATTGTTGTTAAGGTCTCTCAAATCGACACACATTCTGATCGACCCATCTGTTTTTTTTTTTTGTTTTTTTTATTTGCGTTTAGTTCATTAACAAGAATAAATTCGAGTAGAACCTTTGCAAAAAGGAAACATGTTAAAATCCATGTAAAAAGAAAAAAATCTAACATTTAAAGTTGCATTACTTTACAGTAGCATACACTACTTTAAAATACAGGTACAAGAAGATTATATCATAGTTAAAATCTGGCTCCTCATTTTACAAATGTACCAATCGATTTACCATCCAAACATTTCAATCTCCACACAGAATCAGTTCTTTTTCTATATGCTTGCAAAAGCTTACTAATTCATAAATTAGACTGTTGTGAACTCCTTGCATCATACGAGACCAAAGGAACTCGAGGCAATCCTCAAACCCTATATCAACAAATTTCATAAGTCTTGCTGTGCGGATTTTTTTAAAATGGGGACAATAGAGTAGGAGATGCTTCATTGTTTCGCGTGGTTCATTGCATTCATCAAATCGACATCCCACATAAGATGTGGTGACATTTGTTTGCCAATTCTTAGTTCTATCTCTAGTATGGTAAAGATTAAATCTAAATCGAATATATGCCTTCCTGGTAATTTCACAGGGGAATAAAGTGATATGTGCATAGCGAGGGATGCGCAGCTTAACAAAGGCACCATATTCTTCATAAGATTTATATGTCTTGATCCGATCGATAGTTACACACCAGTCTAATTCAAAGAGTTTTTTTTTTAGCATAGCAAGGGCGATGATGAACATCATTCACTGTAATCTTCACTTCACTTAAAAGTTGTTGCATTTTCAGTTGGTAATTATAAAAGGAAAGAGAGCAGCGGGAGCCCAGCATCTTATTCATATCAACATATAATGAATTAGTCGGTGGGTAGTTCATTTTCGCAAAGTTGGATAACTGTCTCCATTTCCATCTAGACGATAGTGCCACCAACCCCAATTCATGTCGGATGATGGCATTTGGAATGGACATTGGCAAAAACATCGCTGCTTTTAAGAGTGAACCTTGTAAACAATCCAACATATTAGACATATCACACAAACAAATATCTAGTGCATAAAGAATGACACTCTCAGTCTTCAGGGACATAAAATCAATTAACGGAGTTAATGAAAATTTGCAAAACCGGGTATAAATCCTTTTCATTTGCGAGAGGAGTGGCCTGGTTTTGCGTTTGATAATGTCTGTCCATAATTTAATGGAGTTCTGATCAGAGAGATGATATCCCAAATAAATAGCGTTGTTAATACAAGATATCTGTGTATCCATGATATGCCAACTAAAACTGCCCTTTTTCTGCTTCACTCCAAATTTCATGATGGCAGTTTTTGCCGGGTTGGGAGTCAGATTGTGATCCTTTGCAAATCCCTCGAAGAGTGTTAATTTCGTTTGTAGCCCTACAGGAGTAGGGTCAAACAAGATAATATCATCTGCAAAGGCAATCCATTGCAAAGATATACTCCCAACCTTCACAGAAAACAGGTTCATATTTTCCCAGTTCTTATCCAGATCCGCCATATATAAATTAAACAGGGTTGCTGCAAGATTGCAGCCCTGTTTCAAACCCAATGCTGTTCTTATTGGAGCTGTCATACCCCCATCCTGTGATATTTTTATTCTATAAGTTGTATTGGTGTGCAATTTCAAAATCCAATACATTAAGTCATTTGAAATTCCATAAGCCAACATTTTCTTCCACAGCAAGTTGCGAACAACATTGTCAAAGGCTGCACTCATATCAATCATTGCGATGTATACTGGATTAGAGTTCGTATTTTTTGCTTCAGCGATAACATGCGCAAGGGTAATTGCATTTAGAGTAGTACTCATGTTCTTCCTGAAACCTGTTTGAAATTTAGAATAAAGACCTTTGGTCTCAATAATTTTCTCCAAGTCATGCAGAAGCAAAATCGCAAAGATTTTAGCCTCAGTATCAATTAGAGAAATCGGGCGATAATTTTCAGGACAAGAAGGATCACCCCTCTTAAATATGGGGACTATATTTGCTGTTAGCCAAGATGATGGAATTTCCCCAGAGTTGAAAATGGTTTCGAATTTGGTATTTATGATTACTGCCCACATAGCAGAATCTGCTTTGTAGAGACAAGGGGGAAGCCCGTCTGGTCCTGCGGCCTTAGAATACGACAATCTCGAGATCGCCCAAATTATATCACTGATGCTCCAATTAAACCGAGGGATCCTGGTAGGGTCTAACAATATACCAGGAAGGAATTGGAACTTATAAGGCAGTTGATATTTGACAGTTATGTACATCTGCCATGTCTGTTCAGAGATACAATTCGGCATAGATAATACGGCATTTTTTGAATCAGCTTTTAGAGTGCGCCATATTGCTCGGGTGTCATGTGACGTAATAGCACGGATCAGAGTGCAGTTTTCCTCATTATGTCTTGAGATCCGGGCGAACCTTAAGTTTTGTTTATACTGAGACATGATTTGACTCCGCCTTTCTCTAAGTCTTTCAGTACCTATATCATAGTGTTTCAATTGTCTTAGGGCTTTATTTTTTTCCCTTTTCAGCAATTTGCATTTGTGATCGTAGATATGAGTATGTTTCACATTGCTGCGGTTTTTACAAAATTTGAGCAATACGGTTTCAACTATTTTGGAGTACTCCTTATCAGATAATTTTATTCTTAGATTGGCACCGTTACGATCAACTCGCAGTGTTTCTCGTGATATGTATTTGACAATCTGATCGCACAACCCATTATTCCACCTGATTGAGTGCTGAGGGCGATCAATTTCTACTGCTGTTAGTGAACTATTTACTCCTAACAAGTGACATTTCAATTTCAATGATGTTATAAGTTGAGCATGGTCACCAATTGATATAGGATCTATTACTAAAGGGGCCATGTAAGCTATGAGATTACGAGTTACAAAGATAAAATCTATCATCGAATTCTTTACTCCTCTTTCCCATGTAATTTTTGATTTCATATCTTGTGTCACCAAGAGATCCATGTCCCGATCAGTTAGGAATTCTCTAAACTTAGCACCTCTAATGCATGCTAAGGTTGCAGATTTAAATAGACTATTTTCGTTCACATTTCTACAGTCACAGTTAAAATCGCCACCAAGGATGATCTCACAGTTCTGATACATACTAGCGGAAAGTTCTAAGCATGCTTCAAGGTCGTCTAACATCTCATCAATAGTTAAATTAGCCGGATTCCAATATAATGAGATGATAATTAATGATGAATATCTGATTGAGGGAATGTCAAGATGAACCCCTAATAAACTCGGGGAGTTCCAAACCAATTTGGGTTGAGCTTTAAATGAAGTGTTTATTGCAATCGATAAGCCCCCAGATGGGCGGCCTAATAAGTGTCTCTTAGCTAACGAGTTAAAAGTATTATAACCAGGGATTAGTAGAGGTTCCGTTTTCATCGACTCTTGGATTATAATTATCATTGGTGTTTCATCACTAATAAGGTTGAGATGCCAGTTCCTTAAATTCACAAAGCCACACGAATTCCAAGATATGATTTTAAGTTCTTTGTAATTAGATAGCTATGTGACTGGTTTTATAGGTAATGAGGTAGTATTGGAAGACAAAATGGCCAATAGCATAGGTTCCAGCCAAGGAAGGCCGTTTGTTTGGGCTACAGCTTTCAGAATCTCCGCCAAATCAAGTTCCAATCCCATATTTGTTTTAGCAAAGGGTAAGGTCGAATCACTACAATTTCTATCGGTCATCTTTGGTGGATCCAAGAATAGGGCAGCGTCTTCCTCGGATCCAAAGGTAGATAATACCAAGCCCTCTCTTTTTATTTCCTCCCGATTAAACCAAATCAATTTCATTATTGCCTCAGAACTAAGATAACATAAGGCCCTGAAGTTGTTAATTCTGGCCATGGAGACTCTGGTAATATCAGCAGATTTCACCATTCTCAACTGAGGTATTTTTGAGAAAAGGGAGAAAATAAATGAACGATTAATACGTTTATCTACCAGTACCTCGGCGTTTCCTTCAAGTCCTATAATGTATTCCTTTATCTCATCAGACTGCAAAGGCCTGTCTGGGATTGACGCTGGAAGAACTGGGATTACTGCTTCCACAGCAGGATTAGTTAATAAATTATTAATTTGTTTTGATGGAATCTTACTGTAATTATTTGTATTCTGATTGGCCACAAAGAAAGTTCTACTCAGAGCTGCAAAGGCTTCATCATTTTTGTACAAGGGAGGATTGATGTTATATTTTGTGGTAGTGATCTGCTTTGCGCAGGGCCATGAATGGATATACGATTTGGGGTCATTACAGTATCGATTATTCCAGCATGATCGGAACAACTAAGCTTATGACTCTCCTTGTGGAGCACGGCCGATGAGTCAGCCAAAGTAGTTCTTTTTCCCATGCCATTTGCTACAATTACCGACTTAATCATATTCACCTCCTCTTCTATGGTATTAGTTATTACATCCACCTCTCCCTTCTCTATTTTGCCAATGCCATTTGCAGCAATTAAGGGTCTGTCCGATCTCTGTTCAGAGATATTGTTCGCAGAGAGTTCAATAGTCACATCCCTCATACATACTTCACTGTAAGTTTTCCTCGTTAGTGAAGTTGGTTTATCACTGCCATGAGGGCCCGGGTAAATAACATTATTTGTCATCGTACGATGTCTCCCAATGATCGGGAAAAAGTCCCTTAAGTTACTTTTTACTGCAGAGCCAGTAATAGGTTCGGTTAGAGCTGTTACACATCCATTATCCTGATTATCAAGCACCTTTAAAGACATTTTACATAGTTTTGATTTGATCGGAGGTTTAGCGTTCATTATTATCTCAGATGGGCTATTCAGTGGATTAATGATACCAGACTTAAGGTTAGCAATCTTAGAAGAAGCAAAATTCTTCGTTAGTAACTTGGTAGTAATACCATTTTGGCTTGCTTGTTCCAGTGAATTGGTAACAGGGGTAAGAGCATCTTGGCTTTCTTTGGACAGTTGTTCTACATCAATATATTCCTCATCGGGTAGTTCTGTACTAGGAACTGGACAGATATCCTTTTCGCATCCAACTTTCTTATGAGATAGTGCTTCCTTCCTACGCTTAGCATATCTCTTAACGGCACGCAAGTGATTTTTTTTGGCTCGACGAGACATAAAAGTTAAAGGCTCCTCAGTAACGCAGTGTTCAATCTCTGTTTTTTTTTGTAATTCAATTTCTTCAAGTAGAACAGATGGGCTATCAGGAGACAGTATTAAAGGTTCCACTTTAGAGAAGTGAGTTACAATTGTAAGATTCAGTGCATCAACTGATGCCTTGATTTCTTTCAGGTCATTGTCGTACTTACATTTCTGAGGTTCAATTAATGTGTCCTGAATGCACTGTTTCAGACTATTTAAACATGTTTCATGCCTCCCTGCCCCTTCATTACTATTGTCTTGTCTGCTAAATTCAGATTGAATGGATCTTAGGGTGTCAACTGCAGTGATAAACCCCTCGATTTTATCCATTTTGGAGCAAAGATAGTGTAAAATGGCCTTAGTTTCCTTTAATTCAAGATGAGTGAGCTCATGACCCTTGTCAAGTAGATCTAAAATTTTGGTGATCACCGGAAGAGGGGTTGGAGATTGATTTTCAATTCCGCGAGCACTATTCATACCTACTCCCAGATCGTCAGGTGGTGATTTATTTGAGACATTTAACTGATCTGGCGAGAATGAAAGTGCGCGTGGAATGGCTCCAATTGATGCCCCATCCGATACATCATCCTCTATTTTAGTAAGATAACTCTTATTAGTGTTCGCTAGGGTGCCCAAATTTGTTGCACTATGTACCAATGGAGTCATCATACTAATAGTTTGATTAACTTTTGCATTTAATAAGGCCATCTTCTGCAAGGTAGTGCTAAATTGCACTTTAGTAGGGCTGCAAGAATCTGATGAAGTCATACTATCACTAAGGTTTACATGTACAATCTCCTTTTCCTCAGCCTTTGTTGGGGCAGACATACATGCAGAGGAAGTAGCATGCACTTGAGCTGTATGTATAGAGAAGTTACCAGTATCTAAACAAACCGCAGGGACGATAGGAATATTCTCATCTACCATATCAATTAATGGCGCTTCATGATATGAAGTTCGACCTTTACATACAATTGAGTCAATGTTGGAAGATGTTAAAGTATTAGTGATTGCCTCAATGCAGCGGCCACTTCGCAGACCATTGGCCATTATAAAATAGAAGTGCACCAAATTTAAAAATACTTCTTACAAAATATAATAAACTTAAAAGGAAAGACCTTTCCTAATGATGAGCCAGAAATTTTAAAACATGATATAGCAATCTTCGCAGGATGAACTAAATATTCAGCACTGTGTGCTAACAAACAGCAATTCTACTCAAGTACTTAGCTCGTGCCAGTTGCCCAGTTCACAGCCGAACAGCACAACAGCGGCTCCAGCCCTTACTGCCTCCAGGGCTTAAAGCCGCAAGGGTGGATGGGCCGGCGATGTATAGCCGGTAACAGTCACGTGATGGGTCACGTGTGCGCCAAAGTCCCCGCCTCCTCCAGGAAGCAAGGGGAGCAACAAGAGCCGGGCTCGCAGTGCTGCAGGGGGACACAGATAATGTGCGCACGTTGGAACGTTTTAACGTTCAGTCCACCAAGCACTCCTTCACGTAAATAAAGAACGCCATCTGGTTTTTGTACAATGACAATTGGTGATAACCATTCAGAACTCTCAATCGGTTCTATTATATCTTGCTCACATAGTCTCGTTAACTCCTTCGGTAATGCCTCCCTGGTGCCGATCGGTATGTTTCTTACTTTGTGAACTACTGGCTTGGCGCCTCTTTTGAGTACAATGTGATGCTTAAACCCTTTTAAAGTGCCAATGTTATCATTGAATACTCTCAGAAAGCTTCTAGCTATATTTTCAGAGGTGTCACAACTGTTTTCTGTAATACTTAAAATGGGTACACTTTCACCTGGATGTATCCTGATTCTCAGCGACGCCTGTTCCCACCATTCAACAATGGCAAACCCATTTTCAGCTACGTACAACCTGCAATAGTTTCTCCTTCCTTCAAAATCCAGATGTACCCATGTGTAACCTATAATGTTAATGGGTGTCTTACCATTACCAGTTGCTCTTACTTTTGTTAATTGCAAGTCTTCACTTCTTGTTTTTGAGTGAAATAACTGTCTTATTTTAGGTTAGAGAAAAAATGTATTTATTTTATCTGTTGTATTATAGTATGTTATTTCTACCCATTTTCTGTCTATATGCTGAAAGATCAAAAAAATTAACGTTTATATCGGTTTTGGATTTGTAAAGGTGCTTGCACCAGAAACAAATGAATTTTAATTAAAAAATAAATAATTGCAAGTCTTCCATTCTTCCTTTTAAATCTTTAAGGAATGTCTCCACATCCACCATTGTATACAGAGTCCCAGTTTCAACCATTACTTGCAGCGATATACCATTGATAAACATAGGCTCCCATGGTTCCACAATACCTTCGGTTGGTGTGAAAGCTAAAATGTGTACTTCCTCTTCAAATCTATTTGTAACTGCTAGTAGACTACTTGGACCACCTATCTCGTCTAATGCCTTTATACTTGTCATATTATTTCTTCCAAAACGACCACCATTTCTCTGTACACTGCTCATGGAATGTGAATTGAACATCCCTCTTCCTCTGGTATTTCGGCATACCTTACCAAAATGTCCAACTTGACCACATCTATAGCATCCCGCAGAAGCTGCCGGACAATCCTTTTCTATATTCATGTGTTTATTCCAACCACATTTGTAGCATCTGCCTTGCATCCTGTTCATGGTTTCTCTATCTTTCCTGGCACCCATATCAAAATCAGTTTGGGCCATTTTTCTTACAATAGCAGTTAATGCTTCCTCATGCTTATGTTCCCCATCATGCATATCTTGCACAGACTTGACTTCACAACTCTCTGAATTGTTTTGTATTTCCCTCATGCATTTCTCCCACAGTTCCATTGATCTCGCTATTTTAACGGCTTGTTCCAGCATCAGGTCCTTCGCCTGCCATAAACATTGCTGAATGCGGGGATCTGCCACATGTAAAACTAATTGGTCTCTTAAATATTCATCTGCCACCCCAGTAAAATTGCACGACGATATGAGACCTCTCAATGCAGCTATAAAGGTGTCAACACTTTCACTTTTACACTGTTTCCTTGAAAAGAATCTGTATCGCTCCAACACAATGTTGGTCTTATTTCCAAAATGTTTAGTTAATTTTGTCATTGCTGGCTCATATTTCCTAATACTGCTGGAGGAGTCTCCAGAACCCTCCTCTGTATCTGCTAAATCAGGCAATGTCCTAAAAATCCTCAAAGCTTCTGCACCCACACTATTCAACAACGTGGCCTCCTACAAGTCGTCATTGTATTTAGCCCCTGCAATTGCTCTTAGGTACACCTGAAAACTGTCTTGGCACTGTTCCCAAGTGCATATTGGATTGCCAGGAAGTGCCAAAAATTGCACTGGGGCCGCAATGTTCTGCATGTTGCAGCCTGTCCATTTAAACAAAATCCTTTTTATGTTTGAAATTGGCTGAAAAACGTCTTTATCCTGTTAATGAAAAATGTCTGTAAGAAAACTGCAGCTACCCTTGATTTATTCTTTCGCCTCAACCTTTATTTCCTCTGTCTTACTGAAACCTGGATTCGCCCTCATAAAACCTCTGTTCCCGCCTCCTTGACAACCTCTTCTTCTTCTTCCTTCATTCACACCCCCCGCCCCTCTGGCCGTGGTGGAGGCGTTGGTCTCCTGTTCCACCCCAAATACATCTCATCTTCTTCTTCCCTAACTCTCTCCTCTTTTCCTTCCTTTGAATTCCTCTACAAGTCCTTCTCCTCTCCCCACCCTATTTCCTTCCTGATCATATATCATCCCCCTGGCCCTCTCTCTTCCTTCTATGAAGACCTGGATCACCTCCTCTCACATCTCTCCCTCCCCCTCTCCTCTATCTGTACTTGGTGACTTTAATATCCATCTTCCTCCTCCCCTCAATCTTCTCCCCTCCTCTCCATCCTCGACTCCTACCTCCTCTCCCCCTTCCCCCTTCCCTCATCCCCTACTCACTCCTCTGGCTCCACTCTTGACGTCATCTTCAATTTCTCCTATCCCTCTTCCCCTGTCTCTTCTCTTCCTGTTTATCTCTCAGACCATGACTTATTCTCATTCTCCCTTTCTCCTCTCTCACACTCCACTACTGCTAATCCCTCCCCTCCAATCTACTCGTGTCGTGACCTTTGTGACTTTGATGCTACCCTCTTTTCCGACACCTGCTCAGCTTCTCTTCCATCTCCCCATGACTTTGCTCTACTCTCTGCGGACGAGCCTCTCTCTTCCCTTTCCTCTTCTATCTCCACTGCCCTAGATCAACTTTACCCTCTTTCTCCCTTTCGTCCTACTCGGAAGCCTTCTCAACCCTGGCTTACTTCCCATCTCCGTTCTATGCGGCGCCTTCTCCGGCGGTTAGAGAGAATCTGGCTCAAAACTCTGTCGCTTTCTAATCAAACCTCTTACTTTTCTTACCACGCACTTTACAACTCTGGTCTTGCAGCGGCCAAATCCTCCTACTACTCTAACCTTCTCCAGTCTCAAGCCTCCTACCCTCGTCGGATTTTCCAAACTCTCTCCCGTCTTCTCTCTCCTCCTACTCCTGATCACTCAACCAATTCCACACTTTCTCCTTCTGACTTTGCCAACTTCTCCTCCAAAATCCTCACACTCTGGCAAAAAATTAACTCCCTCTCCTCTTCCCTCTTCTACTATGCCCGTCTTCTCACCTGTTTCCCCTTCTGAAGTCTCCTCCCTTCTATCCAAAGCCCACCCCCCGTCTGCCCCCTCTGACCCTCTCCCCTCCATTCTTATCCCCAAGAACTACCCTCTTCTTATCCCTTACCTTACCACTTTCTTCAACTCCTGCCTCTCCTCAACCTTACCCTATGCTTTCAAACATGCAACGATTATTCCTATTCTTAAGAAACCCTCTGCCGATCCACTCCTCACTGCTAACTACAGACCTAGCTCTCTTCTACCTTTCCTTTCTAAGCTTCTTGAGCGCCTTGCCTACTCTCAACTCTCATCCTTTGTCACTTCATCCTCTCTCCTTCTTCCCTTCCAATCTGGCTTCCGTCCCAAACATTCCACTGAAACTGCTCTCGCCTCTATCCTTAACTCACTCCTCTCTGCTCGACATGCCAAGCAATCCTCTATCCTTATTCTACTTGATCTCTCCACAGCTTTTGACACTGTCGATCATCCACTCCTGCTCCATACTCTTTCCTCCTTCAGATTTAAAGGCCCTGTTCTAAAATGGCTATCCTCCTACCTCTCCTCCCGTTCCTTTGATGTATCATGGAGAGGCCAGCCCTCCCCTTCCTTTCCTCTTAGCTACGGTGTTCCTCAAGGCTCTGTTCTTGGTCCTTTCCTTTTCTCTCTTTACACCTTCCTCATTGCCCCTGTCATCTCCTAGTTTGGCATTTCCCACCACTTGTATGCTGACGATACTCAACTCTTTCTCTCTTTCTCCTCCTTCTCGCCTGACCTCCACCTTAAGCTCTCCTCCTGCCTCACTGCTATCAAAAACTGGATGTCCTCCGACTTTCTCTCTCTTAACGCCGATAAAACCGAAGTCCTTTTCTTCCCCTCTAATTCTCTTCCCCCTCCCTCCCCGCCCCCTTTCATTCACTTTCCTCCCTCCAAACTCCCTATATCCCCCCAAGCTCGTAATCTAGGCGCTCTTTTCGACTCCTCTCTCACAAAACATTTCACTCACCTCCCGCACCTGCTGATACCACCTCTATAATATTCACAAAATCCGTCCTTCCCTCACATTCCACGCCACCAAACTCCTAATTTCCCCTCTCATCTTTTCCCGCCACTTCTACTGCTCTTCTCTAATCTTTGGACTTCCCGCATCTAAGCTTGCCCCTCTTAAATCCATATACCACTCTGCTGTTCGTACCCTTTGTCTCCTTACCTCCCGTGACTCCATCTCTTCCTCGCTCTCTCATCTTGGCTGGCTACCTTTCCACTTACAGCTAAAATTTTACTTTCAAAGGGATTGTGTCCTCAGACGTATTCCCTTAATCTTTGATAATTTGTCTCCAGCTTGCTGGCCTCGGAAAAATAAATTCTCAGCAGAGGGCGCTGCGCATCGACATCCGTCGAGTCGGTGTCCCTCGACAGCCACCGTATCGGCGCCGACTTCACCATGCAAATAAATAGCCACGCGCGGCGTCTGTTGCTCAGTTCAGTTTTTCCGAGCTTCATGGTGCCTCGGAATATCGTTGCTCAGTTCTTCAGTCAAATATACTTCATTATTCCTCGAATACCGACTCGTACTCGATGGCTTCCTCATCCAAACCGACGACTCCACGGTCTGGCTTCAAAAAATGTCGAGACTGTGGAAAGAAAATGTCGTTGACGGATCCTCACAGGATCTGTTTGTGGTGCCTGGGAGTCGAGCACCATTGTGCGGAGTGCGAGGACTTTATGTCCATGACAGCGAAAGCCTTGAAGGAGCGTAAGGGGAAGCTCGAGAGAGGTAAGGCAGTTAAAACTTAGAAAGTTTCCTCGGCGGAGTCGAGACATTCATCTCCTCGCCATCACAAAAGAAATTCTTGTTCTAGGTCTCGAAGCAGATCCCATCACTTTTCGAGATCTAAGCATTCAAAAAAGAGACGTTGAAGATCCCCCTTCCTCGTCTTCCGTTTACCCGAAAAGGGTCTCCTGCCCCACAAAACATAGCTCTCAGGC